>NC_056453.1:41368148-41405648 GCF_018296145.1 Oncorhynchus tshawytscha
ATGGAGAAAGCAGGGAGAGATTGAGAGAGGATGAGACGAGCGAGAGTTAAGCGAGAGACAGAGGGAGGGAGCAAGAGCCACGAGAGAGAAGGGGCCCTCTCATCTCCTCCTCTCTTCTTCTCTTCATTTGATGCCATTGTTGAGCAGAAAATAGACAGTGTCTCCAACACCAAATTAATGACCATGGAATCCAGGTGTTAATGTCCCTCTAACAAGCCTCAGACTACTACTACACAGCCCTCACAGGCCTCCACAGCCATCCACAGCCATCACAGACATTCACAACCCTCCACAGTCCTCCAGAGCCCTCCAGAGCCCATATACACTGAGTATACCAAACATAAGGAACACCTTCATTCGGGGCTGGACTCTCTACAAGGTGTAGAAAGCGTTCCACAGGGATGCTGACACTGAACTATGCACGAGAGCACCAGCTGTTCCAGACGACTGTCTGATCGCACTCTCCATAGCCGATGTGAGTAAGACCTTTAAACAGGTTAACTTTCACAAAGCCTCATGGCCAGACAGATTACCAGGATGTGTACTCAGAGCATGTGCTGACCAGCTGGCAAGTGTCTTCACTGACATTTTCAACCTCTCCCTGACCCAGTCTGTAATACCTACATGTTTCAAGCAGATCATCATAATCTCTGTGCCCAAGAACACCAAGGTAACCTGCCTAAATGGCTATCGCCCCATAGCACTCACAAATGAAGGCTTGAAGTGCTTTTGAAAAGGCTGGTCATGGTTCACATCAACACCATTATCCCAGAAACCCTAGACCCCACTCTAATCAAGTCAAATCATAAATTATGAACATTTGAACATCTTGGCCATGTTCTGTTATAATCTCCACCCGGCACAGCCAGAAGAGGACTGGCCACCCCACATAGCCTGGTTCCTCTCTAGGTTTCTTCGTAGATTTTGGCCTTTCTAGGGAGTTTTTCCTAGCCACCGTGCTTCTACACCTGCATTGCTTGCTGTTTGGGGTTTTAGGCTGGGTTTCTGTACAGCACTTTGAGATATCAGCTGATGTACGAAGGGCTATATAAATGGATTTGATTTGAATCAACCGTAAGGCTCTCCCAGAGGGTAGTGCGGTCTGTCTTGGTGTTTGCTTGAGGGGGAATGTACACAGCTGTGACTGTAACTGACAAGAATTCTCTTGGTAGGTAAAATGGCAAGCATTTGATTGGAAGGAATTCTTGGTCGGGTAAGCAGAAGGACTTGAGTTGGAACTTGGAAGGATTCATACTACCAAAGTTTCTTATTTCCAAGCTATACAGCACATGGTGAGAGTGCAGCACCCGGCCTCACCCTACTAGAATCTAAATGTCTATTGTTTGCTGTTGATCTAGCGCTTCGGTCAGGAGTCTGGCTCTGAATCTGAAGTCTAATATCTACTATTTGCTGATGATCTGGTGCTTCTGTCACCAACCAAGGAGGGCCTACAGCAGCACCAAGATCTTATGCACAGATTCTGTCAGACCTGGGCCCGGACAGTAAATCTCAGTAAGACCAAAAATAATGGTGTTCCAAAAAAAAGGTCCAGTTGCCAGGACCTCAAATACAAATTCCACCTAGACACCGTTACTCTCGAACACACAAAAAACTATACATACCTCGGCATAAACATGAGTCACTTCCACAAAGCTGTGAATGATCTGAGAGAAGAAGGGCCTTTTATACCATCGAAAGGAACAATAAAATTCGACATACCAATGCTTTAGTTTGTGTAAAAAAAAAAATATTGCTTCAAGGTTTTTCTACTACAGTCTCTGCTATTTTAAGTTAAAAGACAAAAACAGCTATTACAGGTTTTTTTGGATTGCTTACACACTAAAATTAAAAGTAGTACACTATTAGCAAAACCTTACACTCAAGAAGCAAAACATCAGCCCATATTTGCACAACTATAAGCACATTGTCAACCTCACACTTGTTGCAAAACTCTACACACAGTGATTTGCAAAACACTAAACACACTTAACATACATTACACACAAACATCTATCATGAAGTCATGTCCTTGCAATACCAAAGCACTGACTGTCAGATTACCACACCCTCCAACCTATTGGTTCAACACAGTCATCAGGTGTGCAAACACTCGTTTGCTTAATTGTAGACACACCAATCAGGTGTATGAGCACTATAAAAAGCAGCAGGTGAGTTCGTCGGTCTTCAAGCACAATGGAAAGAGTCAGAGAAAGAGTAAGACGAGGAGGAGGAGGAGGACGAGGAGAACGAGGAGGACGAGGAGGACGAGGAGGAGGAAGAGGAAGACAAGAAGGTGCTCAAAGAGGACCGAATCTGACAAATGAGATCCGTGCAACACTGCTTGACTACGTTGTCAACCACGGCCTAACGCTGAGGGAGGCTGGACTGCGAGTACAGCCAAATCTAAGCCGATATACAGTGGCAAGTGTGATGAGAACATTTAGACTGGAAAATAGGTATTGTAAAAATATCATCATATCAAAAACATCTGCACGGTTTCAGTAACTGCTTACAGTACTGTATTCTATGCATTCTTACAGTATTCTATTCTATTCTATCAGCACTTCTGTTACCTTTTCCTGTGAAATTACTGTACTATTGTATACTGGTTTTTCTACATAGGATTGAGGGTCAGGGACGACAAGGGGGAAGGCCTCCTATGTTCACAGAACAGCAAGAGAGGGAGATAGTAAACATGGTTTTGGCCAACAATGCTATAACACTCAAGCAGCTCCAAGCTAACATTGTCAGTAACCACGCCCTTTTCAACGACATCCATCAGGTCTCCACATCAACACTGGCATCCTAAACAAACAACATATTCAAATGAAGCAAATTTATCGAGTGCCTTTCGAGCCCAATTCCGAAAGGGTGAAACGACTGTGGCATGATTATGCAGAGGTATGTATTCACTTTAGCAGTGTGATCTTGCATACTGTCTCATTATCTTTTACTGTACTGTAATATGTATACTAGATCTACACTGAACTACACAATTTTGCCTGACACTGTTTTTCAGAGAGTTTTACGAATGGATGGAGAGGAGATCCAGCATGAGTTAATTTACGTAGATGAGGCTGGGTTCAACCTGACGAGAACACGAAGGAGGGGAAGAAACATCATTGGCCACAGGGCTATAGTCAATGTCCCAGGGCAACGTGGGGGTAATATAACACTCTGTGCAGCCATTACACAGAATAGGGTCCTCCACCGCCATGCCCATATGGGCCCTTACAACACAGCACTCATACTTACATTCCTGGACCAATTGCACAACATAACAGCAGCAAATCAAATCGATCATATGCAATACATTGTTGTCTGGGACAATGTGTCTTTCCACCGCTCTGGTCTGGTTCAGAACTGGTTTCAGCAACATCCACATTTCACCGTCCTATATCTTCCACCAGACTCTCCATTCCTCATCCCTATAGAAGAGTTTTTCTCGGCACTGCGGTGGAAGGTATATGATCTCCGTCTCCAGGCTGAGGTACCCCTCATCCAAGCCATGGAGGAGGCCTGTGACCAGATGGAGGTAGCAGCAATGCAAGGATGGATTCGTCATTCAAGACGTTTCTTTCCAAGGTGTCTTGCTAATGACAACATTGCCTGCGATGTTGATGAAATTCTCTGGTCAGATCTAGCTAGGCGAAGAGACAATGTCTAGTTATTTTTTATAAAAAAAAATTGATCTTACAATACGTAAATTGACGTTTGGTTACAGTATTATGAATCTCCATGTCAACATTTTGGGCGTATTGAGAAATAAATGAGTTTCTTCAGTCTGCAACATTGGTCTTGTGTAGTGTTTGGTGAATGTACATTATATTCGTACTTTGTTGATGGTAGCCTACTCTAATCACAGGGAAGTAGAAGTGTTTTAGGTTTATCACAGCAGAGTGTAACTCGTGCAAACAGAGTATAGTAATGTGAAACGTGTGTGTTTCATATGGGAACAAAGTGTGGTTTTTAAAAATAAGTGTAGAGTTTTTACAAGAGTGTTTAATTTTGCAAAGGATCTGTAGTGTTTTGCTAATTGGGTGTGTGGTTGTGCTAATTGGGTGTGTGGTTGTGCTAATTGGGTGTGTGGTTGTGCTACTTGGGTGTGTGGTTGTGCTACTTGGGTGTGTGGTTGTGCTACTTGGGTGTGTGGTTGTGCTAATTGGGTGTGTGGTTGTGCTAATTGGATGTGTGGTTGTGCTAATTGGATGTGTGGTTGTGCTAATTGTGTGTAGTGTTTTAAAAACACGGGCCCTGTTTTGAAAATCGTGCTTAAGCAATCCAAAAAAACTGATATGGCCAGCTAGAAAACCTACTGATGTACTTGTCTCAACACAGACCACTGGGTGTCTGATATATACATATACACAGCTGCACACACACACACAACAGCGTCACAGCATTAGAGCTCAACCTCACAGTCGTCTGTTTTTGAACTTTTAATGTACACGCCAGGCGGTGTCTGAGAAAAATTGACAAAGACTCTAGCCATCCGAGACATGGACTGTTCTCCATTCTCCCGCACTGCAGGCGGTACCGGTGCATCAAGGCTCAGGCACGGAGGGAGGGAAGGAAGGAGAGAGAGAAGAAGAGAGAGTGGGAGGGTGGGAGGGTGGGAGAGTGTGAAGGAGGAAGGGACATATGGGGGATGGAAGGAGAGAGGGAGGGAGGGTGGGTGGGAGAGTGAAGTAGGGAGGGAGGGGAGGGAGGGAGAGAGTGTGAAGGAGAGAGGGAGGGAGGGTGTGTGGGTGAAGGAGGGGGAGGGAGGGAGGGAGTGTGGGTGGTTGGGAGAGAGTGAAGGAGGGAATGAGAGATGGGGGATGGAAGGAGAGGGGAAGGGAGGGAGAGTGAAGGAGGGGGGGATGGAGGGAGGTACATGAGATGAAGGTTTTCTGAGCACCATATGGCTCGTACAGCTTCCTGCTTTGAGCCTCTGAGCAGTGAGCTGAGAATGAGTGTGACTGTTTCAGAGACAGGCTCTGTAAATGTATCGGTGTTTCAGAGACAGGCTCATTTAAATGCATGGGTGTTAACATCCTGTTGTCCACTACAGAGGACATTTAATAACATCCTGATGTCCACTACAGAGGACATTTAATAACTAATAACATCCTAATGTCCACTACAGAGGACATTTAATAACATCATGTTGTCCACTACAGAGGACATTTAATAACGTCCTGTTGTCCACTACAGAGGACTTTTAATAACATCCTGTGGTCCACTACAGAGGACATTTAATAACATCCTGTTGTCCACTACAGAGGATATTTAATAACATCCTGATGTCCACTACAGAGGACATTTAATAACATCCTGTTGTCCACTACAGAGGGCATTTAATGTCCACGGGACAGTATTGGAGAAAGTGGAAGGTTTTAAGTTCCTCGGCGTACACATCACTGACAAACTGAAATGGTCCACCCACACAGACAGCGTGGTGAAGAAGGCACAACAGCGCCTCTTCAACCTCAGGAGGCTGAAGAAATGTGGCTTGTCATCTAAAACACTCACAAACTTTTACAGATGCACAATCGAGAGCATCCTGTCGGGCTGTATCACCGCCTGGTACGGCAATTGCACCACCCTCAACCGCAAGGCTCTCCAGAGGGTGGTGCGGTCTGCACAACCCATCACCGGGGGCAAACTACCTGTCCTCCATGACACCTACTGCACCCGATGTCACAGCAAGGCCAAAAAGATCAAGGACAACAACCACACGAGCCACTGCCCATTCACCCAGCTACCATCCATAAGGCGAGGTCAGTATAGGTGCGTCAAAGCTGGGACCGAGAGACTGAAAAACAGCTTCCATCTCAAGCCCATTAGACTGTTAAACAGCAATCGCTAACTCAGAGTAGCAGTAGTAGTAGGAGCAGCAGGGGCAGTAGGACATATGTTTGTCTTGTCCCATCCCGTCCCATGTATATATCTTTTTTAGATTTTTTTTTATCTCAATTTCCATCTACGGACTGAACATACTCGCCTGACACCTCACCCAATGTGGTACGGATCTGCTTTTTTTTTTACACTTAAGAACCGGAACCCCCATCAGAAGCTAGCCAGCAACCTAGCTACTAGCTCGTAGTCAGTTAGCCACTGCTAGCGGTCATCACCGTTAACTCGGACATCAGCCAGCCTCAGCGAGTTCAATTCCTGCCAGTCTGCACAGAGCGACATCAACCCAGAGCATATCGGACTGCTTTTTCCTCAAACCACATCTCCGGATTCCTACCGCAAGCTCTGAATCTTTACATCGGATCATCGCAGCTAGCTAGCTGCTATTCAAGTGGCTTCTCCTGGCTACCATCTCTGTCCCGACGCAAGCACCAGTTAGCCTGGAGCTAGGCCCACCTCCCGGCTAGCTGAAGAGGTCCATCAGCCAATTCTTGGGCTACAATATTATTTTGTCATTTGGCTTGGACCCTTTTACTGCTGACACGGAGCCCCGCCGATCCAGCACGACTGGTCTGCAGACGTAACCGTCAGAGGGGGTTTCAACAGGCACTTCCGCTGCGACGTCCCCCGAAGGACCATCTGCTAGCCTGCTCTCCCCAGCCCGCTAGCTGTCTGAATCTCCGTGTCTCCAGCTCGCCTAGCTACTCACTGGACCCTATGATCATTTCGGCTACACATGCCTCTCCCTAATATCAATATGCCTTGTGTGTTGCTGTTGTGGTTAGTGATTATTGTTTTATTTCACTCTAGAGCCTCCAGCCCTGCTCATTATGCTTTTTGTTCCACTCCCAAACATGTGGTGACCTTACCTGGCTTAAATGGTTCCTCTCTCATCGTCACTCAATGCCTAGGTTTACCTCCACTGTATTCACATCCTACCATACCCTTGTCTGTACATTATGCCTTGAATCTATTCTTCCGCGCCCAGAAATCTGCACCTTTTACTCTCTGTTCCGAACGCACTAGACGACCAGTTCTTATAGCCTTTAGCCGTACCCTTATCCTACTCCTCCTCTGTTCCTCTGGTGATGTAGCGGTTAACCCAGGCCCTGCAGCCCCTAGCTCCACTCCCATTCCCCAGGCACTCTCATTTGTTGACTTCTGTAACCGTAAAAGCCTTGGTTTCATGCATGCAACATTAGAAGCTTCCTCCCTAAGTTTGTTTTATTCACTGCTTTAGCACACTCCGCCAACCCGGATGTCCTAGCCGTGTCTGAATCTTGGCTTAGGAAGGCCACCAAAAATCCTGAAATTTCCATCCCCAACTACAACATTTTCCAACAAGATAGAATTGCCAAAGGGGGCGGAGTTGCAATCCACCTCAGAGATAGCCTGCATAGTTCTGTCATACTATCCAGGTCTGTGCCCAAACAATTTGAGCATCTACTTTTAAAAATCCACCTTTCCAGAAACAAGTCTCTCACCATTGTCGCATGTTATAGACCCCCTTCAGCCCCCATCTGTGCCCTGGACACCATATGTGAATTGATTGCCCCCCATCTATCTTCAGAGTTTGTACTGTTAGGTGACCTAAACTGGGACATTCTTAACACCCCGGCCATCCTACAATCTAAGATAGATGCCCTCAATCTCACACAAATTATCAAGGAACCTACCAGGTACAACCCTAAATCCGTAAACATGGGCACCCTCTTAGATATTGTCCTGACCAACTTGACCTCTAAATACACCTCTGCTGTCTTCAACTAGGATCTCAACGATCACTGCCTCATTGCCTATGTGCGTAATGGGTCCGCAGTCAAATGGCCACCCCTCATCACTGTCAAATGCTCCCTAAAACACTTCTGCGAGCAGGCCTTTCTAATAGACCTGGCCCGGGTATCCTGGAAAGATACTGACCTCATCCCGTCAGTAGAGGATGTCTGGTTGCTCTTTAAAAGTGCTTTCCTCACAGTCTTAAATAAGCATGCCCCATTCAAAAAATGTCAAACTTAGAACAGATATAGCCCTCGGTTCACCCCAGACTTGACTGCCCTTGACCAGCACAAAAACATCCTGTGGTGTTCTGCACTAGCATCGAATACCCCCCGCGATATACAACTTTTCAGAGAAGTCAGGAACCAATATACTCAGTCAGTTAGGAAAGCTAAGGCTAGCTTTTTCAAACAGAAATGTGCATCCTGTAGCACTAATTCCAAACAGTTTTGGGACACTGTAAAGTCCATGGAGAATAAGAGCACCTCCTCCCAGCTGCCCACTGCAATGAGGATAGGAAACGTTGTCACCACCGATAAAGCTACGATAATCGATCATTTCAATAAACATTTGTTACGGCTGGCCATGCTTTCCACCTGGTTACCACTACCCCGGCCAACATCTCAGCACCCCCTGCAGCAACTTCCCCAAGAGCTGGTCATGAGTGCACCTCAGCCACGCTCAAGATCCTAAACAATATCATAAACGCTATCGATAAAAGACAGTACTGTGCAGCCGTCTTCATCGACCTGGCCAAGGCTTTAGAATCTCTCAATCACCGCATTGTTATCGGCAGACTAAATAGCCTTGGCTTCTCAAATGATTGCCTCGCCTGGTTCACCAACTACTTCTCAGATAGAGTTCAGTGTGTCAAATTGGAGGGCCTGTTGTCTGGACCTCTGGCAGTATCTATGGTGGTGCCACAGGGTTCAATTCTCGGGCCGATTCTTTTCTCTGTATATATCAATGATGTCGCTCTTGCTGCTGGTGATTCTCTGATCCACCTCTATGCAGACGACATCATTCTGTATACATCTGGCCCTTCTTTGGACACTATGCTAACAAACCTCCAAAAGAGGTTCAATGCCATACACCTCTCCTTCCAAGACCTCCAACTGCTTTTAAATGCAAGAAAAACGAAGTGCATTCTTTTCAACCGAATGCTGCCCGCACCTGCCCGCCCGACTAGCATCACTACACTGGATGGTTCTGACTTAGAATATGTGGACAATTACAAATACCTAGGTGTCTGGTTAGACTGTAAACTCTCCTTCCAGACTCACATTGAACATCTCCAATCAAAAATGTAATCTAGAATTAAAGCCTCCTTCACTCATGCTGCCAAACATACCCTCATAAAACTGGCTATACTACCGATCCTTGACTTCGGTGATGTCATTTACAAAATAGCCTCCAACACCCTACTCAGCAAACTGGATGTAGTCTATCACAGTGCCATCCGTTTTGCCACCAAAGCCCCATATACTACCCAATACTGCGACCTGTATGCTCTCATTGGCTGGCCCTCACTAAGTATTTGTTGCCAATCCCACTGGCTCCAGGTCATCTATAAGTCTCTGCTAGGTAAAGCCCAGTCACCATAGCAACACCACCCGTAGCACGTACTCCAGCAGGTATATTTCACTGTTCATCCCCAAAGCCAATCCCTCCTTTGGTCGTCTTTCCTTCCAGTTCTCTGGTGCCAATTACTGGAACGAATTGCAAAAGATGGAGTCTTATATCTCCCTCCCGAACTTTAAGCATCAGCTGTCAGAGCAGCTTACTGTTCACTGTACCTGTACACAGCCAATCTGTAAATAGCACACCCAACTACCTCATCCCCATATTGTTATTTATCCTCTTGCTCTTTTGTACCCCAGTATCTCTACTTGCACATCATCATCTGCACATCTATCACTCCAGTGTTAATGATAAATTGTCATGATTTCGCCTCCATGGCCTATTTATTGTCTTACCTCCCTACTCTTCTACATTTGCACACACTGTACATAGATTTTTCTATTGTGTTATTGACTGTACGTTTGTTTATGTGTAACTCTGTGTTGTTGTTGCACTGCTTTGCTTTATCTTGGCCAGGTCTCAGTTGTAAATGAGAACTTGTTGTCAACTGGCCTACCTGGTTAAATAAAGGTGTAATAAAAAAGAAATAAGAATTGAGATTCTGCTGTCAACGTCCAGATTCAAATCGCTGGTTACTTAAATAAATGGATTTAATAAAGGTAAATAACTTTAAACTTTAAATAACGCCACTTTAATGATATTTACATAACCTACATTACTCATCTCATATGTATATCATATGTATATACTGTATTCTACACCATCTACTGCATCTTGTTTACATACCCTACATTACTCATCTCATATGTATATACTGTATTCTACACCATCTACTGCATCTTGCCTGTGTCCCATGGCCATCGCTCATCCATATATTTATATTTATGTGTACATATTCTTATTCATCCCTTTAGATTTGTGTGTATTTATGTGTATAAGATTGTTATTGTGAATTTGTTAGATTACTTGGTAGATATTACTGCAAAGTCGAAACTAGAAGCACAAGCATTTCGCTACACTCACATTAACATACGCTAACCATGTGTATGTGACCAATCAAATTTGATTGGGGGGTTCTCTCTCCACCAGTTCAATCTGACAGAAATAAAGTCAATGGGTGGATCCTAAATGGGTCCCTATTCATATCAAATCAAATCAATTCAAATCAATTCAATTCAAATCATGCATGTAGGAACCATAAGAATTGAAGATGTGAAGAAACTGACACCTACTGTGTATATGGCTGTAGGTAATGTATATAGACAGGACAGATGGTCTACCATAGAAACGAGACAGATGTAAACCACAGCTCTATATAAACAGCTGTGTACATATTGAGCAGAGAGGAGACTGAGACTACACCCTGTAAGTGAACAAGGATGCGTTTGTTTGACGAGGGAAAGTTTCTCTGCTGCTTGTGTGACTTCATTTCCTGTATGTAAGGGGCGGCAGATGGCCGAGTGGTTAGAGCGTTGGGCCAGTAACTGAAAGGGTTGCTAGATCAAATCCCCAATGTAAAAAATCTGTCGTTCTGCCCCTGAACAAGGCACATAACCCGCTGTTCCCCTGAACAAGGCAGTTAACCCGCTGTTCCCCTGAACAAGGCAGTTAACCCGCTGTTCCCTGAACAAGGCAGTTAACCCGCTGTTCCCTGAACAAGGCAGTTAACCCGCTGTTCCCCTGAACAAGGCAGTTAACCCGCTGTTCCCTGAACAAGGCAGTTAACCCACTGTTCCCCTGAACAAGGCAGTTAACCCACTGTTCCCCTGAACAAGGCAGTTAACCCACTGTTCCCCTGAACAAGGCAGTTAACCCGCTGTTCCCCTGAACAAGGCAGTTAACCCGCTGTTCCCCAGTAGGCCATCATTGTAAGTAAGAATTTGTTCTTAATTGACTTGCCAAGATAACTGTAAATGTGAACTGTATGTGTGTGTTGATCTGACCCTCAGTCAGCTTTTCTGCTACAACAATGAGAAAGGAAAAGACTTAAACACTGAACTTTATATATTTCCTCACACAGACACACACACACACACACACAGGCACACAGCACAGGCACACACACACACAGGCACACAGGCACACAGCTACAGGCACACACACACACACAGGCACACACACACACACACACACACATAGCTACACACAGGCACACACACAGCTACACGCACACACACACACACACACACACAGGCACACAGCTACACACACACACATTTTCTTCCTGATTGTCTGTCTACATACTCTTTTTTTTCCATTATTCATTTTTCATTTGGTCCTCCACTATTACCAGGCTTTCTAATACCCCTTTAAATAAAGGGTCTTTAATCTGTACACCCGGGAGGCAGGCAGCTGGTGTGATTACAGTTATCATGCTTAATAACAGTGGCAGCTGACTTCAGCTGGCACTGAGTTATGTGGACTGTGAACAGCTGAAGATGATGCCTGTGCTGTATCGGAGATGAAGTTGGAGTGTGTGTGTGTGTGTGTGTCTTTGTGTGTGTGTGTGTGTGAGAGAGAGAGAGTTTGAGTTATCTATTGGAGACAGTGGCAGTCCAGAGGCCTCATGCCCTGGGGCCCTCTCTCTCTCCCTATGATCTGTCAACCACCATGGCTAACACCATGTTTCCTGCCCAACATCCTAGACACCACGCAGCTCACCATTAATAACCCTGAGGAGTAACCCACCCACTGGCAGACACTCTGACCCAATCAGAGAGACATTAGCTAGAAATACGTTTTTTTTTCTACTGATAGATGCCATACCCAAGGCTTTCCCTCTCCAGAGTATATCCCTAATAAAATACAAATACTGTGTCTCAAATGTAGTGCACTACTTTTGAACAGTGTCCTGTGGGCCGTAGTCAGAAGAAGTGCACTCTATAGGGAATAGGGTGCCATTTGGGACAGACGACAAAGCCGTCAGCCATCGCTGAAGGAAGAGATGGTGAAGGAACAGAGAATTCCCTGTAAAACTTTTCTCTGTACACTTACAGCATTATACTGACAGCAGAGCTGAAACCTAAACACTTCCATTTTGCTTTACAACAGGGGTGCTGTAAGAAAAACAGTACTGTGTTAATTAAGCAAAATAATTTAAATAAATGACCCCTACTGTAACCATTAAAGCACCACAGCTGGATTATATGATCAAATGAAATTGTATTAGTCACAGGCGCCATATACAACAGGTGTAGAACTTACAGTGAAATGCTTACTTACAAGCTCCTATCCAACAATGCAGTTTTAAAAAATACAGAATAAAAATTAGAAAGAAAAGTAACAAGTAGTTAAATAGCAGCAATAAAATAACAATAGTGAGACTATATACAAGGGGTGTACCGGTACAGAGTCAATGTGCGAGGGCACCGGTTAGTTGAGGTAATATGTACATGTAGGTAGAGTTATTAAAGTGACTATGCAGAGATGATAACAACAGAGAGTAGCAGTGGTGTAAAGAGGGGAGGGGGGCAATGCAAATAGTCTGGGTAGCCATTTGATTAGATGTTCAGGAGTCTTATGGCTTGGGGGTAGAAGCTGTTTAGAAGCCTCTTGGACCTAGACTTGGTGCTCCGGTACGGCTTGCCGTGCGGTAGCAGAGAGAACAGACTATGACTAGGGTGGCTGGAGTCTTTGACAATATTTCCTCTTCCTCTGACATTGCCTGGTATAGAGGTCCTGGATGGCAGGAGGCTTGGCCTCAGTGATGCACTGGGCCGTTCGCACTACACTCTGTAATGCCTTGCGGTCGGAGGCCAAGCAGTTGCCATACCAGGCAGTGATACAACCAGTCAGAATGCTCTCGATGGTGCAGCTGTAGAATCTTTTGAGGATCTGAGGACCCATGCCAAATCTTTTCACTCTCCTCAGGGGGAATAGGCTATGTTGTGCCCTCTTCACGACTGTCTTGGTCCATGCTAGTTTGTTGGTGATGTGGACAACAAGGAACTTGAAGCTCTCAACCTGCTCCACTGCAGCCCCATCATTGATTTTGAGGGCGTGCTCGGTCCTCTTTTTCTTGTAGTCCACAATCATCTCCTTGGTCTTGATCACGTTGAGGGGCACCACACGGCCAGGTCTCTCTGACCTCCTCCCTATAGGCTGTCTTGTCGTTGTCGGTGATCACTGTTGTGTCATCTGCAAACTTAATGATGGTGTTGGAGTCGTGCCTGACCGTGCAGTCATGAGTGGACAGGGAGTACAGGAAGGGACTGAGCACACACCCCTGAGGGGCCCCTGTGTTGAAGATCAGCATAGCGGATGTGTTGGTACCTTCCCTTACCACCTGGGGGTGGCCCGTCAGGAAGTCCAGGATACAGTTGCAGAGGGAGGTGTTTAGTCCCAGGATCCTTAGCGTATTGATGAGCTTTGAGGGCACTATGGTGTTGAAAGCTGAGCTGTGGTCAATGAACAGCATTCTCACATAGGTGTTCCTTTTGTCGCAGTGGAAAAGGGCAGTGTGGAGTACAGTAGAGATTGCATCATCTGTGGATCTATTGTGGTCTGCTTAAAACATGTTGGTGTTACTGACTCGGACAGGGAGAGGTTGAAAATGTCTTTGAAGACACTTGCCAGTTGGTCAGCGCATGCTCGCAGTACAGTCCTGGTAATCCGTCTGGCCCTGTGGCCTTGTGAATGTTGACGTGTTTCAAGGTCTTACTCACATCGACTGCGGAGAACGTGATCACACAGTCTTCCGGAACAGCTGGTGCTCTCATGCATGTTTTAGTGTTATTTGGATCGATGCGAGCGTAGAAGTAGTTTAGCTCGTCTGATTTTTACATTTTAGTAGGTGGTCTTATCCAGAGTGACTTACATGAGCAATTAGGGTTAGGTGCATTGCTCAAGGGTACATTGAACTATTTTTTCATCCAGTCGGCTCAGCGATTCGAAACAGCATCCTTTCGGTTACTAGCCCAATTGTCAAATGTCTATGTGATGCGGGTAAGGCAGAGGACACAGAGATGAGTAATAACCGTTACTTTACTCAAAAACAATATTCCATAAAGGAGACAAATAATCCAGGTCACAAAACGAGGCAATTAAATAAAATAACAAAAAATTACAAAAGAAAGTGTCAGTATCTCCCTAGGAGAGGTGGGTGTAGAGTCAGATTAGATTAGATGAGGATCAGATTGTCAGTATCTCCCTAGGAGAGGTGGGTGTAGAGTCAGATTAGATTAGATGAGGATCAGATTGTCAGTATCTCCCTAGGAGAGGTGGGTGTAGAGTCAGATTAGATTAGATGAGGATCAGATTGTCAGTATCTCCCTAGGAGAGGTGGGTGTAGAGTCAGATTAGATTAGATGAGGATCAGATTGTCAGTATCTCCCTAGGAGAGGTGGGTGTAGAGTCAGATTAGTTTAGATGAGGAACACAGTCTAGTCGAAAACGGAGGAACACACTCCTCTGACTAAACAAACGTGCGGGAAAAAAACAGTCCCGTGAAATAAACTTGCTTAAAACTTCTTCAGGACAGGGGGCAGCATTTTCACTTTTGGATAAATAGCGTGCCAAAATTCAACTGCCTGCTACTCATCCCCAGAATATAAGATATGCATATTATAAGTAGATTTGGATAGAAAACACTCTGAAGTTTCTAAAACTGTTTGAATCGTATAGCAGGCAAAACCCCGAGGACAAACCATTCAGATTTTTGGTTGTTGTTGAGGTAACTGTCTATTCAAAGGGTTTTCGTTGGGAAAACAGATTTCTAAGGGACCTTCTTGAAGTTCATCCCGCTTCCACTGGATGTCACCAGTCTTTAGAAATAAATTGTTATTCCTTTGTGTAATGAAGAAGTATGGCAATCTTGAACAAGTGTCACGTCATGTGTACTGTTTGATTGAGACGCAAGACCAAAAAGCATGCTTGAGTTTGTTGTCTTCCTGTATTGAACACAGATCATCCCGTCTTCAATTTGATCAATTATTTACGTTTAAAAATACCTAAAGTTGTATTACAAAAGTAGTTTGAAATGTTTTGCAAAGTTTACAGGTAACTTTTGAGATATTTTGAAGTGATGTTGGTCAAGTTAGAACCAGTGTTTTTCTGGATCAAATGCGCCAAATAAATGGACATTCTGGATATATCTAGACGGAATTAATCGAACAAATTTATTTGAATTTGGAGCTCTGCATTTTCCCTGGCTATTGGCCAAGTGGGACACTAGCGTTTGTAACATTAAACATCCGTGCAGATTCACGGGCTATGCGACGTTCAGAACGAGATTGTTCGAGGCAACTGGTTAATTAGCGGCTGTTGTAAAATCGATATTCTGATATTATTTGAGTTAATTTGGGAAATAGAAAGTCAATAAAACTAATTTTCCCATGGTGCCCCAGGTTAATGAGTTAATAATTGCTTGATTCAGTTAATCACGCAATTAGAAACCTTTAATCATTCGATGAGCAACAGTCGTCACATTAACTAATATAACGTCACGACAGAGGTTAACAGGGAAAAACGCAACCCAAGCCAACCACAGTAACACAAACAATCCCGCACAAAACCTAGCAGGTAGATCGGGATTAAATACCCCCACTGAATAGCCTAAACTAGACACAGGTGAACACAAGACAGACAAAACCAAACGAAAAAGAAAAGGGATCGGTGGCAGCTAGTAGGCCGGCGACGACGACCGCTGAGCGCCGCCCGAACAGGGAGAGGAGCCACCTTCGGTGGAAGTCGTGACACCAAGGGGGAAACCAAAGGGTTAAATAGGGAACAATAATTATGGAATGGAAACCAGATGTGTATAATGAAGACAAAACAAATCGAAAATGAAACATGGATCGGTGGTGACTAGAAAACCGGTGACGTCCAACGCCGAACGCTGCCCGAACAGGGAGAGGAGCCACCTTCGGTGGAAGTCGTGACACCAGTGCTCTTAACCGCTAGGCTAACTGCCGCCCAGCATTTACCAGTTATGCCTAAAATCACCTAGAGTTCATTGCGATTTACTCTAAATATTTAATACGCTACATTGTTGTTAGTTTTATTGTATAATACTGTAAGAGCAACACAATTTTTAACAGTGTATGTAACCAAAGACAAGAATCATTACATCACTAAACCTATATTATGTGCCTGTGTGTGTGGTGGGTGTTGAGGAAGAGAGAGACAAAAGGAGAGAGATGGAGATGAAGTTCAAATAGGGACTGGGAAGATCTCCCCCTTAGGCCTCACTCCCCCCTATCTGAGATATCTACTGCAGCCCTCGTCCTTCACATACAAAACTTGTTCTGCCAGTCACATTCTGTTAAAGGTCCCCAAAGCACACACATCCCTGGGTCTCTCCCTTTTTCAGTTTGCTGCAGCTAGTGACTGGAACGAGCTGCAACAAACACTCAAACTAGACAGTTTTATCTCAATCTCTTCATTCAAAGACTTAATCATGGCCACTCTTACTGACAGTTGTGGCTGCTTTGTGTGATGTATTGCTGTCTCTACCTTCTTGCCCTTTGTGCTGTTGTCTGTGTCCAATAATGTTTGTACCATGTTTTGTGCTGCTACAATGTTTGTTGCTGCCATGTTGTTGTTATGTTGTATTGCTACCACGCTGTGTTGTCATGTGTTGCTGCCTTGCTATGTTGTTTTCTTAGGTCTCTCTTTATGTAGTGTTGTGTCTCTCTTGTTGTGATGTGTGTTTTGTCCTATATTGATATTGTATTTATTTTACATTTTTAATCCCAGGCCCCCATCCCCACAGAAGGCCTTTTGCCTTTTGGTAGGCCGTCATTGTAAATAAGAATTTGTTATTAACCTTTTTGGGATAGGGGGCAGCATTTTCACTTTTGGATGAATAGCGTTCCCAGAGTGAACTGCCTCCTACTCTGTCCCAGATGCTAATATAAGCATAGTATGCATATTATTATTATTATTGGATAGGAAACTCTGAAGTTTCTAAAACTGTTTGAATGATGTCTGTGAGTATAACAGAACTCATATGGCATGCGAAAACCTGAGAAAAATCCAACCAGGAAGTGGGACATCTGAGGTTTGTAGTTTTTCAAAGCTTGGCCTACCGAATATACATTGAGATATGGATGAGGTTGCACTTCCTAGGGCTTCCACTAGATGTCAACCGTCTTTAGAAACTGGTTTGAAGATTCTACTATAAAGGAAGGGCTCATGAGACCTCTTTGAGTCAGTGGTCTGGCAGAGTGTCTCAGGCTCGTGACGAGTTACCTCTCGTTCCAGTGCTTTTCTGAAGACAAAGGAATTCTCCGGTTGGAAAATTATTTATGTTTTATGTTAAAAACATCCTAATGATTGATTCCATACATCGTTTGACATGTTTCTAAAGGACTGCAACATAACTTTTTGTCTGGATGAAGTGCCTGCGCCTCATGAAGTTGGATTACTGGGCTGAACATGCAAACAACAAGTGGCTATTTGGACATAAATGATGGAACTTTATGGAACAAATCAGTCATTTATTGTCGAACTGGGATTCCTGGGAGTGCCTTCTGATGAAGATCATCAAAGGTCAAATCAAAAGGTAAGTAAATATTTATGGTGGTGTTTCTAACTTTGTTGATTCCAAAATGGCAGATATTCCTCTGGCTGTTTTGGGTTCTGAGCGCCGTTCTCATACTATGCTTTTTCCGTAAAGTTTTTTGAAATCTGACAGCAGGTGCATTAACCTCTTGGAACTCTAGGGGCAGTATTGTCATTTTTGAATAGCCATATGGGGGCACATTGCATAAGAGGTCACATGGTGGCTCCGAGAGAGATTCTCGCATTAAGTACAGAGTTAGCCATTACTCCAATCAGTCCTAGAGAAAAAGGAATTGTCCCGACGGATATATTATCGAATAGATATTAGAAAACACACCTTGTCGATATTATGGAGCTAATTTGGAAAAAATGTAGGCGTTGTGGTGACCGCAATTCCCGGGCGAATTCTCAGCCAAACGTGAAGAACAAACGGAGCTGTTTTGCCTACAAAAATAATATTTTGGAAAAAATGAACTTTGGCTATCTACCTGGGAGTCTCGTGAGTGAAAACATCCGAAGTTCATCAAAGGTAAACAATTTCATTTGATTGCTTTTCTGATTTCCGTGACAAGGTTGCTTTCTGCTAGCAAGGCATAATGCTACGCTAGGCTATCATAAACTTACACCAATGCTTGTCTAGCGTTGGCTGTAAAGCATATTTTGAAAATCTGAGATGACAGGGTGATTAACAAAAGGCTAAGCTGTGTCTCAATATATTTAATTTGTGATTTTCATGAATAGGAACATTTTCTAGGGATATTTATGTCTGCTGCGTTATGCTAATTAGTTTCAGGCGATGATTACGCTCCCGCATGCGGGTTTGGGAGTTGCTAGAGGTTAAGGAGAAGTCTATCTTTAATTCTGTGAATAACACTTGTATCTTTTATCAATGTTTATTATGAGTTTTTCTGTAAATTGATGTGGCTATTTCTGCAAAATCACCGGATGTTTTGGAATCAAAACATTACTGCACGTATTAGGCGCCAATGTAAACTGAGATTTTTGGATATAAATATGCACATTATCGAACAAAACATACATGTATTGTGTAACATGATGTCCTATGAGTGTCATCTGATGTAGATCATTAAAGGGTAGTGATTCATTTTATCTATATTTCTGCTTTTTGTGACTCCTATCTTTGGCTGGAAAAATGGCTGTGTGTTTTTAGACTTGGCGGTGATCTAACATAATCATATGTTGTGCATTCGCTGTAAAGCATTTTTGAAATCCGACACGATGGGTAGATTAACAAGATGTGTATCTTTCATTTGCTGTATTGGACTTGTGTGAAAGTTACATTTAAAAATATATATTTTGGAATTTCCCGCTAGCGGCACCCCTGCGCTCGAAAGGTTAACTGACTTGCCTAGTTAAATAAAGGTTTAATTAAATTTTAAAAAATCTATTTGGGATTCAGACTTTGAGCTTCATGCGTTTCCACCGACAGCTGGTGCCTGAAACAGAACGTGTAAATATACAGTAGTGATAAGCTGTTACTGTAAAGATGTACAGTATGTTAGCATACTTTTTACAGGAGGCTTCCGGTTATAGTTAATTACAGTATTTTCTGCATTTGATCCATAATGCAGTGCAATTTACACCATTAATTCTGTAAAACACGCTTATGGTATTTTACAGTGAATTCTACAGTGTGTTACTGTTAACCGCTAGGTTCTTAACCGCTAGGCTTCCATCCATTAGGTTCCTAACCGCTAGGCTCTTAACCGCTAGGCTTCCATCCATTAGGTTCCTAACCGCTAGGCTCTTAACCGCTAGGCTTCCATCCATTAGGTTCCTAACCGCTAGGCTCTTAACCGCTAGGCTTCTATCCATTAGGCTCTTAACCGCTAGGCTTCTATCCATTAGGTTCTTAACCGCTCTTAACCGCTAGGCTCTGAACCGCTAGGCTTCGTCAAGAAGTTAAAATTACAGAAAAGTCTTACAGTGCAGACACACTGACACAATCAACAGGCTAGAGAGATGTCAGTTATATCTGGAGTATTACTCCTGTCCTATCCTGTGTCCTGTGTGAATTTAAGTATGCTCTCTCTAATTCTCTCTTTCTTTCTCTCTTTCTTTCTCTCTCTCGGAGGACCTGAGCCCTAGGACCATGCCTCAGGACTACCTGGCATGATGACTCCTTGCTGTCCCCAGTCCACCTGGCCGTGCTGCTGCTCCAGTTTCAACTGTTCTGCCTGCGGCTATGGAACCCTGACCTGTTCACCGGACGTGCTACATGTCCCAGACCTGCTGTTTTTAACTCTCTAGAGACAGCAGGAGCGGTGGAGATACTCTCAATGATCGGCTATGAAAAGCCAACTGACATTTACTCCTGAGGTGCTGACCTGTTGCTCCCTCGACAATTACTGTGATTATTATTATTTGACCATGCTGGTCATTTATGAACATTTGAACATCTTGGCCATGTTCTGTTATAATCTCCACCCGGCACAGCCAGAAGAGGACTGGGCACCCCTCATAGCCTGGTTCCTCTCTTGGTTTCTTCCTAGGTTTTGGCCTTTCTAGTGAGTTTATCCTAGCCACCATGCTTCTACACCTGCATTGCTTGCTGTTTGGGGTTTTAGGCTGGGTTTCTGTACAGCACTTTGAGATATCAGCTGAATAAATTAAGATTATTTTTTTGACTCACCAACAGCCTATAGCGTTTGAGAGGAAATACTAATGGCTACACTACTATGGTTTCCCGGTTCTCCTGAGTCTATCCTTAATAAAATACAAAGTAGTCAACGCTGCTGGAGGGAAAGAAAACTCCTGTGGCGTGATATTACAGAGAGAGAGAGAGAGACACTTTTATTAATTGTTTTATTCTGTGTTGTTTCAGCATTCAACCTACGTACCGTAATGCATAGTGCATTTCATGTCTAATAAAATATTAGAAACCGTGATTATTTTTTAAATAATCTAACCAAAACCGAACAGACCTCAAAAAGCACCAATCACTCAGCAGTAAGGAAGAGAGAGAGATAAACACAGAGAGAGACATAGAGGGAGAGAGAGGGAGAGAGGAGACAGAGAGAGAGAAAGTGGAGTAAGAGAGAACTGAGAGTGAGAGAGACGTCATGGCCAGAAGATGTCTCTGTGTTTTCAGTGTGTATAGTGAAGTGCCACAGCATGGTACAGCATCGTCTACTGCCTGGTCATTAGTGTCTTTCTTCTCCTCTGCTTCTCCTGGACACACATTTGATATCATTAAAATATCTGAGAACATTCAGAGAGCATTCAGCCATGTTGTTTCTGGAGTCCTCTTACACTGGCGGATGCTGACGAGTAGGATTTTTGTTTGTTTTTGTATAACATCTTTGATTATCTACTCCTTCCTTTTCTCTCTCTCTCTCTCTCTCTCTCTCTCTCTCATATCTCTGTCTTCCGCCCTCTCTTTCTCTCTCTCTCTCTCTCTCTCTCTCTCTCTCTCTCCCTCTCTCTCTCTCCCCTCTCTCTCTCTTTCCTCTCTCTCTCTCCCTCTCTCTCTCTCTCTCTCTCTCCTCTCTCTCTCTCTCCCTCTCTCTCTCTCTCTCTCTCTCTCTCTCTCTCTCTCTCTCTCTCTCTCTCTCTCTCTCTCTCTCTCTCTCTCTCTCTCTCTCTCTCAGCAAGAGATATCTTGCTGTCTCTGCCTAGCCGGTTCCCCTCTCTCCACTGGGATTCTCTGGCTCTAACCCTGTTACAGGGGCCAAGTCACTGGCTTACTGGTGCTCTTCCATGCCATCCCTATGAGGGGTGCATCACTTGAGTGGGTTGAGTTACTGACATGGTCTTCCTGTCTGGGTTGGGGCCCCCCCTTGGGTTGTGCCGTGGCGGAGATCTTTGTGAGCTACTATACTCGGCCTTGTCTCAGGATGGTAAGTTGGTGGTTGAAGATATCCCTTCTAGTGGAGTGGGGGCTGTGCTTTGGTAAAGTGGGTGGGGTTATATCCTGCCTGTTTGGCCGTGTCCGGGGGTATCATCGGATGGGGCCACAGTGTCTCCTGACCCCTCCTGTCTCAGGTCTCAAGATTTATGCTGTAGTAGTTTATGTGTCGGGGGGCTAGAGTCAGTCTGTTATATCTGGAGTATTTATCCAGTGTCCTTTGTGAATTTAAGTATGCTTTCTCTAATTCTCTCTTTCTTTCTCTCTCTCTCTCTTGGGGGACCTGAGCCCAAGGACCATGTCTCAGACACTACTGGCCACCCTTCATAGCCTGGTTCCTCTCTAGGTTTCTTCCTAGGTTTTGGCCTTTCTAGGGAGTTTTTCCTAGCCAACCGTGCTTCTACACCTGCATTGCTTGCTGTTTGGGGTTTAAGGCTGGGTTTCTGTACAGCACTTTGAGATATCAGCTGATGTACGAAGGGCTATATAAATACATTTGATTTGATTTGATTTGATGTGCCGCTTGGCATTCAGGCCAAAGAGTTTAATCTGGGTTTCATCAGACCAGATAATATTTTCTCTCATTGTCTTTTGGCAAACTCCAAGTGGGCTGTCATGTGCCTTTTACTGAGGAGTGGCTTCCGTCTGGCCATTCACCTTAAAGGCCTGGTGGAGTGCTGAAAAGATGGTTGTTCTTATGGAAGGTTCTCCCATCTCTACAGAGGAACTCTGGACCTCTGTCAGAGTGACCATGGGGTCTTGTTCACCTCCCTGACCAAGGCCCTTCTCCCCTGATTGCTCAGTTTGGCCGGGTGGCCAGCTCTAGGAAGAGTCTTGGTGGTTCCAAACTTCTTACATTTAAGAATGATGGAGGCCACTGTGTTCTTGGGGACCTTCAATGCTGCAGAAATGTTTTGGCGTCCTTCCCCAGATCTGCGCCTTGTCACAATCCTGTCTCGGAACCTCTACAGACAATTCCTTCAACCTCATGGCTTGGTTTTTGCTCTGACATGCACTGACAACTGTGGGACATTATATAGATCAGTGTGTGCCTTCCCAAGTCATGTCCAATCAATTTAATTTTCAATGACATCTCAAGGATGATCAATGGAAACAGAATGGAATCAGAATGCACCTGAGTAGAATTTTGAGTCTCATAGCAAAGGGTCTGAATACTTATGCAAATGAGCTATTTCAGTTTTTTACTTTGGGGTATTGTGTGTAGATTGATGTAAAATGTATTTAATTCATTTGAGAATAGGCAGTAACGTAACACAATGTGGAAAAAGGGGAGGGGTCTGAGTACTTTCAGAATGCACTGTACTCATAGGAAATTAAGCATCACTTTCATGCACTTTCACCACTCTGTGAAGTTCATAATTGATTTAATACGTTGCCTAATAACCTCCATGCTTTCTTTCCCGAGTCGTAGTGGGATGACCACACACCATATCATTGCCTGACTCAAAGTGTATCAATATTTGTGCTTAAAAAAGCGGTTCCAATGACATTTCTCGCGTAATTATTTGTACCGACACAAAACGATCCCACCTTGTCTAGAGTATTTCGTTTTGTCGTCATTTGGAAAGTTTACCGACAAACTTCCTGTTTCCATCAGGCCTGTTGTGACATTTTTAATTCCGACATATACTTTACTCACGTAAAAAGGTTGGATTAAAAACCTGGTTAGTCATATTTATATCTTTATCAGATGAAATTGTATTTTTCATATGTTACATGCACTTCTCTAAGTCACACAACAGAACACATAAAGTGGAAGGACACTCAAGACGTGAATATAGAACTATAAGGTTCTATCTGAAAAAAGATGATTCTGAGATAATTGACTTTAAAGTTCTGAACCCTCATTGGTTTGAATGGTGTCATTGAAAGGAAAAGGGATAGGAAACAATTTAGTGACTAAAATCCTCTAGTCACGAAACTATATCTGACTGGGTAAATAACTCCTCTATATCTGACTGGGTAAATAACTCCTCTATATCTGACTGGGTAAATAACCCCTCTATATCTGACTGGGTTAATAACTCCTCTATATCTGACTGGGTTAATAACCCCTCTATATCTGACTGGGTTAATAACTCCTCTATATCTGACTGGGTTAATAACTCCTCTATATCTGACTGGGTTAATAACTCCTCTATATCTGACTGGGTAAATAACTCCTCTATATCTGACTGGGTAAATAACTCCTCTATATCTGACTGGGTGAATAACTCCTCTATATCTGACTGGGTTAATAACTCCTCTATATCTGACTGGGTTAATAACTCCTCTATATCTGACTGGGTAAATAACTCCTCTATATCTGACTGGGTTAATAACTCCTCTATATCTGACTGGGTAAATAACTCCTCTATATCTGACTGGGTGAATAACTCCTCTATATCTGACTGGGTAAATAACTCCTCTATATCTGACTGGGTTAATAACTCCTCTATATCTGACTGGGTGAATAACTCCTCTATATCTGTCTGGGTAAATAACTCCTCTATATCTGACTGGGTTAATAACTCCTCTATATCTGACTGGGTGAATAACTCCTCTATATCTGACTGGGTGAATAACTCCTCTGACTGGGTAAATAACTCCTCTATATCTGACTGGGTTAATAACTCCTCTATATCTGACTGGGTTAATAACTCCTCTATATCTGACTGGGTTAATAACTCCTCTATATCTGACTGGGTTAATAACTCCTCTATATCTGACTGGGTAAATAACTCCTCTATATCTGACTGGGTGAATAACTCCTCTATATCTGACTGGGTGAATAACTCCTCTGACTGGGTAAATAACTCCTCTATATTTGACTGGGTGAATAACTCCTCTGACTGGGTAAATAACCCTCTATATCTGACTGGGTTAATAACTCTTCTGACTGGGTTAATAACTCCTCTGACTGGGTTAATAACTCCTCTATATCTGACTGGGTTAATAACTCCTCTATATCTGACTGGGTTAATAACTCCTCTATATCTGACTGGGTTAATAACTCCTCTATATCTGACTGGGTTAATAACTCCTCTATATCTGACTGGGTTAATAACTCCTCTATATCTGACTGGGTTAATAACTCATCTATATCTGACTGGGTTAATAACTCCTCTATATCTGACTGGGTAAATAACTCCTCTATATCTGACTGGGTTAATAACTCCTCTGACTGGGTTAATAACTCCTCTATATATGACTGGGTTAATAACGCCTCTATATCTGACTGGGTTAATAACCCCTCTATATCTGACTGGGTTAATAACTCCTCTATATCTGACTGGGTTAATAACCCCTCTATATCTGACTGGGTTAATAACTCCTCTATATCTGACTGGGTAAATAACCCCTCTATATCTGACTGGGTAAATATCTCCTCTATATCTGACTGGGTAAATACCTCCTCTATATCTGACTGGGTAAATAACTCCTCTATATCTGACTGGGTAAATAACTCCTCTGACTGGGTTAATAACTCCTCTGACTGGGTTAATAACTCCTCTATATCTGACTGGGTTAATAACTCCTCTATATCTGACTGGGTTAATAACTCCTCTGACTGGGTTAATAGCTTCTCTATATCTGACTGGGTTAATAACTCCTCTGACTGGGTAAATAACTCCTCTATATCTGACTGGGTGAATAACTCCTCTGACTGGGTTAATAACTCCTCTATATCTGACTGGGTGAATACCTCCTCTGACTGGGTTAATAACTCCTCTATATCTGACTGGGTAAATAACTCCTCTATATCTGACTAGGTGAATAACTCCTCTATATCTGACTGGGTTAATAACTGCTCTATATCTGACTGGGTAAATAACTCCTCTATATCTGACTGGGTAAATAACTCCTCTATATCTGACTGGGTAAATAACTGCTCTATATCTGACTGGGTAAATAACTCCTCTATATCTGACTGGGTAAATAACTCCTCTATATCTGACTGGGTAAATAACTCCTCTATATGTGACTGGGTTAATAACTCCTCTGTGTCTGACTGGGTTAATAACTCCTCTATATCTGACTGGGTAAATAACTAATCTATATCTGACTGGGTAAATAACTGGGTTAATAACTATATCTTACTGGGTAAATAACTGGGTAAATAACCCCTCTATATCTGACTGGGTTAATAACTCCTCTATATCTGACTGGGTTAATAACCCTCTATATCTGACTGGGTTAATAACTCCTCTATATCTGACTGGGTTAATAACTCATCTATATCTGACTGGGTTAATAACACCTCTATATCTGACTGGGTAAATAACCCCTCTATATCTGACTGTGTAAATATCTCCTCTATATCTGACTGGGTAAATACCTCCTCTATATCTGACTGGGTAAATAACTCTTCTATATCTGACTGGGTAAATAACTCCTCTGACTGGGTTAATAACTCCTCTGACTGGGTTAACAACTCCTCTATATCTGACTGGGTTAATAACTCCTCTGACTGGGTTAATAGCTCCTCTATATCTGACTGGGTGAATAACTCCTCTGACTGGGTTAATAACTCCTCTATATCTGACTGGGTAAATAACTCCTCTATATCTGACTAGGTGAATAACTCCTCTATATCTGACTGGGTAAATAACTCCTCTATATCTGACTGGGTAAATAACTCCTCTATATCTGACTGGGTTAATAACTCCTCTATATCTGACTGGGTTAATAACTCCTCTATATCTGACTGGGTTAATAACTCCTCTATATCTGACTGGGTTAATAACTCCTCTGACTGGGTTAACAACTCCTCTATATCTGACTGGGTTAATAACTCCTCTGACTGGGTTAATAGCTCCTCTATATCTGACTGGGTGAATAACTCCTCTGACTGGGTTAATAACTCCTCTATATCTGACTGGGTAAATAACTCCTCTATATCTGACTAGGTGAATAACTCCTCTATATCTGACTGGGTAAATAACTCCTCTATATCTGACTGGGTAAATAACTCCTCTGTATGTGACTGGGTTAATAACTCCTCTGTATCTGACTGGGTTAATAACTCCTCTATATCTGACTGGGTTAATAACTCCTCTATATCTGACTGGGTTAATAACTCATCTATATCTGACTGGGTAAATAACTGGGTTAATAACTATATCTGACTGGGTAAATAACTGGGTAAATAACCCCTCTATATCTGACTGGGTGAATAACTCCCCTGACTGGGTTAATAACTCCTCTATATCTGACTGGGTTAATAACTCCTCTATATCTGACTGGGTAAATAACTCCTCTTGTCACTACACTATATCTGACTGAGCAAATAACTTTATTTTGAGTTTACATGGATCCAGTGACCTAGACTTGAGCACTTGGACCAGGGCTCGATCACTGGGACTCGGACTTCAGCCATTGGGACTCGTGACTTGACTTGTGACTATACTGGTGACTTGACCATTGGTGACTCAGATTTGGAATCGGACTCGAGCACAGGGGACTTGGTTGGGACTCGAGCACAGGGGACTTGGTTGGGACTCGAGCACAGGGGACTTGGTTGGGACTCGAGTACAGGGGACTTGGTTGGGACTCGAGCACAGGGGACTTGGTTGGGACTTGAGCACAGGGGACTTGGTTGGGACTCGAGGTTCAGTGAATCGACTACATCAGCAGGTGAAACAGTAATTAGCTCCTGTTCCACTTTAGGACATCAATGTGGCTGTGGCGTCTGGAACATTGATAACAATGGAAGTGACAAGACAGAGTGACAGAGGTGCAACCTATACTACTAACGATACTACTAACTGTACTACAACCCCCACTACCAACCATACTACAACCCACACTACAACCTATACTACTAATTATACTACAACCCATACTACTAATCATACTACAACCCATACTACTAATCATACTACAACCCATACTACTAATCATACTACAACCCATACTACTAATCATACTACTAACTATACTACTAATCATACTACTAACTATAATACTACTAACCACACTACAACCCATAATTACAACCCATCCTACAACCAATACTACTAACCATACTACAAACCATACTACAAAACATACTACTAACCATACTACAACCCAAACAACTAAACTACTAACCATTTTACATCACATACTACTAACCATACACCAACCCATACCACTAACCATACTCCAACCAATACCACAAACCATACTACAACCCATACTACTAATCATACTACAACCCAAACAACTAATCATACTACAATCCACATCACAACCCATACTACTAACCACACTACAACCCATAATTACAACCCATCCTACAACCAATACTACTAACCATACTACAAACCATACTACAAAACATACTACTAACCATATTACAACCCGCACTACATCCCATACTACTGACCATACTACAACCCGCACTACATCCCATACTACTGACCATACTACAACCCATACTACTAACCATACTACAACCCGCACTACATCCCATACTACTGACCATACTACAACCCACACTACATCCCATACTACTGACCCTACTACAACCCGCACTACATCCCATACTACTGACCATACTACAACCAATACTACTAACCATACTACAAAACATACTACAAAACATACTACTAACCATATTACAACCCGCACTACATCCCATACTACTGACCATATTACAACCAATACTACTAACCATACTACAACCCGCACTACATCCCATACTACTGACCATACTACAACCCATACTACTAACCATACTACTGACCATACTACTAACCATACTACAACCCGCACTACATCCCATACTACTGACCATACTACAACCCGCACTACATCCCATACTACTGACCATACTACATCCCATACTACTGACCATACTACAACCAATACTACTAACCATACTACAAAACATACTACTGACCATACTACTAACCATACTACAAAACATACTACTGACCATACTACTAACCATACTACAAAACATACTACTGACCATACTACAACCAATACTACTAACCACACTACAAAACATACTACTGACCATACTACTAACCATACTACAACCCGCACTACATCCCATACTACTGACCATACTACAACCTGCACTACATCCCATACTACTGACCATACTACAACCAATACTACTAACCATACTACAAAACATACTACAAAACATACTACTGACCATACTACAACCTGCACTACATCCCATACTACTGACCATACTACAACCAATACTACTAACCATACTACTAACCATACTACAAAACATACTACTAACCATATTACAACCCGCACTACATCCCATACTACTGACCATATTACAACCCATACTACTAACCATACTACAACCCGCACTACATCCCATACTACTGACCATACTACAACCAATACTACTGACCATACTACATCCCATACTACTGACCATATTACAACCAATACTACTAACCATACTACAAAACATACTACAAAACATACTACTAACCATACTACAACCCGCACTACATCCAATACTACTGACCATACTACTAACCATACTACAAACCATACTACAAAACATACTAGTAACCATACTACAACCCGCACTACATCCCATACTACTGACCATACTACAACCCGCACTACACCCCATACTACTGACCATACTACAACCAATACTACTAACCATACTACTAACCATACTACAGCCCGCACTACAACCAATACTACTGACCATACTACAACCCGCACTACATCCCATACTACTGACCATACTACAACCCGCACTACATCCCATACTACTGACCATACTACAACCCGCACTACATCCCATACTACTGACCATACTACAACCTGCACTACATCCCATACTACTGACCATACTACAACCAATACTACTGACCATACTACTGACCGTACTACAACCTGCACTACAACCAATACTACTAACCATACTACAAAACATACTGCAAAACATACTACTAACCATACTACAAACCGCACTACATCCCATACTGCTAACCATACTACTAACCATACTACAAAACATACTACAAAACATACTACTAACCATACTACAAACCGCACTACATCCCATACTACTGACCATACTACAACCAATACTACTGACCATACTACATCCCATACTACTGACCATATTACAACCAATACTACTAACCATACTACAAAACATACTACAAAACATACTACTAACCATACTACAACCCGCACTACATCCCATACTACTAACCATACTACAACCCGCACTACATCCCATACTACTGACCATACTACATCCCATACTACTGACCATACTACAACCAATACTACTAACCATACTACAAAACATACTACTGACCATACTACTAACCATACTACAAAACATACTACTGACCATACTACTAACCATACTACAAAACATACTACTGACCATACTACAACCAATACTACTAACCATACTACAAAACATACTACAAAACATACTACTAACCATATTACAACCCGCACTACATCCCATACTACTGACCATACTACAACCCGCACTACATCCCATACTACTGACCATACTACAACCAATACTACTAACCATACTACAAAACATACTACAAAACATACTACTAACCATATTACAACCCGCACTACATCCCATACTACTGACCATACTACAACCAATACTACTAACCATACTACAAAACATGCACTACATCCCATACTACTAACCATACTACAACCCGCACTACATCCCATACTACTGACCATACTACAACCCATACTACTAACCATACTACAACCCGCACTACATCCCATACTACTGACCATACTACAACCAATACTACTGACCATACTACATCCCATACTACTGACCATCCTACAACCAATACTACTAACCATACTACAAACCATACTACAAAACATACTACTAACCATACTACAACCCGCACTACATCCCATACTACTGACCATACTACAAAACATACTACTAACCATACTACAACCCGCACTACATCCCATACTACTGACCATACTACAACCCGCACTACATCCCATACTACTGACCATACTACAACCAATACTACTAACCATACTACTAACCATACTACAACCCGCACTACATCCCATACTACTGACCATACTACAACCCGCACTACATCCCATACTACTGACCATACTACAACCCGCACTACATCCCATACTACTGACCATACTACAACCCGCACTACATCCCATACTACTGACCATACTACAACCTGCACTACATCCCATACTACTGACCATACTACAACCAATACTACTGACCATACTACTGACCGTACTACAACCTGCACTACAACCAATACTACTAACCATACTACAAAACATACTGCAAAACATACTACTAACCATACTACAAACCGCACTACATCCCATACTGCTAACCATACTACTAACCATACTACAAAACATACTACAAAACATACTACTAACCATACTACAAACCGCACTACATCCCATACTACTGACCATACTACAACCAATACTACTGACCATACTACATCCCATACTACTGACCATATTACAACCAATACTACTAACCATACTACAAAACATACTACAAAACATACTACTAACCGTACTACAACCCGCACTACATCCCATACTACTGACCATACTACAACCCGCACTACATCCCATACTACTGACCATACTACAACCAATACTACTAACCATACTACTAACCATACTACAACCCGCACTACATCCCATACTACTGACCATACTACAACCAATACTACTGACCATACTACAACCCGCACTACATCCCATACTACTAACCATACTACAACCCGCACTACAACCAATACTACTGACCATACTACAAACCATACTACTGACCATACTACAACCCGCACTACATCCCATACTACTAACCATACTACAACCCGCACTACATCCCATACTACTGACCATACTACAACCAATACTACTGACCATACTACAACCAATACTACTGACCATACTACAACCCGCACTACATGCCATACTACTGACCATACTACAACCTGCACTACATCCCATACTACTGACCATACTACAACCCGCACTACATCCCATACTACTGACCATACTACAACCAATACTACTGACCATACTACAACCCGCACTACATCCCATACTACTGACCATACTACAACCCGCACTACATCCCATACTACATCCCATACTACTAACCATACTACTAACCATACTACAAACCATACTACAAAACATACTACTAACCATACTACAACCCGCACTACAACCAATACTACTGACCATACTACAACCCGCACTACATGCCATACTACTGACCATACTACATGCCATACTACTAACCATACTATTTTAATGCTTATAAAATCACCTTTTCTATCATGTATTTTCCTGCCCTATTGGCTTAAACTGTGTCCTGTCCAAACCTCAAAAGACCATCCTCCCCCATTTATTATCAATGATTAATATGATTTCTGTTCCTGTTGTAGTATTAAATCAATAGTAGCCAATTTGAAACCTTCATAGCCACTGTTTAAAACAGAACTCTGAACCTGGCCTTCTTCCTCACTAGAGTTTGTTCCTCCGCTCCCCATAATTTGTCCTGCCTCAATTCCTCTTTCTCCTCTGTGGTTCAAAACTAATAATTGTGGTTCTGAACTGATAATTATGTCCAAGAGTTATAAACTCCATTATAATTAATTTACCTTAAAAACCAGTACCACCCATGACCACAAATGTATTATTCAAATGGCCCCCCCTGTGGCTGATCAGACCACCCGGGAGAGTCATGAAAGCAGGTCAAAGGTTACACCACCCTTTTACATTCATGTTCCATATTAGACATATTAAAGAACCCTTTATCTTTAAAAAATTAACGTGTTTAATTAAAACTCAGAAAATAAAACTCCTAATATTCCATATGTGAGTGTACCCCTTTAAGATATCTTGTCTCTGGGGAACATGGAAATCCCCTTAACCCAAACGTTTACTACAAAAACAAAGCCTAATAATTATGATTATCCCCTCAAATCATTCGTTTTAAATTTCCTCCATGTTTCATGTAACTCATTCAGTCTTTCTCCAAATTGTCTCCCCAAAATAACTTACACCCTGCCATTACACTCACACAACTGTGATAAACTGTCACGCCCTGGTCAAAGTATTTTGTGTTTATCTTTATGTATTTGGTCAGGCCAGGGTGTGGCATGGGGTTTTTGTAATTGTGGTGTGTTTTGTCTTGGGGTTTTGGTGGTGGTATTGGGATTGTAGCTTAGTGGGTTGTCTAGCAAGGTCTATGGCTGTCTGGAGTGGTTCTCAATCAGAGGCAGGTGCTTGTCGTTGTCTCTGATTGGGAACCATATTTAGGCAGCCATATTCTTTGAGTTTGTCGTGGGTGATTGTCCTTAGTGTCTTACTTGTACTCTCTGTTAGTTTGCACTAGATAGGCTGTTTTCGGTTTTCATTACGTTTATTGTTTTGTAGTGTTTAGTGTTTAGTCGTGTTTACGTTTTGTTTAAATAAATATGGATCGCAATCGACACGCTGCAGTTTGGTCCGACTCTCCTTCATCACCACTAGAAAACCGTTACAGAATCACCCACCACCAACGGACCAAGCAGCGTGTTAACAGGCAGGAACCACAGGAGAGGCAACAGAGGCAGCAGCAGCAGGAGCAGCAGCAGCTGCAGTGGGAGAGGCTGCACCACCTGGAGAAATGGACATGGGAGGAAGAACTGGACGGTAAAGGACCCTGGGCTCAGCCTGGAGAATATCGCCGCCCCAAGGAAGAACTGGAGGCGGCGAAAGCTGAGAGGCGCAGATATGAGGAGGCAGCACGGCGTAGCGGATGGAAGCCTGAGAATCAGCCCCAAAAATTTCTTGGGGGGCTCAGGGAGAGTGTGGCAGAGTCAGGAGTCAGACCTGAGCCAACTCTCCCTGTTTATCGTGAGGAGCCAAGGAGGAGACCAGAACCAGAGACTGTGAAGGAGTTAATGGGGAAATTGGAGGAGAGAGAAATGAGGGAGTTGCTGTGTTGGTGCTTTTTGCATGGAATTCGCCCGACGGAACGTGTTGGGGATTTGATGGCACCTGGGTTAGCGCTCCATACTCGTCCTGAGGTGCGTGTTAGTCGGCTGGTGAAGTTGGTGCCAGCCTCACGCACCAGGCCTCCTGTGCACATCCCTAGCCTTGCACATCCTGTGCCAACACTGCTCTCAAGATCTCCAGTACGCCTTCACGGTCTAGCCCATCCTGTGCCACCTCCACACTCCAGTCCTCCGGTAGCAGCTCCCCGCTCCAGGCTTCCTGTGCGTGTCCTCGATCCAGTACCACCAGTTCCAGCACCATGCACCAGGCCTTCAGTGTGCCTCGCCTGTTCAGCGCAGCCAGCGCTTTTCTCCTCTCCTGCGCTGCTGGAGTCTCCCGCCTGTTTAGCGCAGCCAGAGCCTTCCTCCTCTACAGCGCTGCCGGAGCCTCCCGCCTGTTTAGCGCAGCCAGAGCCTTTCTCCTCTCCTACGCTGCCGGAGTCTCCCGCCTGTTCAGCGCAGCCAGAGCTGCCAGCCTGCATGGAGCAGCCAGAGCTGTCAGTCCGCATAGAGCAGCCAGAGCTGTCAATCTGCATGGAGCAGCCAGAGCTGTCAGTCTGCATGGAGCAGCCAGAGCTGTCAGTCTGCATGGAGCAGCCAGAGATGTCAGTCTGCATGGAGCAGCCAGAGATGTCAGTCTGCATGGAGCAGCCAGAGCTGTCAGTCTGCATGGAGCAGCCAGAGCTGCCAGTCTGCAGGAGCAGCCAGAGCTGTCAGTCTGCATGGAGCAGCCAGAGCTGTCAGTCTGCATGGAGCAGCCAGAGCTGTCAGTCTGCATGGAGCAGCCAGAGCTGTCAGTCTGCATGGAGCAGCCAGAGCTGCCAGTCTGCATGAAGCAGCCAGTCTGCATGGAGCAGCCAGAGCTGCCAGTCTGCATGGAGCAGCCAGAGCTGCCAGTCTGCATGGAGCAGCCAGAGCTGCCAGTCTGCATGGAGCAGCCAGAGCTGCCAGTCTGCATGAAGCAGCCAGAGCTGCCAGTCTGCATGAAGCAGCCAGAGCTGTCAGTCTGCATGGAGCAGCCAGAGCTGCCAGTCTGCATGGAGCTGCCAGTCTGCAAGGAGCAGCCAGAGATGTCAGTCTACATGAAGCAGCCCGAGCTGTCAGTCTGCATGAAGCAGCCAGTCTACATGGAGCAGCCAGAGATGTCAGTCTGCATGAAGCAGCCAGAGCTGTCAGTCTGCATAGAGCAGCCAGTCTGCATGGAGCAGCCAGTCTGCATGGAGCAGCCAGTCTGCATGGAGCTGCCAGTCTGCATGGAGCTGCCAGTCTGCAAGGAGCTGTCAGTCTGCACGGAGCTGTCAGTCTGCACGGAGCTGTCAGTCTGTAAGGAGCTGCCAGTCTGCAAGGAGCTGCCAGTCAGCACGGAGCCGCCAGAGCGGTCAGTCTGTAAGAAGCCGCCAGAGCTGTCAGCCTATATGGAGCAGCTAGTGCCGCCAGTCTGCCCAGCGCCGCCAGTGCCCCCAGTCTGCCCAGCGTCGCCAGTCTGCCCAGCGCCGTCAGTCTGCCCAGCATCGCCAGTCTGCCCAGCATCGCCAGTCTGCCCAGCGTCGCCAGTCTGCCCAGCGTCGCCAGTCTGCCCAGCACCGCCAGTCTGCCCAGCACCGCCAGTATGCCCAGCGCCGCCAGTATGCCCAGCGCCGCCAGTCTGCCCAGCGCCGCCAGTCTGCCCAGCGCCGCCAGTCTGCCCAGCGCCGCCAGTCTGCCCAGCGCCGCCAGATCTGCCAGTCAGCCAGACTCTTCCAGATCTGCCAGTCAACCAGACTCTTCCAGATCTGCCAGTCAACCAGACTCTTCCAGATCTGCCAGTCAACCAGACTCTTCCAGATCTGCCAGTCAACCAGACTCTTCCAGATCTGCCAGTCAACCAGACTCTTCCAGATCTGCCAGTCAACCAGACTCTTCCAGATCTGCCAGTCAGCCAGGATCTGCCAGTCAGCCAGGATCTGCCAGTCAGCCAGGATCTGCTGAAACCACCAGCCAGCCAGGAGCTGGTAGATCTATCTACCTGCCTGAGCTTCCTCTCACTCCTGAGCTTCCTCTCACTCCTGAGCTCCTCTCACTCCTCCTCTCACTCCTGAGCTTCCTCTCACTCCTGAGCTTCCTCTCACTCCTGAGCTTCCTCTCACTCCTGAGCTTCCTCTCACTCCTGAGCTTTCTCTCACTCCCGAGCTTCCCCTCAGTCCCGAGCTGCCTCGGTCCCGAGCTGTCCTTCAGTCCCGATCTGCTCCTCAGTCCAGTGGGGTTCTGGGTGGGGACTACTAGGCCATGGTCGGCGGTGAGGGTGGACTATCCAGGGACGAAGGGAGAGGGGACTAAGACATTAAAGGAGTGGGGTCCACGTCCCGCGCCGGAGCCGCCACCATGGACAGACGCCCACCCGGACCCTCCCTATTGTTTTGAGGTGCGTTCGGGAGTCCGCACCTTAGGGGGGTTCTGTCACGCCCTGGTCAAAGTATTTTGTGTTTATCTTTATGTATTTGGTCAGGCCAGGGTGTGGCATGGGGTTTTTGTAATTGTGGTGTGTTTGTCTTGGGGTTTTGGTGGTGGTATTGGGATTGTAGCTTAGTGGGTTGTCTAGCAAGGTCTATGGCTGTCTGGAGTGGTTCTCAATCAGAGGCAGGTGCTTGTCGTTGTCTCTGATTGGGAACCATATTTGGGCAGCCATATTCTTTGAGTTTGTCGTGGGTGATTGTCCTTAGTGTCTTACTTGTACTCTCTGTTAGTTTGCACTAGATAGGCTGTTTTCGGTTTTCATTACGTTTATTGTTTTGTAGTGTTTAGTGTTTAGTCGTGTTTACGTTTTGTTTAATAAATATGGATCGCAATCGACACGCTGCAGTTTGGTCCGACTCTCCTTCATCACCACTAGAAAACCGTTACATAAACGTACACTGTCCCTTTAAAATAAAACACTCCCAGCCAGCAATACCACTTGTAGACCTTTTATTGTTCCCCGTAATGAAAACAGATAATGTTTAGAATATGTTTACTTCTTGTTTCTAATTCCCTGGTGTTACCTAACCAAAAACCAATACCCAGGAAACAACCACACCTTTTTACGATTCAACTATTCTTACCTCACTATCTTATAGCCAAATATAGCCCATTGAACGCTGAGCAATTTTGTTGCTAGTTTTTTAGCATCTTTTCAGACTATCCTGACGATATTCAGCTACCTTTCAAAAATGTATTTGGAACTTTTAGCCACTTTTGAAAAGTGACTCAAAGCTATAATGCACGCATTTTCCCTCTAAATGGCACCAATTTTCTCTGTCATAATTTGAGGAACGTTATTGTGTATGGTGTTGAATCCTCTGACGATCTACTACCCATGTTTAATAAATCCTTGCCGCTCCTAGTAGCAATGTTCGTACTTACTATCTATGTGTATGTATTTCTATGTTCTATGTATGTGTTAACTCCGGGACCTCCTCTGAGGATCTACTACCCATGTTTAATAAATCCTTGCCGCTCCTAGTAGCAATGTTCGTACTTAAATCAAATCAAATCAAATCAAATGTATTTATATAGCCCTTCATACATCAGCTGATATCTCAAAGTGCTGTACAGAAACCCAGCCTAAAACCCCAAACAGCAAGCAATGCAGGTGTAGAAGCACGGTGGCTAGGAAAAACTCCCTAGAAAGGCCAAAACCTAGGAAGAAACCTAGAGAGGAACCAGGCTATGTGGGGTGCCCAGTCCTCTTCTGGTTGTGCCTGGTGGAGATTATAACAGAACATGGCCAAGATGTTCAAATGTTCATAAATTACCAGCATTGTCGAATAATAATAAGGCAGAACAGTTGAAACTGGAGCAGCAGCACGGCCAGGTGGACTG
>NC_056453.1:41410648-41413148 GCF_018296145.1 Oncorhynchus tshawytscha
TTATATTAGACGGTATAGTTCTATGAGATGAGATATTATAGTTCTAATGGATGGTATAGATGAGATATTATAGTTCATGAGATGGTATATGAGATATTATAGTTCTATGAGATGGTATAGTTCTAAATGAAGGTATAGTTCTATGAGATGGGTTAGTTCTAAATGATGGTATACTTTTATGAGATGGTATAGTTCTAAATGATGGTATAGTTCTATAAGATGGTATAGTTCTATGAGATGGTATAGTTCTAAATGATGGTATAGTTCTATGAGATGGTATAGTTCTAAATGATGGTATAGTTCCATGAGATGGTATAGTTCCTTGAGATATTATAGTTCCATGACATGGTATAGTTCCATGAGATGGTATAGTTCTATGAGATATTATAGTTCTATGAGATGGTATAGTTCCATGAGATGGTATAGTTCTATGAGATATTATAGTTCCATGAGATGGTATAGTTCCATGAGATGGTATAGTTCTAAATGATAGTATAGTTCTATAAGATGGTATAGTTCTACGAGATGGTATAGTTCTATGAGATATTATAGTTCCATGAGATGGTATAGTTCTATGAGATATTATAGTTCCATGAGATGGTAAAGTTCTATGAGATATTATAGTTCCATGAGATGGTATAGTTCTAAATGATGGTATAGTTCTAAAAGAATGTATAATTCTATGAGATGGTATAGTTCTAAATGATGGTTTAGTTCTATGAGATGGTATAGTTCTAAATGAGATGGTATATTTCTATGAGATATTATAGTTCCATGACATGGTATAGTTCTAGGAGATGGTATAGTTCTATGAGATATTAGAGTTCCATGAGATGGTATAGTTCTATGAGATGGTATAGTTCCATGAGATGGTATAGTTCCATGAGATGGTATAGTTCCATGAGATGGTATAGTTCTATGAGATGATATAGTTCTATGAGATGGTATAGTTCTATGAGATATTATAGTTCTTTGAGATGGTATAGTTCTATAAGATGGTATAGTTCTAAATGATGGTATAGTTCTATGAGATTGTATAGTTCTATGAGATGGTATAGTTCTATAAGATGTTATAGTTCAATAGATGGTATAGTTCTATAAGATGGTATAGTTCTATAAGATATTATAGTTCTATAAGATGGTATAGTTCTATAAGATGTTAGAGGTCAATTAGATGGTATAGTTCTATAAGATTTTATAGTTCTATTAGATGGTATAGTTCTATTAGATGGTACAGTTCTATAAGATGTTATAGTTCTATAAGATGGTATAGATCTAAATGATGGTATAGTTCTAAATGATGGTATAGTTCTAAATGATGGTATAGTTCTATGAGATATTATAGTTCTAAATGATCATATAGTTCTATGAGATATTATAGTTATATGAGATGGTATAGTTCTATAAGATATTATAGTTCCATGAGATGGCATAGTTCCATGAGATGGTATAGTACTAAATGATGGTATAGTTTTATGAGATGGTATAGTTCTAAATGATCATATAGTTCTATGAGATATTATAGTTCCATGAGATGGTATAGTTCTATGAGAAGGTATAGTTCTATGAGATATTATAGTTCCATGAGATGGTATAGTTCTATGAGATATATTATAGTTCCATGAGATGGTAAAGTTCTATGAGATATTATAGTTCCATGAGATGGTATAGTTCTAAATGATGGTATAGTTCTAAATGAAGGTATAATTCTATGAGATGGGTTAGTTCTAAATGATGGTTTAGTTCTATGAGATGGTATAGTTCTAAATGATGGTATAGTTTTATGAGATGGTATAGTTCTAAATGAATGTATAGTTCTATGAGATATTATAGTTATATTAGATGGTATAGTTCCATGAGATGGTATAGTTCTATTAGATGGTATAGTTCTATAAGATGGTATAGTTCTATAAGATGGTATAGTTCTAAATGATGGTATAGTTCTATAAAATGGTATAGTTCTATTAGATGGTATAGTTCTCTGAGATATTATAGTTCCATGAGATGGTATAGTTCCATGAGATGGTATAGTTCTAAATGATAGTATAGTTCTATAAGATGGTATAGTTCTATAAGATGGTATAGATCTATTAGATGTTATAGTTCTAAATGATGGTATAGTTCTATTATATGGTATAGTTCTCTGAGATATTATAGTTCCATGAGATGGTACAGTTCTATAAGATGTTATAGTTCTATTAAATGCTAGATCGTGTAGTTCAATAAGATGGTATAGATCTAAATTATGGTATAGTTCTATTAGATGGTATAGTTCTATAAGATGGTATAGTTCTATAAGATGGTATAGTTCTAAATGATGGTATAGTTCTATAATATGGTATAGTTCTATGAGATGGTATAGTTCTATGAGATATTATAGTTCCATGAGATGGTATAATTCTATGAGATATTATAGTTCCATGAGATGGTATAGTTCTAAATAATGGTATAGTTCTATGAGATGGTATAGTTCTAAATGATGGTATAGTTTTATGAGATG
>NC_056453.1:41418148-41433148 GCF_018296145.1 Oncorhynchus tshawytscha
CTTCATATAGCTATCATTCTCCTCTCTCTCTTCTAGTTCTAGCCTCTCTTCATAGCCTAGCCTATCATTCTCCTCTTCATATAGCTATCATTCTCTCTTCATAGAGCTATCAGCTATCATTCTCCTCTTCATATAGCTATCATTCTCCTCTCTCTCTTCATAGAGCTATCATTCTCCTCTCTTCATATAGCTTCATTCTCCTCTCATATAGCTATCATTTTCCTCTCATAGAGCTATCATTCTCCTCTTCATATAGCCATCATTCTCCTCTCTTCATAGAGCTATCATTCTCCTCTTCATATAGCTATCAGCTATCATTCTCCTCTCATCATATAGCTATCATTCACCTCTCATATAGCTATCATTCTCCTCTTCATATAGCCATCATTCTCCTCTCATCCTTCATTCCTCCTATGTTCCTCCTCCTCTCACTCTTTCTTTCTCATTGTAATATATACTGTACACATTCATGAATAAACTCACAATGTCCCCATTCTTTCATATATACTTCTATCCTTCTGCATATTTTAACCTGGCTCCTATTTCACTCTCCCTGTATCTCCTTTTATTCTCTCCCTCATTCCAAGTAAACAGTTACACACAGTGCACTACTTTAGACCAGGGACCATATAGCTATCTTTCCTCAGGGATATAGCCATCATTCTACTCTCATCCTTCAGGGACCATATGTTCCTCCTCCTCTACTCTTTCTTTCTCATTGTAATATATAGTGCACTACTTCATGACCAGGGACTCACAATGTCCCCATTCTTTCATATATACTTCTATCCTTCTGCATATTTTAACCTGGCTCCTATTTCACTCTCCCTGTATCTCCTTTTATTCTCTCCCTCATTCCAAGTAAACAGTTACACACAGTGCACTACTTTAGACCAGGGACCATAGGACTCTATTCCCTATATAGTGCACTACTTTAGACCAGGGACCATAGGACTCTATTCCCTATATAGTGCACTACTTTAGACCAGGGACCATAGGGCTCTATTCCCTATATAGTGCACTACTTTAGACCAGGGACCATAGGGCTCTATTCCCTATATAGTGCACTACTTTAGACCAGGGACCATAGGACTCTATTCCCTATATAGTGCACTACTTTAGACCAGGGACCATAGGGCTCTATTCCCTATATAGTGCACTACTTTAGACCAGGGACCATAGGACTCTTTTCCCTATATAGTGCACTACTTTAGACCAGGGACCATAGGGCTCTATTCCCTATATAGTGCACTACTTTAGACCAGGGACCATAGGACTCTATTCCCTATATAGTGCACTACTTTAGACCAGGGACCATAGGACTCTATTCCCTATATAGTGCACTACTTTAGACCAGGGACCATAGGGCTCTATTCCCTATATAGTGCACTACTTTAGACCAGGGACCATAGGACTCTATTCCCTATATAGTGCACTACTTTAGACCAGGGACCATAGGACTCTATTCCCTATATAGTGCACTACTTTAGACCAGGGACCATAGGACTCTATTCCCTATATAGTACACTCCTTTAGACCAGGGACCATAGGACTCTATTCCCTATATAGTGCACTACTTCTTACCAGGGACCATAGGGCTCTATTCCCTATATAGTGCACTACTTTAGACCAGGGACCATAGGACTCTATTCCCTATATAGTACACTCCTTTAGACCAGGGACCATAGGACTCTATTCCCTATATAGTGCACTACTTTAGACCAGGGACCATAGGACTCTATTCCCTATATAGTGCACTACTTTATACCAGGGACCATAGGGCTCTATTCCCTATATAGTACACTACTTTAGACCAGGGACCATAGGACTCTATTCCCTATATAGTACACTCCTTTAGACCAGGGACCATAGGGCTCTATTCCCTATATAGTACACTACTTTAGACCAGGGACCATAGGGCTCTATTCCCTATATAGTACACTACTTCTTACCAGGGACCATAGGGCTCTATTCCCTATATAGTGCACTACTTCTTACTAGGGACCATAGGACTCTATTCCCTATATAGTACACTCCTTTAGACCAGGGACCATAGGACTCTATTCCCTATATAGTGCACTACTTCTTACCAGGGACCATAGGGCTCTAACCAGGTGAATGGGGTGCCATTTGGAACACACACTGAGTCATGCTGCTTTTGTACCTGAGTCCAGACAAAGCAGCTGATTCTGTGTCTAGCATGGTGTACGCTAGCCCTTAACAAGGGCTAAAACGGACGTCATATCGCGTGCTGACTCCAACTGAATTATAGTGACCACCTGCTCAGTGCCGGCAATCACAGGCTGTTTTCACCGATTCAACATGAAGAATTGTCATGAAACAAACAGAAAATTATGGACTATGATTCTGGTTGGAGGCGCTGGTGTGGTGCTTTGTACACTCGCCCAGCCAGATGGTTGGGTGTAGCTGGTTCATAAGGAGCGTCTTCAGAGTGAAATGTGGAGTAGAATTTGCCCTAGGCAGTCCCATAAAAATGCATGCTCACAGACACACATACGGCTGCACATAGACTTCTGGGGCTGAAAGCATACACATATTGTAGTGCTCAGCAGCGCATCTCTCTCTCTCTCTCCCTCTCTCTCTCTCTCTCTCTCTCTCTCTCTCTCTCCCTCTCTCTCTCTATGTCTCTCTCTCTCTGTCTCTCTCTCTCCCTCTCTCTCTCTCCCTCTCTCTCTCCCTCTCTCTCTCTCTCTCTCTCTCTCTCTCTCTCTCTCTCTCTCTCTCTCTCCTCTCTCTCTCTCTCTCTCTCTCTCTCTCTCTCTCTCTCTCTCTCTCTGCTGGTGAACAAACGAGGATGCATGCTGCTGGTCTCATTAACAAAAAGACAAAAAGGCATTGTGACTCATCCTTGTTTTCCTCCCTAGGTCTTACTCATTGTTGTTTGGCTTGCTGGGTCTGTGGTGCCATATTGACCTATCCTAGATCACAGATAATGACATCAACTGATACAGAGCTGAAAACTATCAGAAAATTACAGTCAGCTATTGCAGAACACGTAGGGTACCGTAGTAGTAACCTAGTTCACTATAGCTCTCTAGATAGCCCCATCGTAACATAAGGCTATGGTTTTCCACTGTTTGTATCACTGGTAAGCTAGCGGAGAACACTTTAATGTGTCATTATCATTAGAATGGCAGCTGAAAGCCTGTCATGCCTGAAACCTGCGCTGTGGGGTGTGTGTTTGTGGTGGTCTATTAGGAAAGAGAATGTGATGGATCATACTGGGTTACATCTTTTGCCAGCGCCACTGCTGCTAGGCTAATGCATAGCATGATACAACACCACTGCTGCTAGGCTAATGCATAGCACGATACAACCCCACTGCTGCTAGGCTAATGCATAGCACGATACAACACCACTGTTGCTGGGCTAATGCATAGCATGATACAACACCACTGCTGCTAGGCTAATGCATAGCATGATACAACACCACTGCTGCTAGGCTAATGCATAGCACGATACAACGGCACTGTTGCTGGGCTAATGCATAGCATGATACAACACCACTGCTGCTAGGCTAATGCATAGCATGATACAACACCACTGCAGCTGGGCTAATGCATAGCATGATACAACACCACTGCTGCTGGGCTAATGCATAGCATGATACAACACCACTGCTGCTGGGCTAATGCATAGCATGATACAACCACACTGCTGCTGGGCTAATGCATAGATCATGCATAGTGGTGTGGGGGCTGTGCTTTGGCAAAGTGGGTGGGGTTATATCCTTCCTGTTTGGCCCTGTCCGGGGGTGTCCTCGGATGGGGCCACAGTGTCTCCTGACCCCTCCTATCTCAGCCTCCAGTATTTATGCTGCAGTAGTTTATGTGTCGGGGGGCTAGGGTCAGTTTGTTATATCTGGAGTACTTCTCCTGTCCTATTCGGTGTCCTGTGTGCATTTAAGTGTGCTTTCTCTAATTCTCTCTTTCTCTCTTTCTTTCTCTCTCTCGGAGGACCTGAGCCCTAGGACCATGCCCCAGGACTACCTGACATGACTCCTTGCTGTCCCCAGTCCACCTGGCCGTGCTGCTGCTCCAGTTTCAACTGTTTCTGCCTTATTATTATTCGACCATGCTGGTCATTTATGAACATTTGAACATCTTGGCCATGTTCTGTTATAATCTCCACCCGGCACAGCCAGAAGAGGACTGGCCACCCCACATAGCCTAGTTCCTCTCTAGGTTTCTTCCTAGGTTTTGGCCTTACTAGGGAGTTTTTCCTAGCCATGCCATGCATAGCACGATACAACGGCACTGTTGCTGGGCTAATGCATAGCACGATACAACCCCACTGCTGCTAGGCTAATGCATAGCACGATACAAAGCCACTGCTGCTGGGCTAATGCATAGCACGTTACAAAGCCACTGCTGCTGGGCTAATGCATAGCACGTTACAAAGCCACTGCTGCTGGGCTAATGCATAGCACGATACAACGGCACTACAGCTGGGCTAATGCATAGCACGATACAACGGCACTACAAATCCCACAACAATCACATGCAAAATTGTTTTATTTATTTGGATCTCCGATTGGCTGCTTCCTAGGTTCCAAACAAGTTTAAAACAGTTACATCACAACAAGATAAATAAATCAATACATCATAAACTGTAATGCATTTAGGGTCTTTCTAAAAAATAATTGGCCTAAATGGGCACAGAAAAGTGCCATTAGCACTTTAAGAATAGTGCATTTTTTAGGCCTTGCCATTGCATTGACATTCAAATTATTATTATTATTATTATGTTCTACAATGTGTGAGAATAATGGGGACATTGCCTGACTAAATAGATTTGGATGCGTGGTGATTTTCCTGTAGACTACATGGCCGACGCAGGGACACATAATGAATACCTGTTGCATTAATCAGATCCATTTGAATTTCAGCATAGCTGTTTTTATAATTAGAAACGTGACCAAAAACCAGGTTCCTTTATTTAAACGGAAGGAGTCATCAGATGTTGTGTTCCTCAAATCAACCGCATGTGGTTTTTACCCGCAAAAGAGTAGTGCAACACATTTCAATTGAAGCGATGGGAAACAAGATGAAAGTGGCCAAATCATAGTATATTGTGGCGCGGCAGGTAGCCTAGTGATTAGAGCGTACTGTACTGTACTATAGTATATTGTGGCGCGGCAGGTAGCCTAGTGATTAGAGCTTACTGTACTGTACTATAGTATATTGTGGGGCGGCAGGTAGCCTAGTGATTAGAGCGTACTGTACTATAGTATATTGTGGCGCAGCAGGTAGCCTAGTGATTAGAGCGTACTGTACTGTACTATAGTATATTGTGGGGCGACAGGTAGCATAGTGATTAGAGCGTACTGTACTATAGTATATTGTGGGGCGGCAGGTAGCCTAGTGATTAGAGCGTACTGTACTGTACTATAGTATATTGTGGCGCGGCAGGTGATTAGAGCTGTACTGTTAGTACTGTAGTATAGTATATTGTGGGGCGGCAGGTAGCCTAGTGGTTAGAGCATTGAGACAATAACTGAAAGGCTGCTAGACCGAATCCCCCGAGCTGACAACTGCCGTTCTGCCCTTGAACAAGGCAGACCTTCCTTGCTAACACCTTTTTTTCCCAGCACTTGGATCGGATGTGCTGTTGTGATATCACAGTTTGTCCTTGATGTGTATGCCGAGAAACTTAAAACTCTCTACCATCTCCACTACTGTCCCATCTATGTGGATTCTCTCAACCAGCGCAACGTCATCAGAGCGTGACGTATGCTTGTTATGTTTGAAAGCTGTTGAACTCCGAACCCTGAACTAAAGACCTCGGTTAAAAAGCTGACAGCAGTTTTATATACTTTTATTTTATTTTTAATCCTGCGGCTCTGTTGGGCTGAATTACTGTAAACGCTGCTATCTGTCCCAGGATCCTGACAGATTCCGTATAGGGGGAGAGACGTGAAAGCTCAGCTAGCCTAGCTATCTGTCCCAGGATCCTGACAGATTCCGTATAGGGGGAGAGACGTGAAAGCTCAGCTAGCCTAGCTATCTGTCCCAGGATCCTGACAGATTCCGTACTGGGGGAGAGACGTGAAAGCTCAGCTAGCCTAGCTATCTGTCCCAGGATCCTGACAGATTCCGTATAGGGGGAGAGACGTGAAAGCCCAGCTAGCCTAGCTATCTGTCCCAGGATCCTGACAGATTCCGTACCGGGGGAGAGACGTGAAAGCTCAGCTAGCCTAGCTATCTGTCCCAGGATCCTGACAGATTCCGTATAGGGGGAGAGATGTGAAAGCTCAGCTAGCCTAGCTGTCTGTCCCAGGATCCTGACAGATTCCGTATAGGGGGAGAGACGTGAAAGCTCAGCTAGCCTAGCTGTCTGTCCCAGGATCCTGACAGATTCCGTATAGGGGGAGAGACGTGAAAGCTCAGCTAGCCTAGCTATCTGTCCTGGGATCCTGACAGATTCCGTATCGGGGGAGAGACGTGAAAGCTCAGCTAGCCTAGCTATCTGTCCCAGGATCCTGACAGATTCCGTATAGGGGAGAGACGTGAAAGCTCAGCTAGCCTAGCTATCTGTCCCAGGATCCTGACAGATTCCGTATAGGGGAGAGACGTGAAAGCTCAGCTAGCCTAGCTATCTGTCCCAGGATCGTGACAGATTCCGTATAGGGGAGAGACGTGAAAGCTCAGCTAGCCTAGCTGTCTGTCCCAGGATCCTGACAGATTCCGTACTGGGGGAGAGACGTGAAAGCTCAGCTAGCCTAGCTGTCTGTCCCAGGATCCTGACAGATTCCGTATAGGGGGAGAGACGTGAAAGCTCAGCTAACCTAGCTATCTGTCCCAGGAACCTGACAGATTCCGTATAGGGGGAGAGACGTGAAAGCTCAGCTAGCCTAGCTATCTGTCCCAGGATCCTGACAGATTCCGTACTGGGGGAGAGATGTGAAAGCTAAGCTAGCCTAGCTATCTGTCCCAGGGTCCTGACAGATTCCGTATAGGGGAAGAGACGTGAAAACTCAGCTAGCCTAGCTATCTGTCCCAGGATCCTGACAGATTCCGTATAGGGGGAGAGACGTGAAAGCTTAGCTAGCCTAGCTATCTGTCCCAGGATCCTGACAGATTCCGTATAGGGGGAGAGACGTGAAAGCTCAGCTAGCCTAGCTATCTGTCCCAGGATCCTGACAGATTCCGTACCGGGGGAGAGACGTGAAAGCTCATTTAACCTAGCTATCTGTCCCAGGATCCTGACAGATTCCGTATAGGGGGAGAGACGTGAAAGCTCAGCTAGCCTAGCTATCTGTCCCAGGATCCTGACAGATTCCGTACTGGGGGAGAGACGTGAAAGCTCAGCTAGCCTAGCTATCTGTCCCAGGATCCTGACAGATTCCGTATAGGGGGAGAGACGTGAAAGCTCAGCTAGCCTAGCTATCTGTCCCAGGATCCTGACAGATTCCGTATAGGGGGAGAGACGTGAAAGCTCAGCTAGCCTAGCTATCTGTCCCGGGATCCTGACAGATTCCGTATAGGGGGAGAGACGTGAAAGCTCAGCTAGCCTAGCTATCTGTCCCAGGATCCTGACAGATTCCGTACCGGGGGAGAGACGTGAAAGCTCAGCTAACCTAGCTATCTGTCCCAGGATCCTGACAGATTCCGTATAGGGGGAGAGACGTGAAAGCTCAGCTAGCCTAGCTATCTGTCCCAGGATCCTGACAGATTCCGTACCGGGGGAGAGACGTGAAAGATCAGCTAGCCTAGCTATCTGTCCCAGGATCCTGACAGATTCCGTACCGGGGGAGAGATGTGAAAGCTCAGCTAACCTAGCTATCTGTCCCAGGATCCTGACAGATTCCGTATAGGGGGAGAGACGTGAAAGCTCAGCTAGCCTCGCTATCTGTCCCAGGATCCTGACAGATTCCGTATAGGGGGAGAGACGTGAAAGCTCAGCTAGCCTCGCTATCTGTCCCAGGATCCTGACAGATTCCGTATAGGGGGAGAGACGTGAAAGCTCAGCTAGCCTAGCTATCTGTCCCAGGATCCTGACAGATTCCGTATAGGGGGAGAGACGTGAAAGCTCAGCTAGCCTCGCTGGCTCGGTGGTCTCAAATTGGACGTTTCCAGCATTGCAGGTAGAATATAACTCATTAGATCTGGTAAAAGATAATACAAAGAAAAAAACAACTATTCTTTTGTATTTTTTTGTACCATCAACTTTGAAATGCAAGAGAAAGGCTATAATGTATTATTCCATCCTAGGTGTAATGTAGATTTTGGCCACTAGATTTAGACTGAGCCCATGAACCATTGCGTTTCAGTTCAACATTTTGTACCAAGACTGCCCAAATGTGCCTAATTTGTATATTAATACATTTTCATGTTCAAAATTGTGCACTCTCCTCAAACAATGGCATGGTATTTTTTCACTGTAATAGCTACTGTAAATTGGACAGTGCAGTTAAATTAACAATAATTTAACAAGAATTTAATCTTTCTGCTTGCTACCAATATCAGATATGTCTATGTCCTGGGAAATGTTCTTGTTACTTGCAACCTAATGCTAATCACATTAGCCTACGTCAGCTCAACCATCCCGTGGAAGGAACACTGATCCCGAAGAAGTTTAATCCCTACCATTGTGACAATGAGTTGTCATAATGCTGTATCAAATATACATGATCTTAGGGGCATTGGCAAACACAATGTAAGTAATTTATTTTATGTACCCCTAATTGCACCGAATACATCGAATACATCGGTTTATCCTACAGCTGTTGTAAGCAGTAATCATGAGCCTATAAACCAGAGTTCCACTGTTAGCACTGAGGCGGTGTGCAATAGTAGGAAGACCACTTTATGCAGCTCACCCTGCACTATCAGCTCCAATGTAAATAACATGAGTAAGTCTACCTCTGATATGCTTCCCAGTAATGCATTAAAAACAATCAAGCAATCCAGAAAAGTGCTAAAGATAGTGTAAGAAACAAGGTCCATGAACTCAACAACTTGCTTGTAACAGACGACATTCATAATCTATCTCTGTAACTCAGATAATACCTTTGAGGATACAGCAATACATCTATAGAAAAGACATAAATGCCAACAGAGGTTATATTCAGAACCACATTCATGTAAAGCTTATAAACGATCTAATGTTAAATACTGTTGAAGTAATATGGCTACTTGGGTCTAACATTTCGGTTAGCCTTCCACAACCATCCCACAAACAAGTTGGGTGAATATTGGCCCATTCCTCCAGACAGAGCTGGTGTAACTGAATCAGTTTTGCCTCCTGTAGCGTATGATATTCGCATCAAATAGCCCCCGCGATATACAACTTTTCAGGGAAGTTAGGAACCAATATACACAGGCAGTTAGGAAAGCAGCGGCTAGCTTTTTCAAACAGAAATTTGCATCCTGCAGCACAAACTCCAAAACGTTCTGGGACACTGTAAAGTCCATGGAGAATAAGAGCCCCTTCTCCCAGCTGCCCACTGCACTGAGGCTAGGAAACACTGTCACCACCAATAAATCCACAATAATTGAGAATTGAAATAACCATTTCTCTACAGCTGGCCATGCTTTCCACCTGGCCACCCCTAGCCTGGTCAACAGCCCTGCACCACCCTAGCAACTTGCCCAAGCCTTCCCCATTTCTCCTTCACCCAAATCCAGATAGTTGATGTTCTGAAAGAGCTGCAAAATCTGGATCCCTACACATCAGCAGGGCTAGACAATCTAGACCCTCTCTTTCTAAAATTATCAGCCAAAATTGTTGCAGCCTCTATTACTAGCCTGTTCAACCTCTCTTTCGTATTGTCTGAGATCCCAAATTTGGAAAGTTGCCGCGACCATCCCCCTCTTCAAAGGGGGAGACACTCTAGACCCAAACTGTACAGACCTATATCTATCCTACCCTGCCTTTCTAAGGTCTTCGAAGCCAAGTGAATAAACAGATCACCGACCCTTTCGAATCCCACCGTACCTTCTCCGCTATGCAATCTTGTTTCTGAGCTGGTCATGGGTGTCCCTCAGCCATGCTCAAGGTCCTAAACGATATCATAACCGCCATCGAAAAGGGACAATACTGTGCAGTTGTATTCATCGACCCGGCCAAGGCCACATTCTTATTGGCAGACTCAACAGCCTTGGTTTCTCAAATGACTGCCTCGCCTGGTTCACCAACTACTTCTCAGATTGGAGGGCCTGTTGTCCGGACCTCTGGCAGTCTCTATGGGGGTGCCACCGGGTTCAATTCTCGGGCCGACTCTCTTCTCTGTATACATCAATGATGTCACTCTTGCTGCTGGTGATTCTCTGATCCACCTCTACGCAGATGACACCATTCTGTATACTTCTGGCCCTTCTTTGGACACTGTGTTAACTAACCTCCCGACGAGCTTCAATGCCATACAACTCTCCTTCCATGGTCTCCAACTGCTCTTAAATTCAAGTAAAACTAAATGCATGCTCTTCGACCGATCGCTGCCCGCACCTGCCCCCCCCCCCCGTCCAGTATCACTACTCTGGACGGTTCTGACTTAGAATATGTGGACAACTACAAATACCTAGGTGTCTGGTTAGACTGTAAACTCTCCTTCCAGACTCACATTAAGCATCTCCAATCCAAAATGAATTCTATAATCTGCTTCCTATTTCGCAACAATGCATCCTTCACTCATGCTGCAAAACATACCCTCGTAAAACTGACTATCCTGCCGATCCGCGATGTCATTTACAAAATAGCCTCCAACCCTCTACTCAGTAAATTGGATGCAGTCTATCACAGTGCCATCCATTTTGTCACCAAAGCCCCAGATACTACCCACCACTGCGACCTGAATTCTCTCGTTGGCTGGCCCTCGCTTCATATTCGTTGCCAAACCCATTGGCTCCAGGTCATCTATAAGTCTTTGCTAGGTAAAGCCCCGCCTTATCTCAGCTCACTGGTCACCATAGCAGCACGCACCCGTAGCACGCGCTCCAGCAGGTATATTTCACTGGTCAACCCCAAAGCCAATTCCTCGTTTGGCCGCCTATCCTTCCGGTTCTCTGCTGCCAATGACTGGAACGAATTCACTGAAGCTGGAGACCCATGTCTCCCTCACTAACTTTAAACACCAGTTGTCAGAGCAGCTCACCGATCACTGCAACTGTCCATAGCTCATCTATAATTAGCCCATCCAACTACCTCATCCCCATACTGTTATTTATTTTTTTGCTCCTTTGCACAACAGTATCTCTACTTGCACATTCATCTTCTGCACATCTATCACTCCAGTGTTTAATTGATCAATTGTAATTATTTCACCACTATGGCCTATTTATTGCCTTAACTCGCCTAATCTTACCTCATTTGCATTCACTGCATAATGACTTTACTATGTTTGTTTATTCCATGTCGCACTGCTTTGTTTTATCTTGGCCAGGTCGCAGTTGTAAATGAGAACTTGTTCTCAACTGGCCTACCTGTTTAAATAAAGGTAAAATAAAATAAATAAATAGAAAGGTTTGTAGGTCTCCTTTGCTAGCACACACTTTTTCAGTTCTGCCCACAAATGTTCTATGGGGATTGAGGTCAGGGCTTTGTGATGGCCACTCCAATACCTTGACTTTGTTGTCCTTTAGCCATTGTGCCACAACTTTCAAAGTATGCTTGGGGTCATTGTCGATCTGGAAGACCCATTTGCGACCAAACTTTAACTTCCTGACTGATGTCTTGAGATGTTGCTTCATTTTCATTCTCATGATGCCATCTATTTTGGGAAGTGCACCAGTCCCTCCTGCAGCAAAGCACCCCCACAACATGATGCTGCCACCCCCACAACATGATGCTACCACCCCCACAACATGACACTACCACCCCCACAACATGATGCTACCACCCCCACAACATGATGCTACCACCCCCACAACATGATGCTAGCACCCCAGTGCTTCACAGTTGGGACGGTGTTTTGTAATCCTCCCCCTTTTTCCTCCAAACATAACGATGGTTATTATAGCCAAACAGTTCTGTTTTTGTTTCATCAGACCAGAGGACATTTCTCCAAAAAGTCTGATCTTTATCCCCATGTGCAGTTGCAAACCGTAGTCTGGCTATTTTTTTATGTCGGTTTTGGAGCAGTGGCTTCTTCCTTGCTGAGCAGCCTTTCATGTTATGTCGATATTTTGTGCCTGTTTCCTCCAGCATCTTCACAAGGTCCTTTGCTGTTTTTCTGGGATTGATTTGCACTTTTCACACCAAAGTACGTTCATCTCTAGGAGAAAGAATGTGTCTCCTTCCTGAGCGGCATGCCGGCTGCGCGGTCCCATGGTGTTTATATAAACAATAGTACTAGTATAATAGTACTATTGTTTGTACAGGTGAAAGTGGTACCTTCAGGCCTTTGGAAATTGCTCCCAAGGATGAACCAGACTTTTGGAGGTCTACAATTTTTTTTTCTGAGGTCTTGGCTGATTTCTTTTGATTTTCCCATGATGTCAAACAAACAGGTGCTGAATTTGAAGGTAGGCCTTGAAGTACATCCACAGGTACACCTCCAATTGACTCAAAATGATGTCAATTAGCATGTCAGAAGCTTCTAAAGCCATGACATTTTCTGTCAATTTAGTGTATGTTAACCTCTGACCCACTGGAATTGTGATACAGTTAATTATATGTGAAATAATCTGTCTGTAAACAATTGTTGAAAAATGACTTGTGTCATGCACAAAGTAGATGTCCTAACCGACTTGCCAAAACTTTGTGAACGAGAAATTTGTGGAGTGGTTGAAAAACAAATTTACAACCTAAGTGTTTGTAAACTTCCGACTTCAACACATGGATGTAGTACTGTAGATATGTGGTGTTGGTGGAGTAGGGGCCTGAGGGCACACACTCAGTGTGTTGTAGATATGTGGTAGTGGTGGAGTAGGGGCCTGAGGGCACACACTCAGTGTGTTGTAGATATGTGGTAGTGGTGGAGTAGGGGCCTGAGGGCACACATTGTGTTGTGAAATCTGTGAAAGTATTGTAATGTTTAAAAAATTGTATAAAATGTCATAATAAACTGCCAGGAAGATCTGCTGCTTTGACATAATAAATACAGATACAAATATGGGGTGCTCCCTCTGCTGTTTCCTAAAGTCCACGAACATCTCCTTTGTTTTGTTGACGTTGAGTGAGAGGTTATTTTCCTGACACCACACTCCGAGGGCCCTCACCTCTTCCCTGTAGGCCGTCTCGTCGTTGTTGGTTAACAAGCCTACCACTATAGTGTTGTCTGCAAACTTGATGATTGAGTTGGAGGCGCGCATGGCCACGCAGTCTTGTGAGAACAGGGAGTACAGGAGAGGGCTGAGAACGCACCCTTGTAGGGCCCCAGTGTTGAGGATCAGCGGGGTGGAGATATTGTTTGTATTATGCAAGAAATGTTGGTGAAAACGCTTTTATGTGCAAATATGTACGGTGGAAAAAAAAGTATTACATTTTTTATTGGAAAGTATTCAGACCTCTTTACTTTTTCGCAATTTTGTGAAGTTACAGCCTTTTTCTAACATTTAATCATTTGTTTTTTCCCCCTCATCAATCTACACACAATACCCCATAATTACATCACAATACCCCATAATTAAATCACAATACCCCATAATGACGTCCTAATACCCCATAATTACATCACAATACCCAATAATTACATCACAATACCCCATAATTACATCACAATACCCCATAATTACATCACAATACCCCATAATGTCGTCACAATACCCCATAATGACAAAGCAAAAACAGGTTTAGACATTTTTGCAAATGTATTACATTTAAAAAAACTGAAATATCACACTAAAATAAGTATTCAGACCCTTTACCCAGTACTTTGTTGAAACACCTTTGGCAGCGATTACAGCCTCAAGTCTTCTTGGGTATGACACTACAAGCTTGGCACACCTGTATTTGGGGAGTTTCTCCCATTCTTCTCTGCAGATCCTCTCAAGCTCTATCTCTATCAGATTGGATGGGGAACGTCGCTGCACAGCTACTGTCAGGTCTCTCCAGAGATGTTTGATCGGGTTCAATTCTGGTCTCTGGTTGAGCCACTGAACGACATTCAGAGACTTGTCCCTAGGGTTTTTGTCCTGTTAGAAGGTGAACCTTCTGCCCAGTCTGAGGTCATGAGCGCTCTGGAGCAGAGTTTCATCAAGGATCTCTGTACTTTGCTCCGTTAATCTTTCTCTTGATCCTGACTAGTCTTCCAGTCCCTGAGCTGAAAAACATCCCAACAGCATGATGCTGCCACCACTATGATTCATTGTAGGGATGGTGTCAGGTTTCCTCCAGATGTGATGCTTGGCATTCAGGCCGAAGAGTTCAATCTTGGTTTCATCATTCCAGAGAATCTTGTTTCTCATGGTCTGAGAGTCTTTAGGTGCCTTTTGGCAAACTCCAAGGGGGCTTTCATGTGCCTTTTACTGAGGAGTGGCTTCCATCCGGCCACTCTACCATAAAGGCCTGATTGGTGGATTGCTGCAGAGATGTTTGTCCTTCTGGAAGGTTCTCTCATCTCCACAGAGGAACTCTGGAGCTCTGTCAGAGTGACCATTGGGTTCTTTGTCAACTCCCTGACCTAGGCCCTTCTCCCCTGATTCTCAGTTTTGCCAGGCGGCCAGCTCTAGGAAGAGTCTTGGTGGTTCCAAACTTCTTCCATTTAAGAATGATGGAAGCCACTGTGTTCTTGGGGACCATCAATGCCGCAGAAATGTTTTGGTACCTTTCTCCAGATCTGTGCCTCGACACAACCCTGTCTTGGAGCTCTATGGACATTTCCTTCGACCTCATGGTTTGGTTTTCTGATATGCAAGAGGTCAACTGTGGGACCTTATACAAACAGCTGTGTCCAATCAATTGAATTTACCACATTTACTGTTGGACTCCAATCAAGTTGCAGAAACATCTCAAGGATGATCAATGGAAACAGGATGCACCTGAGCTCAATTTTAAGTCTAATAGCAAAAGGTCTGTATACTTATGTAAATAATGTAT
>NC_056453.1:41435648-41438148 GCF_018296145.1 Oncorhynchus tshawytscha
GGAGGATGACAGAGAGCTGGGAGGGTGATGTGGAGGACAGCAGAGAGCTGGGATGATGGTGTAGAGGACAACAGAGAGCTGGGAGGGTGATGTGGAGGACGACAGAGAGCTGGGAGGATGGTGTAGAGGACGACAGAGAGCTGGGAGGATGATGTGGAGGACAACAGAGAGCTGGGAGGGTGATGTGGAGGATGACAGAGAGCTGGGAGGATGATGTGGGGGACGACAGAGAGCTGGGAGGGTGATGTAGAGGACGACAGAGAGCTGGGAGGATGATGTGGAGGACGACAGAGAGCTGGGAGGATGATGTGGAGGACAACAGAGAGCTGGGAGGGTGATGTGGAGGACGACAGAGAGCTGGGAGGATGATGTGGAGGACAACAGAGAGCTGGGAGGGTGATGTGGAGGATGACAGAGAGCTGGGAGGATGGTGTAGAGGAGAGCAGAGAGCTGGGAGGGTGATGTAGAGGACGACAGAGAGCTGGGAGGATGATGTAGAGGACGACAGAGAGCTGGGAGGATGATGTGGAGGACGACAGAGAGCTGGGAGGATGATGTGGAGGACAACAGAGAGCTGGGAGGGTGATGTGGAGGATGACAGAGAGCTGGGAGGATGGTGTAGAGGAGAGCAGAGAGCTGGGAGGGTGATGTAGAGGACGACAGAGAGCTGGGAGGATGATGTGGAGGACAACAGAGAGCTGGGAGGGTGATGTGGAGGACGACAGAGAGCTGGGAGGGTGATGTAGAGGACGACAGAGAGCTGGGAGGATGATGTGGAGGACGACAGAGAGCTGGGAGGATGATGTGGAGGACAACAGAGAGCTGGGAGGATAATGTGGAGGACGACAGAGAGCTGGGAGGATGATGTAGAAGACAACAGAGAGCTGGGAGGATGATGTAGAGGAGAGCAGAGAGCTGGGAGGATGATGTGGAGGACGACAGAGAGCTGGGAGGATGATGTAGAGGGAGGACAACAGAGAGCTGAATAATGTTGGATTATGTCAGTGGGAGTGTGTTCTACTGAAGTTATAAGTAGATAGACATTATAGAGGCATATAGACATCGTCCTGTGCGGCTTAGTCGATAGAACATGGCGCTTGCAACAACACAGGTCATGGTGTTTGATTCTCAATGGGGCCACCCATACGTAAAATGTATGCATGCATTATTAGCTTTGTAGTAGACCGTTTTGGGAAAAAACTTCAAACTAGGTCTAGTGTCTGTTAAGTACAATTTGTCAGGAAAAGAAAAACAGATGATTTACTGGCTACAGAAGGAAACAAATAGAAAAAATCTGATTTGAAATATCTCAGATGCACAATGCAGAAGGTTAGTTTCTAGGCCATACTGTGCACCTTGGATCGATTCAGTGTCCTATTTTACTGCTTATAAAATGTCCCTTGATGTTCTCTTTATAAAGGAACCCTATTAAAACACACATGTACAGTAGATAATCAATATAAACAGTAAATGGAAAATGATGTGGGTGAATGTGAAGAATTTCAAGGATAAAAGCGTTTCGATGGATAGGACTCGTTGGGGGTCCCACATCGCTCCACGGTATAATCTGAGACAGAAACCAACTCTCTCTCTCTCTCTCCTGGTCTCTCTCTCCCCTCCCCCCTCTCTCTATTTCCTGGTCTCTCTCTCTCTCTCTCTCTCTCTCTCTCCTCTCTTCTTTCTCCCATTATTTATCAATGAGATGTTGACAAGTAGGTGTCCACATACTTTTGATCATGTAGTGTATCATATAACTGTATTCATCAATTAATGCAGTCATCTCGGTTTTCATTTGAGGCATAACATTGTTTTTGGGAAACAGCTTGGAGATTTTCTTTTTTAATCAATGCTCAATATGAAGGCTCTAATGATGAACTTAGTCTTAAGTCGTTAAACTGGGCCCAGGACAAAGCTTCACAAATAGCAGTAGATCATAATATTACTGTGATACTGGTCAACAAAACACCTCTCAGTCAACTATGGATGGAATACAATACCTTTATCCTATATATATATATACAAAATACTTTATCCTATATATATATATACAAAATACTTTATGCTATATATATATATACAAAATACTTTATCCTATATGTCTTATATACAAATACTTTACCTATATTTATACAAAATACTTTACCTATATATTATACAAAACCTATTACCTACCGACTTTATACAAAACACTTTATCCTATATACTTTATACAACCTATTTACCTTTATCCTACTTTATACAACCTATTATATATACAAAACACTTTATCCTATCTGTATATTTGACACAATCTATTGTTCACTCTTTTCAAACAACACATCGGCGATTTAGACTTTATACAACCTATTTACCTACCGACTTTATACAACCTATTTACCTACCGACTTTATACAACCTATTTACCTACCGACTTTACACAACCTATTTACCTACCGACTTTATACAACCTATTTACCTACCGACTTTATACAACCTATTTACCTACCGACTTTATACAACC
>NC_056453.1:41443148-41445648 GCF_018296145.1 Oncorhynchus tshawytscha
TACCCCTCTGTCAAGGATACCCCTCTGTCAAGGATACCCCTCTGTCAAGGATACCCCTCTGTCAAGGAAACCCCTCTGTCAAGGATACCCCTCTGTCAAGGATACCCCTCTGTCAAGGATACCCCTCTGTCAAGGATACCTCTACTGCTCATTCTGTTCACCAGTTCCGGAGGTCTACGTCACAGGCTTTCTAGGCTTCACTGAACGGGATTCATTATCATCAACCCCGGACTGTCTTGTCTGATTACACACACCTGGTTCACATTGTCATCAACCCGGGACTGTCTTGTCTGATTACACCTGGTTCCCATTATCATCAACCCCAGACTGTCTGATTCACACACCTGGTTCCCATTTCCCCTGATAAGTATGTTATATATTGTTCCCATGTCCGTTGGTGTTGTGAGTACCTATGTGTTGGTGGTGTGAGTACCTGCCTGTGTTGGTGGTGTGAGTACCTATGTGTTGGTGGTGTGAGTACCTATGTGTTGGTGGTGTGAGTACCTATGTGTTGGTGGTGTGAGTACCTCTGTGTTGGTGGTGTGAGTACCTATGTGTTGGTGGTGTGAGTACCTATTCTCTCTGTGTTAGGGAGGTAGGAAGGTTGAAAAAGGGAGCCACGGAAACTCCCACCAACTGTGCTTGAAATAGCATGACGGTTTTATTATGGTAAAAAAAGAAAATGCGAAATTCTTGGACAAAGGCCAAAGGGCTATGTTTGCACAGTAAAAAGTAATACTTTTCAAAGTGCATTTTGCGTGAGTTTCCTTGAGTTTTTATTACTGTTGCATATCTATCTCCAACATGTGAACAAACACAAGCTCCAGCTGAATGTGCGATAGCCCCGACGCCAGGCTGTTGACTCATATGTACCGGGACTAGATGTGGGATTTAATTTCACAAGGTGAAAAAACAGAACCCTGAAAGCGTCATGGTCTCTCACCTCCTTTCTTCTGTCCATCCTCAGTGTCCTGGTCTGTAGCCACAGAATTATCTCATGAAGAAAAACAAGACAGAGAAAATTGGACCCTGCAAAAACCTTATCTACTGAAGTCACCAAACACTATCGACTGATATCACAAAACACTATCTACTGATATCACAAAACACTATCTACTGAAGTCACCAAACACTATCTACTGAAGTCACCAAACACTATCTACTGAAGTCACCAAACACTATCTACTGAAGTCACCAAACACTATCGACTGATATCACAAAACACTATCTACTGATATCACAAAACACTATCTACTGATATCACAAAACACTATCTACTGAAGTCACCAAACACTATCTACTGAAGTCACCAAACACTATCTACTGAAGTCACCAAACACTATCTACTGAAGTCACCAAACACTATCTACTGATATCACAAAACACTATCTACTGATATCGCAAAACACTATCTACTGATATCACAAAACACTATCTACTGAAGTCACCAAACACTATCTACTGAAGTCACCAAACACTATCGACTGATATCACAAAACACTATCTACTGAAGTCACCAAACACTATCTACTGATATCACAAAACACTATCTACTGATATCGCAAAACACTATCTACTGATATCACAAAACACTATCTACTGAAGTCACCAAACACTATCTACTGATATCACAAAACACTATCTACTGATATCACAAAACACTATCTACTGAAGTCACCAAACACTATCTACTGAAGTCACCAAACACTATCTACTGAAGTCACCAAACACTATCTACTGAAGTCACCAAACACTATCGACTGATATCACAAAACACTATCTACTGATATCACAAAACACTATCTACTGAAGTCACCAAACACTATCTACTGAAGTCACCAAACACTATCTACTGAAGTCACCAAACACTATCTACTGAAGTCACAAAACACTATCTACTGAAGTCACCAAACACTATCTACTGAAGTCACCAAACACTATCTACTGAAGTCACCAAACACTATCTACTGAAGTCACCAAACACTATCTACTGAAGTCACCAAACACTATCTACTGAAGTCACCAAACACTATCTACTGAAGTCTCCAAACACTATCTACTGAAGTCACCAAACACTATCTACTGAAGTCACCAAACACTATCTACTGAAGTCACCAAACACTATCTACTGAAGTCACCAAACACTATCTACTGAAGTCACCAAACACTATCTACTGAAGTCACCAAACACTATCTACTGAAGTCTCCAAACACTATCTACTGAAGTCACCAAACACTATCTACTGAAGTCACCAAACACTCTCTACTGATATCACAAAACACTCTCTACTGATATCACAAAACACTCTCTACTGAAGTCACCAAACACTATCGACTGATATCACAAAAAACAATCTACTAATCTACTGATATCACAAAACACTATCTACTGATATCACAAAAAACAATCTACTAATCTACTGATATCACAAAAAACAATCTACTAATCTACTGATATCACAAAACACTATCTACTGATATCACAAAAAACAATCTACTA
>NC_056453.1:41450648-41463148 GCF_018296145.1 Oncorhynchus tshawytscha
TCTCTGTCTCTGTCTCAGGTCTGTCTCTAGAGTCAGGTCTGTCTCTGTAGAGTACAGGTCTCTCTCTCTCTGTACAGGTCTGGAGCCTAGAGTACAGGTCTGGAGGTAGAGTACAGGTCTGTCTCTAGAGTACAGGTCTCTCTCTCTCTGTCTCTGTCTCTGTCTCTGTCTACAGGTCTGTCTCTAGAGTCAGGTCTCTGTCTCTCTGTCTCTGTAGAGTACAGGTCTGGAGGTCTCTGTACTGGTCTGTCTCTGAGTCTCAGGTCTGGAGGTCTCTGTCAGGTCTCTCTCTCTCTCTCTCTAGAGTACAGGTCTCTCTGTCTCTGTCTCTGTCTCTGTCTCTGTCAGGTCTGAGGTAGAGTACAGGTCTCTGAGTACAGGTCTGGAGTCTCTGTCTCTCTCTCTCTCTCTGTCTCTGTCTCTGTCTCTCTCTCTCTCTCTCTCTGTACAGGTCTCTCAGGTCTCTCTGTCTCTGTCAGGTCTGAGTCTCTCTGTCAGGTCTCTGTCTCTCTGTCTCAGGTCTGGAGTCTCTGTAGAGTCTGTCTCTGTCTCTGAGTACAGGTCTCTGTCTCTGTCTCTGTCTCAGGTCTGGAGTCTCTTTCTCTGTCTCTCTGTCTCTGTCTCTGGTCTGACTCTGTCTCTGTCTGGAGGTCTCTGTACAGGTCTCTGTCTCTGTCTCTGTCTCTGTCTCTGTCTCTGTCTCTGTCTCTGTCTCTGTCTCTGTCAAGAGGTCTGTCTCTGTCTACAGGTCTCTGTCTCTGTCTCTGTACAGGTCTAGTCTCTCTCTCTCTCTCTGTCTCTGTCTCTCTGTCTCTCTCTCTCTCTCTCTGAGTATGTCTCTGTCTCAGGTCTGGAGGTAGAGTACAGGTCTCTCTCTGAGTACAGGTCTGGTTGTGTGTTCTCCCTCTGGGTCAGCCAAAAGGCTTTTCTTTTGTATAACACTGAATAAAAAAGTACAATACATTATTCTGCTTCTTCTGCAGGAAACAATGAGCGGCCCTCAGGCAGAGTACAACTCTGAAGTTTCTGGATATAGAGTACAGGGCTGGAGATACTGGAGGTAGAGTACAGGTCTGGAGGTAGAGTACAGGTCTGGAGGTAGAGTACAGGTCTGGAGGTAGAGTACAGGTCTGGAGGTAGAGTACAGGGCTGGAGATACTGGAGGTAGAGTACAGGTCTGGAGGTAGAGTACAGGTCTGGAGGTAGAGTACAGGTCTGGAGGTAGAGTACAGGTCTGGAGGTAGAGTACAGGTCTGGAGGTAGAGTACAGGTCTGGAGGTAGAGTACAGGTCTGGAGGTAGAGTACAGGGCTGGAGATAGGTCTGGAGGTAGAGTACAGGTCTGGAGGTACTGGAGGTAGAGTACAGGTCTGGAGGTAGAGTACAGGTCTGGAGGTAGAGTACAGGGCTGGAGATACTGGAGGTAGAGTACAGGTCTGGAGGTAGAGTACAGGTCTGGAGGTAGAGTACAGGTCTGGAGGTAGAGTACAGGGCTGGAGTACAGGTCTGGAGGTAGAGTACAGGTCTGGAGGTAGAGTACAGGTCTGGAGGTAGAGTACAGGGCTGGAGATAGGTCTGGAGGTAGAGTACAGGTCTGGAGGTAGAGTACAGGTCTGGAGGTAGAGTACAGGTCTGGAGGTAGAGTACAGGTCTGGAGGTAGAGTACAGGTCTGGAGCTAGAGTACAGGTCTGGAGGTAGAGTACAGGTCTGGAGGTAGAGTACAGGTCTGGAGCTAGAGTACAGGTCTGGAGGTAGAGTACAGGTCTGGAGCTAGAGTACAGGTCTGGAGGTAGAGTACAGGTCTGGAGGTAGAGTACAGGTCTGGAGCTAGAGTACAGGTCTGGAGCTAGATGTAGAGTACAGGTCTGGAGCTAGAGTACAGGTCTGGAGGCTAGAGTACAGGTCTGGAGGTAGAGTACAGGTCTGGAGGTAGACGTACAGGTCTGGAGGTCTGGGTAGAGCACAGGTCTGGAGGTAGAGTACAGGTCTGGAGGTAGAGTACAGGTCTGGAGGTAGAGTACAGGTCTGGAGGTAGAGTATAGGTCTGGAGGTAGAGTACAGGTCTGGAGGTAGAGTACAGGACTGGAGGTAGAGTACAGGTCTGGAGGTAGAGTACAGGTCTGGAGGTAGAGTACAGGTCTGGAGGTAGAGTACAGGTCTGGAGGTAGAGTACAGGTCTGGAGGTAGAGTACAGGTCTGGAGGTAGAGTACAGGACTGGAGGTAGAGTACAGGTCTGGAGGTAGAGTACAGGACTGGAGGTAGAGTACAGGTCTGGAGGTAGAGTACAGGTCTGGAGTTACTGGATGTAGAGTAGGTTCTGGAGTTAGGGTACAGGTCTATTTTGTTTTCCCAAACCCACATATTGTTTATTGTATTAGATAGAACATAGTGAGTTAGAGAGAAATTAGTTTTTGCTGAAAAAGTATTCTGACATGGACAGACTACATACATATAAATGTTACCGTAAATCTTTCATGATTCAACATGAGGTGTATATATATTTATTATGGGCCCCTTTATCTGCTGCCAAGGCTGGGTTCTGTCAAAATTAAGGCAGTTATACCATTTTAAAAACATTACAATACATTCATAATATATTTCACAGAAGGCCCATACTCCACTACCACATATCTACAACACCAAATCCATGTGTACGTGTGTGTATAGTGCATATGTTATCGTGTGTCTGTGTTTGTGTTGCTTCACAGACCCCGCTGTTCCATAAGGTGTATTTTATATCTGTTTATTAAACTGATTCTACTGCTTGTATTACTTACCTGATGTGGAATAGAGTTCCATATAGTCATGGCTCTATGTAGTACTGTGGAATAGAGTTCCATGTAGTCATGGCTCTATGTAGTACTGTGGAATAGAGTTCCATGTAGTCATGGCTCTATGTAGTACTGCGGAATAGAGTTCCAGGTAGTCATGGCTCTATGTAGTACTGTGGAATAGAGTTCCATGTAGTCATGTCTCTATGTAGTACTGTGGAATAGAGTTCCATGTAGTCATGGCTCTATGTAGTACTGTGGAGTAGAGTTCCATGTAGTCATGGCTCTATGTAGTACTGTGGAATAGAGTTCCATGTAGTCATGGCTCTATGTAGTACTGTGGAATAGAGTTCCATGTAGTCATGGCTCTATGTAGTACTGTGGAATAGAGTTCCATGTAGTCATGGCTCTATGTAGTACTGTGGAATAGAGTTCCATGTAGTCATGGCTCTATGTAGTACTCTGGAATAGAGTTACATGTAGTCATGGCTCTATGTAGTACTGTGGAATAGAGTTCCATGTAGTCATGGCTCTATGTAGTACTGTGTGCCTCCCATAGTCTGTTCTGGACTTGGGGACTGTGAAGAGATCTCTGGTGGCATGTCTTGTGGGGTATGTGTGGGTGTCTGAGCTGTGTGCTTGTCGTTTAAACAGACAGCTTGGTGCTTTCAACATGTCAATAAGTCTCACAAATACAAGTAGTGATGAAGTCAATCTCTCCTCTACTTTGAGCCAGGAGAGATTGACATGGATATTATTAATGTTAGCTCCTTGTGCACATCCAAGGGCCAGCCGTGATGCGCTGTTCTGAGCCAATTGCAATTTTCCTAAGTCCCTCTTTGTGGCATCTGACCACACTAGTCCAGGTGTGACCAAACTAGGGCCTGTAGGACCTGCCTTGTTGACAGTGTTGTTAAGAAGGCAGAGCAGTGCTTTATCATGGACAGACTTCTCCCCATCTTAGCTACTGTTGTAATCAACATGTTTTGACTATGACAGTTCAATTTGTTCAACTTGTTCAATTTCCACATTATGTATTACAAGATTGAGTTATGGTTTTTCTACGTAATTTTACTTTTTTTAATACCACATAAATTAGTGGAAATGAACGGCTAAGAATGAACAGAGAGATAGGCCAATGTTTTTATCTTATCATATTTCTCCAATGCAGAATCAGTATGTCTTGTTTGCAACCAAACTGTCCCTGTTCGCAAAATATTACATCTGAGACGTAATTAGTTATATGAGCATGGTACATTCAAGTTAGGCCTATCTTTCCACCCCAGACAGAGTAGTCCTACTGTTCCAACCCAGACAGAGTAGGCCTACCTTTCCACCCCAGACAGAGTAGTCCTACTGTTCCAACCCAGACAGAGTAGGCCTACCTTTCCACCCCAGACAGAGTAGGGCCTACCTTTCCACCCCAGACAGAGTAGTCCTACTGTTCTACCCCAGACAGAGTAGTCCTACTGTTCCAACCCAGACAGAGTAGTCCTACTGTTCTACCCCAGACAGAGTAGGCCTACTGTTCCACCCCAGACAGAGTAGGGCCTACTGTTCCACACCAGACAGAGTAGGGCCTACCTTTCCACCCCAGACAGAGTAGGGCCTACCTTTCCACCCCAGAGAGAGTAGTCCTACTGTTCTACCCCAGACAGAGTAGGCTGACCTTTCCACCCCAGACAGAGTAGGCCTACCTTTCCACCCCAGACAGAGTAGGCCGACCTTTCCACCCCAGACAGAGTAGGCCTACTGTTCTACCCCAGACAGAGTAGTCCTACTGTTCCAACCCAGACAGAGTAGTCCTACTGTTCTACCCCAGACAGAGTAGGGCCTACCTTTCCACCCCAGACAGAGTAGGGCCTACCTTTCCACCCCAGACAGAGTAGGCCGACCTTTCCACCCTAGACAGAGTAGTCCTACTGTTCTACCCCAGACAGAGTAGGCCTACCTTTCCACCCGAGACAGAGTAGTCCTACTGTTCCAACCCAGACAGAGTAGTCCTACTGTTCTACCCTAGTCAGAGTAGTCCTACTGTTCTACCCCAGACAGAGTAGTCCCTATGTTCTACACTAGTCAGAGTAGTCCTACTGTTCTACCCCAGACAGAGTAGTCCTACTGTTCCACCCCAGACAGAGTAGTCCTACTGTTCTACCCTAGTCAGAGTAGTCCTACTGTTCTACTCCAGACAGAGTAGTCCTACTGTTCTACCCTAGTCAGAGTAGTCCTACTGTTCTACCCCAGACAGAGTAGTCCTACTGTTCTACCCCAGACAGAGTAGTCCTACTGTTCCACCCCAGACAGAGTAGTCCTACTGTTCTACCCCTAGTCAGAGTAGTCCTACTGTTCTACCCCAGACAGAGTAGTCCTACTGTTCTACCCCAGACAGAGTAGTCCTACTGTTCCACCCCAGACAGAGTAGTCCTACTGTTCCACCCCAGACAGAGTAGTCCTACTGTTCCACCCCAGACAGAGTAGTCCTACTGTTCTACCCCAGACAGAGTAGTCCTACTGTTCCACCCCAGACAGAGTAGTCCTACTGTTCCACCCCAGACAGAGTAGTCCTACTGTTCCACCCCAGACAGAGTAGTCCTACTGTTCCACCCCAGACAGAGTAGTCCTACTGTTCCACCCCAGACAGAGTAGTCCTACTGTTCCACCCCAGACAGAGTAGTCCTACTGTTCCACCCCAGACAGAGTAGTCCTACTGTTCCACCCCAGACAGAGTAGTCCTACTGTTCCACCCCAGACAGAGTAGTCCTACTGTTCTACCCCAGACAGAGTAGTCCTACTGTTCTACCCCAGACAGAGTAGTCCTACTGTTCCACCCCAGACAGAGTAGTCCTACTGTTCTACCCCAGACAGAGTAGTCCTACTGTTCCACCCCAGACAGAATAGTCCTACTGTTCCACCCCAGACAGAGTAGTCCTACTGTTCTACTCCAGACAGAGTAGTCCTACTGTTCCACCCCAGACAGAGTAGTCCTACTGTTCTACCCCAGACAGAGTAGTCCTACTGTTCTACCCCAGACAGAGTAGTCCTACTGTTCCACCCCAGACAGAGTAGGCCGACCGACGCAGAAGAAATGTAAGCTTTAACTGCTGGCTGCTCTTTTTCCGTGGCGCAACCCAATGAGAGAAGGTCACAAGTGTTTCACTAAAAGCTTTCTGGGTTTAAACATCTTCTAATGTACAGTATAGTGAATAGCTTAATCAATTGATAGTGACATAATTAGATTACTCCCCTAGCAACTCCCCTACTCAGACTCTGAATATCAAAGAAACAAAACAATGCTATCCCATAATACATTAGACTCAGGTCTTTTCCCTGGTGTTTAACAGCCCCTTTCTAGCATAAATCATCGTGGACCAAAGTGCTGGTGCAGATGACTTCATACACTATATATACGAAAGGATTTGGATTCGGCTATTTCAGCCACACCCATTGCTGACAGGTGTATAAAATCCAGCAAACAGCCATGCAATCTCCATAGACAAACACTGGCAGTAGAATGGGCTTACTGAAAAGCTCAGTGATTTTCAACACGGCACCATGATAGGATGCCACCTTTCCAACAAGTCAGTTCGTAAAATGGCTGCCCTGCTAGAGCTTCCCTGGTCAACTGTAAGTGCTGTTATTATGAAGTGTAAATATGTATGAGCAACAACGGCTCAGCTGCAAAGTGGTAGGCCACAGAAGCTCACAGAACGGGACCGCCAAGTGCTGAAGTAAAACTCGTCTGGCCTCAGTAGCAGCACACAAGCCTAAGATCACAATGCACAATGCCAAGTGTCGGCTGGAGGGGTGTAAAGCTCGCCGCCATTTGACTCTGGAGCAGTGGATACGCGTTCTCTGGAGTGATGAATCACGCTTCACCATCTGGCAGTCCGACGGTCGAATCTGGGTCAGACCGATGCCAGGAGAACGCTACCTTCCCCAATGCATAGTGCCAACTGTAAAGTTTGGTGGAGGAGGAATAAAGGTCTGGGGCTGTTTTTCATTGGTTCGGGCTAGGCCCCTTAGTTCCAGTGAAGGGATATATTAACGCTACAGCATACAATGACATTCTAGATGATTTTGTGCTTCCAATTTTTTGCCGATAGTTTGGAGAAGGCCCTTTCCTGTTTCAGCATGACAATGCCCCCATGCATTAAGCGAGGTCCATACAGAAATGGTTTGTCGCAATCATTGTGGAGGAACTTGACTGGCCTGCACAGAGCCTTGACCTCAACCACATCGAACCTCTTTGAGATGAATTGGAACGCCGACTGGGAGCCAGGCCTAATCGCCCAACATCTGTTCGCAACATCACTAATTATCTTGTGGCTGAATGGAAGCAAGTCCCCACAGCAACTCTCCAACATCTAGTGGAAAGCCTTCCCAGAAGATTTGAGGCTGTTATAGCAGCAATGTCCCAACATCTAGTGGAAAGCCTTCCCAGAAGAGTGGAGGCTGTTATAGCAGCAATGTCCCAACATCTAGTGGAAAGCCTTCCCAGAAGAGTGGAGGCTGTTATAGCAGCAATGTCCCAACATCTAGTGGAAAGCATTCCCAGAAGAGTGGAGGCTGTTATAGCAGCAATGTTCCAACATCTAGTGGAAAGCCTTCCCAGAAGAGTGGAGGCTGTTATAGCAGCAACGCTCCAACATCTAGTGGAAAGCCTTCCCAGAAGAGTGGAGGCTGTTATAGCAGCAACAATCCAACATCTAGTGGAAAGCCTTCCCAGAAGAGTGGAGACTGTTATAGCAGCAATGTTCCAACATCTAGTGGAAAGCCTTCTCAGAAGAGTGGAGGCTGTTATAGCAGCAATGTTCCAACATCTAGTGGAAAGCCTTCCCAGAAGAGTGGAGGCTGTTATAGCAGCAATGTTCCAACATCTAGTGGAAAGCCTTCCCAGAAGAGTGGAGGCTGTTATAGCAGCAATGTTCCAACATCTAGTGGAAAGCTTTGCCAGAAGAGTAGAGGCTGTTATAGCAACAATGTTCCAACATCTAGTGGAAAGCCTTCCCAGAAGAGTGGAGGCTGTTATAGCAGCAATGTCCCAACATCTAGTGGAAAGCCTTCCCAGAAGAGTGGAGGCTGTTATAGCAGCAATGTCCCAACATCTAGTGGAAAGCATTCCCAGAAGAGTGGAGGCTGTTATAGCAGCAATGTTCCAACATCTAGTGGAAAGCCTTCCCAGAAGAGTGGAGGCTGTTATAGCAGCAACGCTCCAACATCTAGTGGAAAGCCTTCCCAGAAGAGTGGAGGCTGTTATAGCAGCAACAATCCAACATCTAGTGGAAAGCCTTCCCAGAAGAGTGGAGACTGTTATAGCAGCAATGTTCCAACATCTAGTGGAAAGCCTTCTCAGAAGAGTGGAGGCTGTTATAGCAGCAATGTTCCAACATCTAGTGGAAAGCCTTCCCAGAAGAGTGGAGGCTGTTATAGCAGCAATGTTCCAACATCTAGTGGAAAGCCTTCCCAGAAGAGTGGAGGCTGTTATAGCAGCAATGTTCCAACATCTAGTGGAAAGCTTTGCCAGAAGAGTAGAGGCTGTTATAGCAACAATGTTCCAACATCTAGTGGAAAGCCTTCCCAGAAGAGTGGAGGCTGTTATAGCAGCAATGTTCCAACATCTAGTGGAAAGCCTTCCCAGAAGAGTGGAGGCTGTTATAGCAGCAATGTCCCAACATCTAGTGGAAAGCCTTCCCAGAAGATTTGAGGCTGATATAGCAGCAATGTCCCAACATCTAGTGGAAAGCCTTCCCAGAAGAGTGGAGGCTGTTATAGCAGCAATGTTCCTACATCTAGTGGAAAGCCTTCCCAGAAGAGTGGAGGCTGTTATAGCAGCAACGCTCCAACATCTAGTGGAAAGCCTTCCCAGAAGAGTGGAGGCTGTTATAGCAGCAACGCTCCAACATCTAGTGGAAAGCCTTCCCAGAAGAGTGGAGGCTGTTATAGCAGCAATGTTCCAACATCTAGTGGAAAGCCTTCTCAGAAGAGTGGAGGCTGTTATAGCAGCAATGTTCCAACATCTACTGGAAAGCCTTCCCAGAAGAGTGGAGGCTGTTATAGCAGCAATGTTCCAACATCTAGTGGAAAGCCTTCCCAGAAGAGTGGAGGCTGTTATAGCAGCAATGTTCCAACATCTAGTGGAAAGCCTTCCCAGAAGAGTGGAAGCTGTTATAGCAGCAATGCTCCAACATTTAGTGGAAAGCCTTCCCAGAAGAGTGGAGGCTGTTATAGCAGCAACGCTCCAACATCTAGTGGAAAGCCTTCCCAGAAGAGTGGAGGCTGTTATAGCAGCAATTTTCCAACATCTAGTGGAAAGCCTTCCCAGAAGATTTGAGGCTGATATAGCAGCAATGTCCCAACATCCAGTGGAAAGCCTTCCCCGAAGATTTGAGGCTGATATAGCAGCAATGTTCCTACATCTAGTGGAAAGCCTTCTCAGAAGAGTGGAGGCTGTTATAGCAGCAATGTCCCAACATCTAGTGGAAAGCCTTCCCAGAAGAGTGGAGGCTGTTATAGCAGCCTCAACGGCGTACCGGAGAACAACTCCATATTAATGCCCATGATTCTGGGATGAGATGTTCGACAAGCAGGTGTCCACATACTTCTGACCATGTAGTGTTTAACGGATCCATTTTATTGTCTATATAGTCTTAATCTAACTAGGTGTAGGCCTGTGCTTTCTGCCATTTTCTTTAATATAAAATAAGCCTATGGCATACCCTTTCATACCCCCTCCTTTCCATTCTTGGTTTTAACTTAACAGCCCTTCACTGACAAGGAGATTTAAGGCTATTTAAAGAGTTCATGGTGGGTGGAGGAATTTAACGACACATCTATGGAAATAGCAGCAGCCTAATATCGTCTGTCAAACAAGTAGGCCCACCTGTTATTTCTAAACTAGGAAGAAATGGGCTCCAACACAAAGCCCTCTTGTTGTTACCGAAGTCTAATTAAAATGGAGACGGTTTTAATCGTACTTTCAGCAACATGAGCTGTCCGAATTGAAGTTTCAGCACCAACATGCAAGTTACTCGAATCTGGCTTTATTGTGAGGTCAATAACTCTGATAAATACATACATTTTAGTAGAAGCAAGTGATCAAAGTAGGACCTCTAGTCCTCCTTCTCATCTTCGCGCTCTTCTTCTCACACTAAACAAAACATAGGCTATGGGCTAGTCCACGGAGAAGATGTTTTGGACTAGGCCTAATAAATAAAATAGTTTTTTGGAAGAAATCTTTTGACTATCCTCTCTGAACTGCTACCATAACCCTGCACAGCATAACCATTGGCTAGGCAGCACACATATTTGTTTTTGATCAGCAAGAGCAGATTAGGCCAGGGCTCAGGGTTGGAATATCCATTGCAGTGTGGTTTTATTTACAACAACATCAGCGGTGAAAAAGACTAGTGAAGGACGTACATTTTCTTCAAAATATAACTCTGTGCTTCTCCGAGCATGCACTTCATAGCATATAGTCTATAGCCTATGGATCGTTTGATTGAGACACAAATAGCCTAATGTATCGATATTGCGCAATCAGCGGTTTATATTGCGCAATCAAATCAAAGTTTATTTGTCACGTGCGCCGAATACAACAGTTCGAATACAACTGTTATGTTGAGGGAGAGGTTGTTATTCTGGCACCACCCGGCCAGGTCTCTGACCTCCTCTCTATAGGCTGTCTCATCGTTGTCAGTGATCAGGCCTACCACTGTTGTGTCGTCTGCAAACTTAATGATGGTGTTGGAGTCGTGCCTGGCCATGCAGTCATGGGTGAACAAGGAGTACAGGAGGGGACTGAGCACGCACCCCTGGGGGGCTACAGTGTTGAGGATCAGCGTGGCAGATGTGTTGCTACCTACCCTCACCCCCTGGGGGCGGCCCATCAGGAAGTCTGAGGGCACATATCGATATCCAATAAAATAACAAATTCAAAAAACAAAAAAATATTGAAATTTAATCAAATACAAATGACCCTCGTCTATATTAAAACAATACTAAAGCCTCCCCTTGAATGAAATTGAAAAGGGATGACTTTCCTCCAGGTAAATATCCACTAAATGTCTATCCGTCCCTTAATAAATAACTTCGAATTTTGGAAGTGGAGATTCGACCCAATAGACTTGCCCGTAACTTGCAAAGAGAGAGGGTGGAGCTCTTTGTTCTGGTTCCAATCCTTGTTCTATCTCTTCTCTTAACACATAGAATCTGACTAATTACACAAGCCTTTAGTTCTGGGTTAACCAAGTATAGTGAAAGAGAAAAGAGAGACAGATCAGAACCCATGCTGACAGTGGTACGTATGTTATATGTGTTCTAGAGACAGTGGTTTAGAACGCTATACCAGGCCATGTACGTCACCTATGGACAGAGTGAAAAGTAGTGCTCTATGTAGGGAATAGGGTGCCATTTGGGATGCAGGCCTGAGATGTACGTCTGCCTGACTTTTGTCTGACTCCAGCAGAATTACAGATGTCCCTATTGTTGAGTTAATGTCTGCCCCCAAGCCTTCAGTCTCAGTCTCATTCTCTAAAATGTCTTAGGATTTTCAAAGCTTTAGCTGTGAAGCTTTATCCTTGATCTCGCTCTCTCTCGTGCGCTCTCGTTCTCGCTTTCTCTCGTGCTCTCGTTCTCGTTCTCGCTTTCTCTTGTGCTCTCGTTCTCGCTTTCTCTCGTGCTCTCGTTCTCGCTTACTCTCATGCTCTCGTTCTCGCTTTCTCTCGCTCTCGTTCTCGCTTTCTCTCGCTCTCGCTCTCGCTTACTCTCGTGCTCTCGTTCTCGCTTACTCTCGTGCTCTCGTTCTCGCTTTCTCTCGCTCTCGTTCTCGCTTTCTCTCGCTCTCGCTCTCGTTCTCGCTTTCTCTCGCTCTCGTTCTTGCTTTCTCTCATGCTCTCGTTCTCGCTTTCTCTCGCTCTCAAGCTTTCTCTAGCTCTCTCTCTCTATCACTCAACTCTCTCTTTCACTCTCCCTGCATCCCAATTTATTTTCCTCAGGGCTCCCCCATTTCATGGATCTAGTCAGCGGAAAAGTTAAGAGTCTCAAGGCCTCACCTAAAGCTACAGTAATCACGGAGTAGTTTGAGCTATTAGTACCACAGGCAGACGTGTGGGATGAGACGGCCTTGGATGGGGAGGAGGGAAGAGAGGATGTAAAGGGGAAGAACGGGTAAGGAGGGGAATAGGAAAGGGGGTCTCTTATGCCTCACCTAAAGCTACTGCAATCACACTGTTAGATCTATTAGCACCGCAGGCCTGGAAGTGGCAGCCATGTGGGATGAATCAGATCCAAGTAAAAGCAGAGAAGAGGAGGGGGCATAGGAGGAGAAGGTACAAGTCTCAAGGCCACACCTAAATGTACTGTCATTATGGTGGCATATATCTATGCTGTCGAATCGCAGGCCTGGCAGGAGAAGATGGAGGTGGATGGGGGGGGGCTCACCTAAAACTACTGTGTATTATCCTGACAGACATGTAGCAGCCATTCTCCTTCACAGACCATCTCCCCCACGTGGGTTCCCAAGATGCCTTGGGGTAATGGAGGAAGGGGAGGGAGGGAGGAAGGAGAAGGGGTAGGGGTAGAGGACTGGGGATGTGATTTTCAGGAAGGGAGATTTTGAGATGCTGGAATAGACTGCTCATGCTAATAAACCATCTGGGCATAGCTAGCACTGAGTGATGGGTTCACCTCTCATCGTGCTTAAAGGGGCAATCCGTAGTTGAAACAATAAC
>NC_056453.1:41468148-41475648 GCF_018296145.1 Oncorhynchus tshawytscha
GGGTAGCAAGTTTTAAGTTCCTCGGCATACACATCACAGACAAACTGAATTGGTCCACTCACACAGACAGCATCGTGAGGAAGGCGCAGCAGCGCCTCTTCAACCTCAGGAGGCTGAAGAAATTCGGCTTGTCACCAAAAGCACTCACAAACTTCTACAGATGCACAATCGAGAGCATCCTGGCGGGCTGTATCACCGCCTGGTATGGCAACTGCACCGCCCTCAACCGTAAGGCTCTCCAGAGGGTAGTGAGGTCTGCACAACGCATCACCGGGGGCAAACTACCTGCCCTCCAGGACACCTACACCACCCGATGCTACAGGAAGGCCATAAAGATCATCAAGGACATCAACCACCCGAGCCACTGCCTGTTCACCCCGCTGCCATCCAGAAGGCGAGGTCAGTACAGGTGCATCAAAGCTGGGACCGAGAGACTGAAAAACAGCTTCTATCTCAAGGCCATCAGACTGTTAAACAGCCACCACTAACATTGAGTGGCTACTGCCAACACACTGTCAATGACACTGACTCTACTCCAGCCACTTTAATCATGGGAATTGATGGGAAATGATGTAAATATATCACTAGCCACTTTAAACAATGCTACCTTATATAATGTTACTTACCCTACATTATTCATCTCATATGCATACGTTGATACTGTACTCTATATCATCGACTGCATCCTTATGTAATACATGTATCACTAGCCACTTTAACTATGCCACTTGGTTTACATACTTATCTCATATGTATATACTGTACTCGATATCATCTACTGTATCTTGCCTATGCTGCTCTGTACCGTCACTCATTCATATATCCTTATGTACATATTCTTTATCCCCTTACACTGTGTTATAAGACAGTAGTTTTTTTGGAATTGTTAGTTAGATTACTTGTTCGTTATTACTGCATTGTCGGAACTAGAAGCACAAGCATTTCGCTACACTCGCATTAACATCTGCTAACCATGTGTATGTGACAAATAAAATTTGATTTGATTTGATTTGATTTGAGTGAACCAGAACCCTCACAGTACTGTACAGTATGAGTGAACCAGAACCCTCACAGTACTGTACAGTATGAGTGAACCAGAACCCTCACAGTACTCTACAGTATGAGTGAACTAGAACCCTCACAGTACTGTACAGTATGAGTGAACCAGAACCCTCACAGTACTGTACAGTATGAGTGAACCAGAACCCTCACAGTACTGTACAGTATGAGTGAACCAGAACCCTCACAGTACTGTACAGTATGAGTGAACCAGAACCCTCACAGTATTCTACAGTATGAGTGAACTAGAACCCTCACAGTACTGTACAGTATGAGTGAACCAGAACCCTCACAGTACTGTACAGTATGAGTGAACCAGAACCCTCACAGTACTGTACAGTATGAGTGAACCAGAACCCTCACAGTACTGTACAGTATGAGTGAACCAGAACCCTCACAGTACTGTACAGTATGAGTGAACGAGAACCCTCACAGTACTGTACAGTATGAGTGAACCAGAACCCTCACAGTACTGTACAGTATGAGTGAACCAGAACCCTCAGAGTACTCTACAGTATGAGTGAACCAGAACCCTCACAGTACTGTACAGTATGAGTGAACCAGAACCCTCACAGTACTGTACAGTATGAGTGAACCAGAACCCTCACAGTACTGTACAGTCTGAGTGAACCAGAACCCTCACAGTACTGTACAGTATGAGTGAACCAGAACCCTCACAGTACTGTACAGTCTGAGTGAACCAGAACCCTCACAGTACTGTACAGTATGAGTGAACCAGAACCCTCACAGTACTGTACAGTATGAGTGAACCAGAACCCTCACAGTACTGTACAGTATGAGTGAACCAGAACCCTCACAGTACTGTACAGTATGAGTGAACCAGAACCCTCACAGTACTGTACAGTATGAGTGAACCAGAACCCTCACAGTACTGTACAGTATGAGTGAACCAGAACCCTCACAGTACTGTACAGTATGAGTGAACCAGAACCCTCACAGTACTGTACAGTATGAGTGAACCAGAACCCTCACAGTACTCTACAGTATGAGTGAACCAGAACCCTCACAGTACTGTACAGTATGAGTGAACCAGAACCCTCACAGTATTCTACAGTATGAGTGAATGAGAACCCTCACAGTACTGTACAGTATGAGTGAACCAGAACCCTCACAGTACTGTACAGTATGAGTGAACCAGAACCCTCAGAGTACTCTACAGTATGAGTGAACCAGAACCCTCACAGTACTGTACAGTATGAGTGAACCAGAACCCTCACAGTACTGTACAGTCTGAGTGAACCAGAACCCTCACAGTACTGTACAGTATGAGTGAACCAGAACCCTCACAGTACTGTACAGTATGAGTGAACCAGAACCCTCACAGTACTGTACAGTATGAGTGAACCAGAACCCTCACAGTACTGTACAGTATGAGTGAACCAGAACCCTCACAGTACTGTACAGTATGAGTGAACCAGAACCCTCACAGTACTGTACACTATGAGTGAACCAGAACACTCACAGTACTGTACAGTATGAGTGAACCAGAACCTTCACAGTACTGTACAGTATGAGTGAACCAGAACCCTCACAGTACTGTACAGTATGAGTGAACCAGAACCCTCACAGTACTGTACAGTATGAGTGAACTAGAACCCTCACAGTACTGTACAGTATGAGTGAACCAGAACCCTCACAGTACTGTACAGTATGAGTGAACCAGAACCCTCACAGTACTGTACAGTCTGAGTGAAATAGAACCCTCACAGTACTGTACAGTATGAGTGAACCAGAACCCTCACAGTACTGTACAGTATGAGTGAACCAGAACCCTCACAGTACTGTACAGTATGAGTGAACCAGAACCCTCACAGTACTGTACAGTCTGAGTGAACCAGAACCCTCATAGTACTGTACAGTATGAGTGAACCAGAACCCTCACAGTACTGTACAGTATGAGTGAACCAGAACCCTCACAGTACTGTACAGTATGAGTGAACCAGAACCCTCACAGTACTGTACAGTATGAGTGAACCATAACCCTCACAGTACTGTACAGTATGAGTGAACCAGAACCCTCACAGTACTGTACAGTATGAGTGAACCAGAACCCTCACAGTACTGTACAGCAGGGGTGTCAAACTCAAATACCCAGTGGGCCAAAATGTAAAACCTGAACAAAGTCACGGGCCAACATTGAACAAATTAACCTTTTAATATGGACCCAAACAAGTTTTGCTTTAACATTGAATATGGAACAAGCATCGCTTATTACCATACAATATAAAATTTAATAGTGGAGACATGCAAAATCGAATTTCAAATGAAAAAACACATCAATGGCATTCATTTATTAAATAAATAAAATTTAAATAAAAATTGTATGCCTCTTTTCTATTTGCAGCCTTCTGATTTAAATACCAAAATAAACTTTTTCCACTGGCTAATAATTTTACAAATAAAATGATAATAAATCAAGCAACCATTCAAGCCCATGCCTTGTAGCAAGAAAAAGTGCATAAAGAAAACGTTAATTATTGCACACTGGTCTAATCTGATGTGCCCAAGCCAGATACCTGGCATCTCTTCTTGGATGCTAGTTCATCAATGTCTGGGCTCAAGCTCTGAGCTGAAGAAATCCTCAGTATCGAGCGAAGATGTTCATCAGTCAGACGTCTCCTGTGAGTTGTTTTGGTCATCTTCATCGAGGAGAAAAGTTGCTCGCATAGATAAGTGCTGCCGAACATGGAGAGCATCTGAGCAGCTTGGGTGCGGAGCTGAGGCATTGTGTCAGGGATGAACCGTGGAAACTGTGCGGCGCCCACAGCATCATACTTTGACTTCAGCGTGTCGTTGCACTGGAGTTCAATCAGCTCCATTTGGATGTTGGTTGGTGCATTTTCCACATCAACTGCAAAGGGATTACTAAGCAGTTCAAACTTGCATTTCTGGGTATCGAAGTCGGCAAATCGCCGGCTAAACTCAGCGGCGAGAACACTGAGTTTTTCAGCAAACTGCGCATGGGAACACGGCGGTAGAGATCTGCGCTTTTATGGATTGGCAGCAGGGAAAATGGCAAGGGTTTCCTTGCAGCATCTGATTCTCCCACAGGCACAGTTTAGTTTTGAAGGCCCTCACTGCAGCGTACATGTCTGTGATGATGCGCCCCCGCCCCTGAAGCTGCAGGTTCAGCGCATCGAGATGGCTCGAGATGTCACAGATAAAGGCCAGCTCACACAGGAACTTTTGCTCCCGGAGCTCTGCTGTATCCTTCCCTTTGGTTTCCAGGAATTGACATATTTCCTCACGCAGCTCGAAACATCTGTTCAGTACTTTTCCTCTGCTTAGCCATCTCACCTCTGTGTGATACGGCACGTCTGCGTATTCGAACCACACTCCTCCAGAAAAGATTTAAACTGGCGGTGATTTAGACCTTTGGCTCTTATAAAGTTAACTACCTGTGTTACTGTGGTCATAACATGTTCCATCTTTAGGGCTTTGGCACACAGTGCTTCCTGATGTATGATGCAGTGGTAAACAGTTAGCTCACCTGCACAGTTCTCTTCCCGCATCTTCTCCCGAACCATGCCCACCAGTCCACTCTTTTTACCGCACATCGCTGGCGCACCATCTGTCGTTAATCCAACGAGTTTATCCCACGGCAGCTTTATTTCAGTTACACATTTGGAAACCTCCTCAAAGATTTCCTTTCCTGTGGTTGTGCCATGCATTGATTTGAATCCTAATAGCTCCTCCGTAACACACAGATTTGAGTCCACTCCACGGATGAAGACTGACAACTGAGCAGTATCAGATGCGTCGCAGCTCTCATCCACATCGAGGGAGAACGCAACAAAATCTTTTCCCTTTTCCATCAGCTGGTCATACAGATTGGTGGCAAGATCACATGTGCGATCAGCTACTGTGTTCCTGCTCAGGCTCACGTTTGAAAATGCTTGTTTTTTCTCTGGGCATACGAGGTCACAAACCTTCATCATGCACTTTTTCATGAACTCTCCCTCATTAAAGGGCCGGGCTGATTTTGCGATCTCTGCTGCCACTATATAACTAGCCTTTACAGCAGCCTTGCTTTGTGATGTGGCTTTTTAAACATATTCTGTTGTGAAACCAAACTTCTTTTCATCTCCTCTACTTTCTGGCTCCTTTGAGTCATGTCCAGGTCCTTGTATTTGTCATGGTGTTTCATTTCATAGTGTCGTCTAATGTTGTACTCCTTACTTACAGCCACGTTGACTCCACAAACAAGACAAACAGGTTTGTCTTTTACATATGTAAACAGATATTCTGCCTCCCACTTGTCCAGAAAGCTCCTGTTTTCTGCCTTTCTTTTCGCCATTTTTGGGAAGGGTTAGCTCGCTGACAGTTGTAGCGTCTATGTTGCTATGACTACTGTCACAGAGGAGAGAGCGTTTCTGGGTCCTGTCCTGATTGGCGCGCGAAAACAGCAGAGCATTATGGGATTCATAGTATTAGTGGTGAATGCGCTGTATAATACCGGCGGGCCAGCTCTAGTAGTAATTTGGTATTGTCTCGCGGGCCAAATATAATTACCCCGCGGGCCAAATTTGGCCCACGGGCCAGAGTTTGACACCCATGCTGTATCAACATTTTGTTGACGTAATTGTTTTTGTAATTTTAATTGCAACTCTGGAAATTCAGGAATTCGTTTTTTGTTTAAACTTTGTATTTTTCACAAGTAAATTACTATATGCAGAGATATAGACAAAATATAGGGTATTGGAGCAAATTGCTGCATTTCTGATTCATTCTTGTTACATATACTTTAGTACAGTCAGGAATGTGAAAAGGTGTTATTGTTATTCTATAATGAAATACTTATTTATGTGAAAAATCTATCAAACGTCAAAGAAAAGAGTGAATCATTTACGTAGCGCTCCCTGTTGTTTGTGTTTTTGAGGTCAGTGTGTTACGAGTGACAATGTTATGCTTTCTGAGTGAGAATTGGTGCCAGTGTTGTGGTCCAACAAGCATATTTTGAGACATGTATGAAGTGTTTTGGTGGTTTGAGGGAGTTTTAGACGTGAGATGAACTGTTTGGCCCTCAGATGCGTGTTGGTCATGCAGACTGTGTGAAGAGCTTTGAAAAAGTGGCTTCCGTATTTATTGATCGATCGATGCTTGTTAGCAATTGAAAAAAACTGTAAGACATTAGCGGTTGAGAGCAGTTAAGAGTTTTAGGCCAGTAACCGAAAGGTTGCTGGTTCGAATCCCTGAGCTGAATAGGTGAAACATCTGTTGACGTGCCCTTGAGCGAGGCACCTAACCCTAATTGCTCCTGTAAGTCACTCTGGATAAGAGCATCTGCTTAATGACCAAAAAAAAATTTACCAATAAATTAAATCCAAATCTAGGTTGTGCTTTAAAATTCTAGAAAATGAACAAGTAAGAAATCATTTTTGACTTCTTAAACCACAAACCCAAGCCTAGTCTGCTTGGTCTGCTTAGGGAACGTTGCCAGAAATCTTGCGATGTTTCACCTCTGGATTAAGAACCTCTGTGCCTTCACCTATGAGTTCAAAGGTCAAATTAAAGCCCAGACTGTGAGATGAGGGAAAGCTCCTGTTTGTCAACAAGATTTTACGGTTTGACCAATTTCACTTCAGATTCCGACCTTCGTCCACTTTTCTCCAAACGTCAAATTTCGAAGTTCCTCCAAACGTAACATTTTGAGGTGTTTTGGTGAGCTTGAGTATCTCCTGCTGCACCCTGGGCTGTCTCGCGGCTGGTTAAGTTTACACATGGTTAAGGTCTAACCTTCTACAATAAAACAATAGCATAGGGCGTTCCTCCCTTCTACAGTAAAACAATAGCACAGGGCTTTCCTCTCTTCTACAGTAAAACAATAGAAGAGGGCTTTCCTCCCTTCAACAGTAAAACAATGGCACAGGGCTTTCCTCCCTTCTACAGTAAAACAATAGAAGAGGGCTTTCCTCCCTTCTACAGTAAAACAATAGCCCAGGGCTTTCCTCCCTTCTACAGTAAAACAATAGAAGAGGGCTTTCCTCCCTTCTACAGTAAAACAATAGCCCAGGGCTTTCCTCCCTTCTACAGTAAAACAATAGCACAGGGCTTTCCTCCCTTCTACAGTAAAACAATAGCACAGGGCTTTCCTCCCTTCTACAGTAAAACAATAGCCCAGGGCTTTCCTCCCTTCTACAGTAAAACAATAGAACAGGGCTTTCCTCCCTTCTACAGTAAAACAATAGCACAGGGCTTTCCTCCCTTCTACAGTAAAACAATAGCACAGGGCTTTCCTCCCTTCTAAAGTAAAACAATAGAACAGGGCTTTCTTTCCTTATACAGTAAAACAATAGCACGGGGCTTTCCTCCCTTCTACAGTAAAACAATAGCCCAGGGCTTTCCTCCCTTCTACAGTAAAACAATAGCACAGGGCTTTCCTCCCTTCTACAGTAAAACAATAGCACAGGGCTTTCCTCC
>NC_056453.1:41483996-41536496 GCF_018296145.1 Oncorhynchus tshawytscha
CACAGCCTCCTCACACTCAGCCTCCTCTCCTCAGCCTCCTCACCCTCAGCCTCCTCACCCTCAACCTCCTCACCCTCAGCCTCCTCTCCACAGCCTGCTTACCCTCATCCTCCTCACCCTCAGCCTCCTTACCCTCAGCCTCCTCACCCTCAGCCTCCTCACACTCAGCCTCCTCACACTCAGCCTCCTCACACTCAGCCTCCTCACACTCAGCCTCCTCTCCACAGCCTCCTCACCCTCAGCCTCCTCACCCTCAGCCTCCTCACCCTCAGCCTCCTCACCCTCAGCCTCCTCACACTCAGCCTCCTCACCCTCAGCCTCCTCACACCTCAGCCTCCTCTCACACAGCCTCCTCACCCTCAGCCTCCTCACCCTCAGCCTCCCTTACACTCAGCCTCCCTCACACTCAGCCTCCTCACACTCAGCCTCCCCACACTCAGCCTCCTCACACTCAGCCTCCCTCACACTCAGCCTCCTCATACTCAGCCTCCTCTCCACAGCTCACCCTCAGCCTCCTCACACTCAGCCTCCTCACACTCAGCCTCCTCTCCACAGCTCACCCTCAGCCTCCTCACACTCAGCCTCCTCACACTCAGCCTCCTCACACTCAGCCTCCTCTCCATAGCTCACCCTCAGCCTCCTCACACTCAGCATCCTCTCCACAGCTCACCCTCAGCCTCCTCACCCTCAGCCTCCTCACTCAGCCTCCTACACTAGCCTCTACACTCAGCCTCCTCACACTCAGCCTCCTCACACTTCAGCCTCCTTTCACACTCAGCCTCCCTCACCCTCAGCCTCCTCACCCTCAGCCTCCTCTCCACAGCCTCCTCTACACTCAGCCTCCCACTCAGCCTCTCCACTCAGCCTCCCTCACCCTCAGCCTCCTCACACTCAGCCTCCTCACACTCAGCCTCTCTACTCTCAGCCTCCTCACACTCAGCCTCCTCTCCACAGCCTGCTTATCCCTCAGCCTCCTCACACCTCAGCCTCCTCACCCTCAGCCTCCTCACACTCAGCCTCCTCACACTCAGCCTCCTCACACTCAGCCTCCTCACACTCAGCATCCTCTCCATCAGCCTCCTCACCCTCAGCCTCCTCACCCTCAGCTCTCCTCACACTCAGCCTCCTCACACTCAGCCTCCTCTAACTCAGCCTCCATAGCTAATGTTCAGCTCCACCTCAGCCTTCCATAGCTAACGCCAGCCTCTCACTCAGCTCCTTCATAGCTAATGCCAGCTCTCACTCTCAGTTTCCTCTTCTCTATAGCTAACGCTCAGCTTCCTTTACTCCTTTTAGTTTCTTCTCTGTTTACCTTTTAGCCTTAGCTCTTCCTTAGCTTTAGTTTCCCTTTACATCTGCCTTACATCTCAGCTCCTTTCCATATTTCACTTCAGCTCTCTTGCTACATCTAGCCTTTACACTTCATAGCCTCTACACTCAGTCACACTCAGCCTCCTCTCCACAGCGCTCACCCTCAGCCTCCCCACACTCAGCCTCCTCACACTCAGCCTTCCACAGCTCACCCTCAGCCTCCTCACACTGCCTCCCTACACTCAGCCTCCTCCATAGTCTCCACTTCTCTAGCCTCCTACACTCAGCATCCTCTCCACAGCCCACCTCAGCCTCCTCACCCTCAGCCTCCCTCTCCACACTCAGCCTCCTCTCACTCAGCCTCCTCTCACCTCAGCCTCCTCTCCACAGCCTCACCTCACACTCAGCCTCCTCACCCTCAGCTCCTCACACTCAGCCTCCTCACCCTCAACCTCCTCAGCTCCTCACCTCCTCTCCACAGCCTCTCCTCCCTCAGCCGCCTCCTCACCCTCAGCCTCCTCTCCATAGCCCTCAGCCTCTCCTCACCCTCAGCCTCCTCTCACATGGCCTCCTCACACCCTCAGTCTCCTCACCCTCAGCCTCCTCCAACCTCCTCACCCTCAGCCTCCTCTCCACAGGGCCTGCCCTCAGCCTCTCACTCAGCCTCAATCAGCTCTCACTCAGCCCTCCTACACTCAGCCTCCTCACACTCAGCCTCAGTCCTCTCCACAGCCTCACCCTCAGCCTCCTCACTCACACTCAGCTCTTTATCGGTCTCGGCCTCCTCTCCAAGCTCACACTCCAGCCTCCTTACATTTATTTTCATCAGCCTCCTCGGTTTCACTCCATCGGTATCCTCTCATCGGTATCCTCACCCTCAGCCTCCTCACACTCAGCCTCCTCCATCGCCTCCTCGCATCGGCCTCCTCATACTCGGTATCCTCCTCATTATCATTTATCAGCATCCTTTACATCATAGCCATCGTAAATTTTAGTTTTTCTATAGTTTGTTACTTTAGCCTCCTTCTCCGCAGTTTTCACATTTCAGTTTCCTTACATTTGCTTGTCTCCTTATAGTTTACCTTTAGTTTCTTACATTTTTAGCTTTTCCTTTACAGTTTACCTTTAGTTGCTTTTAATTTTGAAGGTTAGCTCTCACACTTCAGAGTTTCTACACTTTTAGTTTCCTACACTTCAGTTTTTTTTACTTCAGTTTCTCTTACCTTTATCTCTAGTTTTTAGTCTTCTCTTAGCCTCCCTTCCACAGCCTACTTTACACTTAGCCTCCTTCTCCAGTTTTTAGTTTTCTTTACCCTCAGTCTCCTACCCTCAGTCTCTCTTTACATTTACCTCACTCTCAGCCGCCTAATCCCTTAGCTCTCTTCTATCTAGCATCCTTAACTTAGTTTTCCATAGCTAACGCTCAGCCTCCTCACCTCAGCCTCCTTCCATAGTTTACCGCTCAGCCTTACCCTCAGCCTCTCCATAGCACTAGCCTCCCCACCTTCCACAGCCCCACCTCAGCCTCAGCCTCCCACTTCAGCCTCCCCTACACGCAGCCTCCTCACACTCAGCCTCCTCTCCACAGCTCACCCTCAGCCTCCTCACATTCAGCCTCGATCATCATCGTAGCCTCGGACTAGCCTCTCACACTCGGTCCTTCTCCAGCTCTCATCAGCCTCCTCGCACTCGGCCTCCCCACACTCAGCCGGTTCCACAGCTCACCCTCAGCCTCCCCTACACTCAGCATCGGTATCACTTCAGCTATCATCGATATCGGTATCGTACACCATCCTATATCACTCAGCCTCCTACACTCAGCCTCCTCTCCATAGCTATCACCTCAGCCTCCTAACACTCGGCAGTCATCCTCTCCACAGCTCACCCTCAGCTTCACAGCCTGCATCATCTATCCTCCTCACCTCAGCCTCCTTACCCTCAGCCTTTAGCCATCACCCTCAGTATCATCACGGTATCAGCCTCCTTCACACTCAGCCTCCTATCATCCTCCCTCACCAGCCTCCTCAGCCTATCATCCTCTCACTCAGCCTCCTCACACTCAGTTTCTCATCGGTTTCGCATCGGTATCATCATCGGCCATCGTTTCCTTTACCTAAGCTCCTATCGGTATCATCGCATCCGGTATCATCATCACTTATCATCACTCATCGGTATCGTAGCCTCCCTATCACTCAGCATCCTCGGTCATCCTCGCCGGTATCATCCATCAGCCTCACACTCAGCGATCATCATCGGTATCATCAGCCTCCCAGGTATCGCATCGATCATCACTTTTCGGGTATCATCCATCAGCGCCTCCCTACATCAGCCTCCCTTTCTCCACAGCTCACTCCTCCTCTTCACAGCTCACCTCAGTCTCCTCTCCACAGCTATCATCACTCCTCACCCTCAGTCTCCTCACCCTCCTCACCCTCAGTCTAATGCTCACCCCCTCACCCTCATCAGCCTCATACCGCTCAGCCTCCATCATCAGCCATTTTATGTACCATGCTCAGCCTCCTCACCCTCAGTATCCTCTCATAGCTAATGTCATATCAGCATCACTAGGTATCATCATATCGGCTCTAGTTTCGCATCGGTATCATCTCAGCCTCGGTACATCATCATCGGTATCATCGCTTCATCATGAGCTCGATATCATACATTCGGTATCATCACATTTAGTTTCTAATCTTATCATTCTTCGATAGTTTACCTTTATAGTTATCTTTACATTTAGTTTCATCGCATCGGTTTTTCATCTAGTTTTATCGTTATCGTTTCGGTTTCATCTCTCTATCATCAGTTTCTCTTACATCATCGGTATCCATAATCAGCCTATCGACACTCAGCATCCTCTCCACAGCTCAACCTCAGCCTCACTCCTGATCCTCGATCGCATCGGTATCCCTCACACTCAGCCTCCTCACACTCAGCCTCCTCACACTCAGCCTCACCCTCAGCCTCCTCTCACCCTCCAGCCTCCTCTCTCCTCAGCCTCCTTCCACCCTCACACCTCCTCACACCAGCCTCCTTGCACCTCAGCCTCCTTCCACTCGATCATTTACCCTCGCCTCCTCTAATCTCCAGCCTCCTATCATGCCATCCTCCTTTACCTTTATCATATCGCCCTCAGCCTATCACACTCAGTCTCCTCTCCATAGCTAACGCTCATCGGTCCTCACCCTGCTAGCCTTCCACAGCTCACCTCAGCCCCAGCCTCTCTAGCCTCAGCCTCCCACACTCAGCCTCACACTCAGCCTCACACGCCTCCTTCCACAGTTTCATCACTCAGCCTCATATCTTACCTCCCTACACTCAGCCTCACACTCAGCCTCCTCACACTCAGCCTTCCACAGCTCACCCTCAGCCTCCTCACACTCAGCCTCCACACTCGCTCCTTCCAGCGGTACCCTCAGCCTCCTCACACTCAGCCTCCTTACACCCAGCCTCCTCTCCACACTCAGCCTATCTCCATAGGGGCTCATATCCTCAGCCTCCCACCAGCATCCCTCTCCACAGCTCACCCTCAGCCTCTTACACTTTAGTTTCTCCGCTATATTTAGACCGTTCGGCCTCTCCTTTACACTTGTAGTTTCGACATCACTCGCTAGCGGTATCATATCTCAGCCTCCTTTCTCCTATTAGCCTCACTCTCCCTCAGCCTCCTATCTCTCGCATCAACCTTAGGCCTTTATCCACCCTAAACTCAGCCTTTCTATCAGTATCCCACTCTCAGCATCCACTCACACTCAATCCTCCTCACCTCAGCCTCCCTTCCAAAGCCATCTCAGCCTCCTCCTTCCTCACCCTCCATCAGCTCACCCTCAGCCTATCACCTCAGCCTCCATATCAGCCTCCGATCACACTCAGCCTCCTCATCGCATCACCTCCTCTCCACAGCCTCCTCACCCTCAGCCTCCCTCCTCCTCAGCTCCTCCTCACCCTCAGCCTCATCACATCAGCCTCCCCTCCACATCACCTCCTCATCAGTATCATCACATCGGCCTCCCATCGCATCAGCCTCTCACCCTCAGCCTCCTCCTCACACCCTCAGCCTCCTCACTCAGCCTCCTCACACTCAGCCTCCTCTCCACAGCTCACCCTCAGCCTCCTCACCCTCAGCCTCCTCTCCACTCAGCCTCCTCACCCTCAGCCTCCTCACCCTCAGCCTCCTCACACTCAGCTCTCACCTCAGCCTCCTCACACTCAGCCTCCTCTCACTCTCAGCTCTCCCTTTCCACAGCTCACTCAGCCTCGGTATCATCAGCCTCGCTACACCTCATCTCACACTCGCCTCTCGGTACTCAGCCGTTATCATCTTACTCAGCCTCTCTACACTCGCCTCCCTCATCAGCTCTCACACTCCTCAGCCTCCTCTCCACGGTATCAGCCTTTCGGTAGCCTCCCTCGCACTCAGGGCTCTCTCCACAGCTATCATCCTCGGTATCACTCAGCCTCCTCACTCAGCCTCCTATCAGCCTCCTTCCATAGCTCTCAGCCTCCTCGACACTCATCCTTCCCTTCGGTATCACTAGCTCATCGGTATCATCACACGTCAGTTTCCTTCCACTATAGCCTACACTCAGCCTCTCACACTAGCTCTACACTAGTCTCTCACTCGGCCTCATCACCTATCGGTATCATCCTTCCACAGCCTCCTATCTCCTCAGCCTCCTCACCACAGCTCCCTATCACTCAGCCTCCTCTCCTCAGCCTCCTCACATCTCAGCCTCCTCACCCTCGGGTATCCACAGATCAAATCATCAGCCTCCTCTCCACAGCTCGCCCATCGGTATCATCCTCGGTACATCGCTCAGTATCCTCAGCCTCATCATCATCAGCTCACCCTCGGCCTCATCACATCGGTATCCCTACACTCGGTATCCTCTTATCGGTATCACGCATCAGCCTATCAGCATCGCCTCATCACTTTAGCCTCCTTCTCCGGCCTCTCACCTCAGCCTCGGTCCTCACATTCAGCCTCTCACCCTCAGCCTCCTCCACTCAGCCCCACTCAGCCATCGGTATCCAGCATCCTCTCCACAGCCTCACTCCTCAGCCTCCTCACACTCAGCCCTCACCCTCAGTCTCCTTTCTCTCAGCCTCCCTCACCTCAGCTCCTCACATTCAGCCTCCCTACACTCAGCCTCCTCATACTCAGCCTCCTCTCCATAGCTCACCCTCAGCCTCCTCACACTCAGCCTCCTCCACTCAGCCTCCTCTATCAGCTCACCCTCAGCCTCCTCACATTTCCTCCATCACACGCCAGCCTCCTCACCCCTCAGTTTCTCCATAGCTTACCCTTAGCTTCTCGCACTCAGTATCCTCTCCATAGTTTTACACTAGCTCCCTACACTCACCCCTCAGCCTCCTCTCAGCCTCCTCTAGCCCTTTACACTCAGTTTCCTCTATTCAGCCTCGTACACTCAGTTCACTCACTCAGCCTCCCGCATTTATCAGCATCCTCTCCATCGCCTCCCGTTCAGCGGTTCACACATCGGTATCTCCACACTCAGTATCATCGCACTCAGTTCCACATCCCACTCAGCCTTTAGTCATCGCCTATCACACTTTAGTATCATCTTATTACACTTATTTTTGCTTCGGTATTTTAGTTTTCTCGCATCGGTTTTACACATTTCGGTATCACTTTACATTTAGCCTCGCACTTACACCCAGCCTCCTCACTTCAGCTCACCTTCATTTAGCCTCCTTTACACTCAGCCTCATCTACACTAGCTATCCCTCAGCTTCGCCTCACTCACTCAGCCTCCTCACAGTCGGTCTCCTCACATTCAGTTCTTCCAGCTCCACCCTCGGCCTCCTCACACTCAGTATCCTCGCACCTCAGCCTCCTACCACTCAGCCTCCTCACATCAGTATCCTCGCCCTCAGCCCTCTCATCTTAGCTCGCCTCGCACATAGCTTTATCATCGCGCTCCTATCATCATATCGGTATCGCCTACTTCCATCAAAGCTAAATATCAGTTTCATCACACTCAGCCTCACACTCAGCCTCTCACACTCAGCCTCTTCATCGCTCGGTATCATCATAGTGGGTACACTCGCCTCGTCTACATAGTTTCTCAAAGCTCATCATTTCGGTATCATCCCCGGTACACTCAGCCTCGGTATCAGCCTCCCCACAGCCTCCATATCGTATCGGTATCAGCCATCGGTATCATCCTCGGTATCATCTCACAGCCTCACACTTCGGCCTATCAGCGCATCGCCTCCTTATCGGTATCATCGTTATCAGCCCTCATCACTCAGCCTTTATCACCCTCGGTATCATTCAGCCTCCTATCATCAGCCTATCGGTATCATCAGCGGTATCATCATTTTTGCTCATCGGTATTTTACACCTCGCCTACTCGGTATCAGTTTCATATTTCAGTTTTTTACATTTAGTTTCACATCGGTTTTTCACATTTAGTTATCATACATTTCAGTTTTTCCTAGTATACATCACTTTCAGTATCCTCACACTCAGCCTCTCCACACTCAGCAGCTCTCATCACCCTCAGCCTCCATAGCACCCTCAGCCTCCTCACACTCAGCCTCCTCTCACACAGCTCACACTCAGCCTCACTCAGCCTCCATATCCTCAGTATCCTTCCATCAGCTCATTTTCAGCATCTTTACTATCTCCTTACATTTAGTTTCACATTCAGTTTCATCATTCAGTTTCAGCCTACACTTTAGTTTCATCAGCCTACATCGGTTTCAGTTTCTTTATCACTCAGCCTCGGTATCATCTTAGTTTCACCCTCAGTTCCGGTACATCAGCCTCTTCACTTCCTATCATCATCGTTTATCTCGCATTTAGTTTCGCCATCACTCGGTTTCGTATATCGGTATCATCATCGCCTCGGTTCACATTCGGTATCATACATCGGTATAGTTTTTACATCGTCAGTTTCTCTCTATCGGTTTCCTCGCATCAGCCTCCTCCCTCAGCCTCCTCACACTCAGCCTCCTCACACTCAGCCTCCTCGCACTCAGCCTCCGGTCACACTCAGCCTCCTCACACTCAGCCTCCTTCATCCATCAGTTTCCTTTCATCCCTCAGCCTCCTCTCCTCTCAGCCATCCATCGTCGCCTCCTCTCACTCAGCTCCTTTACCCTCAGCCTCCTCACACTCAGCCTCTTTACGGTCATCATCAGCCTCCATAGCTCATCAGCTCACATTATCAGTCTCCTCACCCTCAGCCTCCGGTACACTCAGCCTCCTCACCCTCGGTATCATCATCAGCTCACCTCATCGTCCTCTCACCCTCCCCTCACACTCAGCCTCCCAACCTCAGCCTCCCTCCTCAGTCCTAACACTGAGCCTCCTCACCCTCAGCCTCCCACACATCGCTCAGCCTCCTCACACTCAGCCCCTCTCCATAGCTATCACTCAGCCTCCTCACACTCAGCATCCTCTCCACAGCTCAGAATCAGCCCTCGGTATCACTCAGCCTCGGTACACTCAGCCTCCACTCCAAAGCTCACACCCAGCCTCCTCACACTCAGACATCGGTATCATCAGCCTCGGTATCAGCCTCATCGGTATCATCCTTTATCGGTATCATCGCCTCGGTATCACTCAGTAATCTGGCGACACTCGGCCTCATCGCATCGGTATCATTCCACTTTAGTTTTTACCTCATCGCACATCGGTTTATCATATCAGTTTCTCACACTCATCGGTATCATCGGTATCGGTATCATCATCGGTATCATTTACATCGGTATCATCACATCGGTTTCATCGATAGTTTTCGCCTCCTATCATCAGCCTCGGTCACCCTCAGTTCCTCACCCATCAGCCCCCTCTACACCTCACCCTCCCACCGCCTCCTCACCCTCAGCCTCCTCACCCTCAGCCTCCTCACCTCAGCCTCCTCTCACCCGGTATCACACTCAGCCTCCTCACACTCAGCTCTCACCCTCAGCCTCCTCTTCACAGCCACCCCCTATCTCCTCTCAGCATCTCATCGCAGCCTCCTCTTTACAGCATCACCCTCAGCCTCGGTCACATCATCAGCCTCGTTTTATCATTTCTCAGCCTATCAGCTTATCATTTCCTCAGCTCGGTATCAGCTATCCCTCTCATCAGTTTCCTCGCATCGGTAGCATCATCACATCAGTTTTCACCCTCAGTATCACCCTCAGCCCATCGCACACCCTCGGTTTCATCATCGGTACATCAGTTCGACATCAGTCATCATCGGTATCGACATCAGCCTCCTCGGTTTCATCATCGGTATCATCTCTTTCTACATCAGTTTCCTTTACATCGGCATCGGTTTCCATCAGCTCATCGGTTTATCATCTCGGTATCCTTTACAGTATCATCAGGTATCATGCCCAGCCTCGATCATCTCCCGGTATCATCGCCTCCCCACATTTCAGTATCACACTCAGTATCCTCGCACGGTAGCTCCCCGCATCAGCCTCCTATACTCAGCCTCCTCTCCACAGCTCACCCTCAGCCTCCCACACTCAGCCTCCTCACACTCAGCCTCCTCTCATACTCACCCTCAGCCTCCCCACACTCAGCCTCCTCACACTCAGCCTCCTCACACTCAGCCCCCTCCATAGCCTACCCTCAGCCTCCTCACACTCAGCATCCTTCCACAGCTCACCCTCAGCCTCACCACTCAGCCTCCCTATCACTCAGCCTCCTCACACTCAGCCTCACACTCAGCCTCCTCACACTCAGCCTCCTCATCCTCATCCTCCTCTCCACAGCCTCCTCTCCTCAGCCTCCTCTCCTCAGCCTCCTCTCCACAGCCTCCTCACACTCAGCCTCCTCTCCACAGCTCACCCTCAGTCTCCTCACCCTCAGTCTCCTCACCCTCCTCACCCTCAGTCTCTTCTCCTCACCCTCCCCCTCACCCTCAGCCGCCTCAACCTCAGCCTCCTCTCCATAGCTAATGCTGAGCCTCCTCACCTCAGCCTCCTCCATAGCTAACGCTCAGCCTCCTCCTCCCTCGGCTCCTCTCCATAGCTACGCTCAGCCTCCTCACATTTAGCCTCCTTCTCCACAGCTCTCCTTAGTTCAGCCTTCACATCAGCCTCCTCACACTCGGTATCCTCTACTCAGTTTCACACTCAGCCTCCACAGCTCACCCTCAGCATCCATCACATTCAGCCTCCTCAGGTATCGCTAGCCTATCACACATCGGCCTCCTCACATCGGCCATCTCACAGCCTCACCAGTATCACACTCAGCCTCCTCGCATCAGCCGCTTCTCCACAGCTCACCCTCAGCCTCCTCATCCTTTGTGCCTCCTCCACTAGTATCCTCTCCACAGCCTCGCAATCGGTATCATCAGCCCTCGGTCTCATCCACAGCTCAGTTTCTCACTATCAGCCTTTCTATTAGCCTCAGCCTCCTCACACTCAGCCTCCTCACATCTAGCCCCCCATCAGCTCGGTATCATCAGCCTCCTTATCACACTCAGCCTCCTCAACTCAGCCTTCCATAGTTTATTTACTAGTTTCATCCAGCCTTCCTTTCCATAGCTATCGCCATCGGCCTCCTCACATTATCAGCCTCCTCTCCACAGCTCATATCTCGGTATCAGCTTATCAGCCTCGCGCCTCATCACACTCAGTATCATCGCACTCAGTTTCCTCACCCACAGCAGTCACCCTCATCCTCCTTTTACACTCAGCCTCCTCACACTCAGCCTCCTCCACACTCAGCCTCCCATAGCTCACCCTCAGCCTCCTCACACTCAGCATCCTCTCCACTCAGCTCTCCCTCAGCCTCCTCACCTCAGCCTCCTCACACTCAGCCTCCTCTCCACAGCTCACCCTCAGCCTCCTCACACTCAGCCTCCTCACACTCAGCCTCCTCACACTCAGCCTCCTCTCCACAGCTCACCCTCAGCCTCCTCCACTCAGCCTCCTCACACTCAGCCTCTCTCTCCACAGCTCACCCTCCTCACACTCAGCCTCCTCACACCTCAGCCTCCTCTCCATAGCTCACCCTCAGCCTCCTCTCAGCCTCCTCTCCATAGCTCACAGCTCAGCCTCCTCACACCTCAGCCTCCTCACACTCAGCCTCCTCACACTCAGCCTCCTCACACTCAGCCTCCTCACACTCAGCCTCCTCCTCCTCATCCTCCTCTCCACAGCTCACCCTCAGCCTCCTCACACTCAGCCTCCTCACATAGCCTCCTTCCACAGCTCACCCTCAGCCTCCTCACACTCAGCCTCCTCACACTCAGCCTCCAGCACACTCAGCCATCCTCTCCATAGCTCACCCTCAGCCTCCCTACCCTCAGCCTCCTCTCCACAGCCTCTCCAAAGCTCACACTCAGCCTCTTTTACCCTCAGCCTCCTTTACACTCAGCCTCCTCACACTCAGTCTCCTCACACTCAGCCTCCTCTCCACAGTTCACATTCAGCCTCCTCATCTCAGTTCCTTTACCTTACCTCAGCCTCCTTCACTAGCCTCCACTCAGCCTCCTCTCCACAGCTCATCCTCAGCCTCCTCACACTCAGCCTCCTCACACTCAGCCTCGGTATCATCAGCTCACCTCTCAGCCTCCCACACTCAGCCCTCCTCCATCAGCCTCCTCACATCAGCCTCCTCACCTCAGCCTCCTCTCACCTCATCCAGCCTCCTCACCCTCAGCCCTCCACAGCTCTCCCATCAGCCTCAGCCTCCTCACACAGCCTCCTCACACTCAGCCTCCCCACACTCAGCCTATCATCGCTCATCCTCAGCCTCCTCGGTCAGCCTCACACTCAGCCTCCGGTATCACATCAGCCTCACCATCGCCTCCACCATAGCTCACACTCAGCCTCCTCACATCAGCTCTCCTCAATCCCTTCTCATCGGTATCATCAGCCTCGACATCATCAGCCTCCTCACACTCAGCCTCCTCACACTCAGCCTCTTCACTCAGCCTCCTCATCACTCAGCCTCCTCTCCATTAGCCTCCCCTCCTCAGCCCCTCGGTATCATCCTCATCGGTATCATCCACAGTATCCTCACCCTCAGCCTCCTACATCAGCCTCTCACACTCAGTCCTCACCCTCAGCCCCCAGTCACATCCTCCAGCCTCCTATCCTCAGCCTCCTCTCCACAGCCTCCTCCCTCAGCCTCCTCTCCTCAGCCTCCTCTCCACAGCCTCCTCACACTCAGCCTCCTCTCGCATCGGCCTCCTCACCCTCAGCCTCCTCACCCACAGCCTCCTCATCCATCCTCCAATCTGAGCCTCCTCACCCTCAGCCTCCTCACCCTCCATCCTTATCCTCAGCCTCCTCACCCTCAGCCTCCTCACATCCCTCATCACATCAGCCTCCTCACACTCAGCCTCCTCACACTCAGCCTCCTCATCACTCAGCCTCCTCACCCTCAGCCTCCTCACACTCAGCTCTCCTATCTCAGCCTCCTCACCTCAGCCTCCTCTCCACAGCCTCCTCACCCTCAGCCTCCTCACATCAGCCTCCTCCATCAGCCTCACATCGGTCATCCTCCTCATCACTCAGCCTCCTATCATCAGCCTCCTCCATCAGCCTCCTCACACTCAGCCTCCTCATACTCAGCCTCCTCATCCACAGCCTCACCCTCAGCCTCCTCATCACTCAGCCTCCTCATCACTCAGTATCCTCACACCTATCATCGGCTTTTATCTTTACCCTCAGCCTCCTCACCTCAGCCTCCTCACACTCAGCCTCCTCTCCACACTCAGCATCATCCTCCTCACCTCAGCCTCCTCTCCACAGCATCCTCAGCCTCCTCCCTCAGCTCACCCTCAGCCTCCTCACCCTCAGCCTCCTCACACTCTCAGCCTCCTCACACTCAGCCTCCTCACACTCAGCCTCCTCTCCATCAGCTCATTTCAGCCTCCTCCCTCAGCCTCCTCATCCTCAGCCTCCTCACCCTCAGCCTCTCCTCAGCCTCCTCCACAGCCTCCTCACCCTCAGCCTCCTCTCCACAGCCTCACCCTCAGTCAGCCTCCTCACACTCAGCCCCCTCTCCCACTCAGCCTCCTCCTCAGCCTCCTCTCCATCAGCTCACCCTCAGTCTCCTCACACTCAGTCCTCCCTCCACCCTCCTCACCCTCAGCCTCCTCACCCTCAGCCTCCTCACCTCCTCAGCCTCCTCTCCATAGCTACTCAGCCTCCTCACCCTCAGCCTCCTTCCACAGCTATCACCATCGCCTCCTCACATCATCAGCCTCAGCTCTCCATCGATAGCTCACCCTCAGCCTCCTCACACTCAGCCTCCTCACACTCAGCCTCATCTCCACAGCTCGGTACCTCAGCCTCCTCTATCATCCTCACTCAGCCTCTCCACATCGCATCGGTCCTCATCAGCCTCGGTCATCACTTCAGCCTCCTCTCCTCAGCCTCCTCACACTCAGGTCATCATCAGCCACCTCCTCACTCAGCCTCCTCACACTCAGCCTCCTCATCCTCAGCCTCCTCTCCACAGCTCATCATCAGCCTCCTCACACTCAGCCTCCTACACTCAGCCTCCTCTCCAAAGCTCATCAGCCTATCATCACTCAGCCTATCACACTCAGCCTCCTATCATCACCCTCAGCCTCCCCACACTCAGCCTCCTCTCCATCGCTCATCAGCCTCCTCACCCTCAGCCTCCTCATCCCTCAGCCTCCCCTCAGCCCATCAGCCTCATCAGCCTCAGCCTCCTCATCATCGGCCTCATCAGCCTCCTATCACTCGGTATCCTCGCATCAGCTCATCCTCAGCTCCACACATTCAGCCTCCTCATCACTCATCCTCACACTCAGCCTCCTCACACTCAGCCTCCTCTCCACAGCTCACCCTCAGCCTCCTCTCCTCAGCCTCCTCACACTCAGCCTCCTCTCCACAGCTCACCTCCCTCTCACACTCAGCCTCCTCTCCTCATCATCCCTCACTCCTCACCTCAGCCTCCTCACCCTCAGCCTCTCCACCTCACCCTCAGCCTCCTCACCCTCAGCCTCACCCTCAGCCTCCTCACACTCAGTCTCAGCTCAGCCTCCTCACCCTCAGCCTCCTCACTCAGCCTCCTCATACTCAGCCTCCTCTCCATAGCTCACCCTCAGCCTCACTAGCATCTCTCCACTCAGCCTCCTCACTCTCCTCAGCCTCCTCCATAGCTCGGTACCCTCAGCCTCCATACACTCAGCCTCCTCACCTCAGCCTCCTCACACCTCAGCCTCCTCTCCACCTCAGCCTCCTCACACTCAGCCTCCTCACACTCAGCCTCCTCACACTCAGCCTCCATCAGCCTCCTCACCCTCAGCCTCCTCATCCTCAGTTTCTCCTCACTCAGCCTCCTCACACTCAGCCTCCTCACCCTCAGCCTCCTCATCCTCAGCCTCCTCTCCATCAGCCTCCTTTACATCATCAGCCTCGGTCATCCCATCAGCCTCCTCACCCTCAGTCTCCTCAGCCTCATCACCTCAGCCTCCTCACACTCAGCCTCCTCTCCACAGCTCACCCTCAGCCTCCTCACACTCAGCCTCCTCACACTCCTCTTCATCTCACCCTCAGCCTCCTCACCCTCAGCCTCCTCACCTCAGCCTCCATACTCCTCAGCCTCCTACACTCAGCCTCCTCTACACTCAGCCTCCCTCAGCCTCCTCATCATCAGCCTCCTCACCTCCAGCCTCCTCACCTCAGTCCTCACCCTCAGCCTCCTCTCCCTCAGCCTCAGCCACTCAGCCTCCTCACACTCAGCCTCCTCTCATCAGCTCCTCCCCTCAGCCTCCTCACCCTCAGCCTCCTCACCCTCAGCCTCCTCTCTCAGCCTCCTCACCCTCAGTCTCCTCACCCTCAGTCTCCTCACCCTCCTCACCCTCAGTCTCTTCTCCTCACCTCACCCTCACCCTCAGCCGCCTCACCTCAGCCTCCTCTCCATCGCTAATGCTCATCCTCCTCACCTCAGCCCTCAGCCATCCTCACACTCAGCCTCATCGTCTCAGCCTCCTCTCCATAGCTCACGCTCAGCCTCCTCACCCTCAGCCTCCTCTCCATAGCTAACGCTCGGTATCCTCACCCTCAGCCTCCTCTCCACAGCTCACCCTCAGCCTCAGCCTCCTCAGCCTCAGCCTCCTCACACTCAGCCTCCCTCACACTCAGCCTCCTCTCCACAGCTCACCCTCAGCCTCCTCATCCACTCAGCCTCCTCTCCCCTCACCTCAGCCTCTCCACCGGTCACACTCAGCTCCTCACCCTCAGCCTCCTCACAGCTCAGCCTCCTCCTCACACTCAGCCTCCTCACCATCAGCTCCTCATCAGCCCTCAGCCTCCTCACCTCAGCCTCCTTCCATCATCATCGGTATCATCAGCCTCATCACACTCAGCCTCCTCCATATCATCAGCCTCCTATCATCAGCCTCCTCTCCTCGCTCACGCCTCAGCCTCCTCACCCGGTCAGCCTCCTCCTCCATCAGCTCACCCTCACCTCAGCCTCCTCACATCAGCCTCCTCACCTCAGCCTCCTCACACTCAGCCTCCTCCACAGCTCACCCTCAGCCTCCCTTACACTCAGCCTCCTCACACTCAGCCTCCTCTCATCGCTCACCCTCAGCCTCCTCACACTCAGCCTCCTCTACACTCAGCCTCAGCCTCCTCACCCTCAGCCTCCTCATCCTCAGCCTCCCACAGCTCTCCTCATCTCAGCCTCCTCACACCTCAGCCTCCTCACCACAGTATCATCCCTCGGTATCACCTCAGCCTCCTCACACAGCCTCACCCTCAGCCTCCTCACCCTCAGCCTCCTCTCCATAGCTCACCCTCAGCCTCCTCACCCTCAGCATCCTCCCACAGCTCATCGGCTCAGCCTCCTCACCTCAGCCTCCTCCACTCAGCCTCATCAGCACTCAGCCTCATCATCATCCTCTCACATCGGCCTATCATCGCTCAGCCTCCTCATCCTCAGCCTCCTCTCCTCTCGCTCACCCTCAGCCTCGGTCATCACCCTCAGCCTCGGTATCATCAGCCTCCTCTCCACATCTCACATCCTCATCCTCCTCACCTCGATCAGCCTCCTCACATCGGCCTCATCACATCGGCCTCATCGCATCGGTATCATCGCATCGGTATCATCACATCAGCCTCCTCACCACAGCTCTCACTCAGCCTCATCATCTCCTCATCACACATCAGCCTCCTCGGTACATCTCAGCCATCCTCTCAGCCTCCTCGGTACTCAGCCTCCTCTATCATCAGCTCACCCTCAGCCTCCTCTCATTCAGTTTCCTCACCTCAGCCTCCTCACCCTCAGCCTCCTCTCCATAGCCTCACCTCAGCCTCCTACCCTCAGCCTCCTCGCCATCACCTCAGCCTCATCGGTATCAGCCTCCCTCACACTCAGCCTCCTCTCCATAGCTCAGCCTCCTCACCCTCAGCCTCCTCACACTCAGCCTCATCATACTCAGCCTCCTCTCCATAGCTCACCCTCAGCCTCCTCACCTCAGCCTCTCCACATCACGCTCAGCCTCGCTCGGTATCATCAGCCTCACATTCAGCCTCCTCACCTCAGTTTCCTCACATCAGCCTCCTCACACTCAGCTCACCCTCAGCCTCCCATTCGGCCTCCTCACATCAGCCTCCTCTCATCAGTATCACATCAGCCTCCTCTCATCAGCTCATCAGCCTCCTCACATCAGCCTCCTCATCACTCAGCCTCCTCACACTCAGCCTCACCCTCAGCCTCCTCATCATCAGCCTCCTCTCCACAGCTCAGCCCCTCGGTATCATCATCGTCACCCTCACTCACCTCCTACCCTCAGCCTCCTCTCACAGCTCCTCCCTCAGCCTCCTCACCCTCAGCCTCCTCTCCATCAGCCTCCTCACCCTCAGCCTCCTCTCCACAGCTCACCATCAGCCTCCTCACCCTCAGTCTCACCTCAGCCTCCTATCATCCTCATCGCCATCATCGGTATCACATCAGCCTCATCTCCTCCTCGCCCTCAGCCTCCTCATCAGCCTCTATCATCAGCCTCCTCACCCTCAGCCTCCTCACCCATCAGCCTCGGTCATCCCTCAGCCTCCTCACCCTCAGCCTCCTATCCATCAGCCTCCCTCAGCCTCCTCACACTCAGCCTCCTCACATCAGCCTCCTCACACTCAGCCTCCTCACACTCAGCCTCCTCTCCACAGCCTCACCCTCAGCCTCCTCTCCTCAGCCTCACACCTCAGCCTCCTCACCCTCAGCCTCCTCCACTCAGCTCACCCTCAGCCTCCTCACCCTCAGCCTCCTCTCCAGCCTCATCACTCAGCCTCCTCTCCCTCAGCCTCCTCACCTCAGCCTCCTCACCCTCAGCCTCCTCACCCTCCCAGCCTCTCACCCTCAGCCTCCTCACCCTCAGCCCCCTCCTCACCTCAGCCTCCTCTCCATCAGCTCACCCTCAGTCCTCTCACCCTCAGCCTCCTCACCCTCAGCCTCCTCACCCTCAGCCTCCTCTCCTCAGCCTCCTCCCTCAGTCTCCTCACACTCAGCCTCCTCACATCAGCCTCCTCTCCACAGCCTCTACCCTCAGCCTCCTCATCACTCAGCCTCATCACACTCAGCCTCCTCTCCATCGGCTCAGCCTCCATAGCTCACGGTATCAGCCTCCTCACATCAGCCTCATCTCCCATCCTCACCCTCAGCCTCGGTCCATCAGCCTCTCGGCCTACATCCGCTCAGCCTCCTCGGTATCATCAGCCTATCCCACGCTCACCCTCAGCCTCAGCTCACATCAGCCTCCTCTCCACAGCTCACCCTCAGTATCAGCCTCGCCCTCGGTATCCTCACACTCAGCCTCCTCACACTCAGCCTCCTCTCACAGCTCATCCATCATCATCCTCCTCACATCTCAGCCTCCTCACATCATCAGCCTCTCACATCCTATCAGCCTCCTCACACTCAGCCTCCTCTCCATAGCTCACCTCAGCCTCCTCACCCTCAGCCTCCTCTCATACTCACCCTCAGCCTCAGCCTCCTCAGCCTCAGTATCCTCACACTCAGCCTCCTCACACCTCAGCCTCCTTCCACAGCTCGGTATCAGCCTCCTCGGTATCACTCATCGGTATCATCATCACATCAGCCTCATCACATCAGCCTCCTCCATAGCTCACCCTCAGCCTCCTCACACTCAGCATCCTCTCCATCAGTCACCCTCAGCCTCCTCACCCTCAGCCTCCTCACACTCAGCCTCCTCACATCAGCCTCCTCCACTCAGCCTCGGTATCTCACATCTCAGCCTCCTCACACTCAGCCTCCTCTCCACAGCCTCCCTCATTCCTCTCCACTCAGCCTCCTCACCTCAGCCTCCTCTCCATCAGCTCACCCTCAGCCTCCTCACACTCAGCCTCCTCACACTCAGCCTCCTCCTCCAGCTCACCCTCAGTATCCTCACCTCAGCCTCCTCTCCAGCTCACCCTCAGCCTCCTCACCCTCAGCCTCCTCACCCTCAGTTTCCTCTCACAGTATCAGCCTCCTCATCATCAGCCTCTCACACTCAGCCTCCTCACCCTCAGCCTCCCTCCATCCTCACCTCAGCCTCCTCATCACTCAGTATCCTCACACTCAGCCTCCTCTCATCAGCTCATCTCAGCCTCCTCACATCAGTATCCTCTCACTCAGCCTCCTCACATCAGTCTCCTCGGTATCACACCCTCAGCCTCATCGCCTCGGCCTCATCTCCACGGCTCACCCTCAGCCTCCTCAGCCTCAGCCTCCTCATCAGCCTCCTCACACTCAGCCTCCTCACACTCAGCCTCCTCTCCATCTCACCCTCAGCCTCCTCACCTCAGCCTCCTCACCCTCAGCCTCCTCTCCACAGCTCAGCCCTCAGTCTCCTCCTCAGCCTCCTCTCCACAGCTCACCCTCAGCCTCCTCTCACACTCAGCCTCCTCACACTCAGCCTCCTCTCTCAGCCTCACCCTCAGCCTCCTCACACTCAGCCTCCTCACCTCAGCCTCCTCACCTCAGCCTCCTCTCCACAGCTGCTTACGCTCAGCCTCCTCACCCTCAGCCTCCTCTCCATCAGCCACCCTCAGCCTCAGCCTCCTCATCATCAGCCTCTCACACTCGGTATCATCACATCAGCCTCATCCCCATCTCACATCCTCAGCCTCCTCACACTCAGCCTCCTCACACCTCAGCCTCCTCTCCATCGGTATCATCGCTCAGCCTCCTCACCTCAGCCTCCTCGGTATCAGCCTCTCTCGGCCTCCTCACCCTCAGCCTCCTCATCGGTATCAGCTCATCGCCTCCTCAGCCGGTATCGGCCATCATCATCCTCAGCCTCGGTATCATCAGCCTCGGTCACATCAGCCTCCTCGGTATCAGCCTCTCACCCTCAGCCTCCTCATCACTCATCCTCCTCACATCATCCTCCTCATCCATCGGTATCATCATCGCCTCCTCACATCAGCATCATCTCCACGCTCATCCTCAGCCTCCTCACCTCGGCCTCCTCGCACTCAGCCTCCTCACATCAGCCTCCTCGCACTCAGCCTCCTCCACTCACCTCCTCATCCTCAGCCTCCTCTCCACAGCCTCCTCTCCTCAGCCTCCTCTCCTCAGCCTCCTCTCCACAGTATCCTCACCCTCGGTCCTCTCCATCAGCCTCCTCACCCTCAGTCTATCATCGCCATCGGTATCCTCGCCCTCGGTATCCTCATCGGTATCATACCCTCATCGTCATCATCGCCTCATCGGTATCCTCAGCCTCCTCATCATCAGCCTCGGTATCATCCTCGTCATCATCGCCTCGGTATCATCGGTCGGTATCATCAGCATCGGTATCATCATCAGCCTCCTCATCATCGGTCATCATCTCAGTATCATCACCCTCGGCCTCCTCATCAGCCTCCTCACCCTCGGCCTCATCCATCAGCCTCCTCATCCTCAGCCTCCTCCCTCAGCATCAGCCTCCTCACGGTATCAGCCTCCTCGGTACACTCATCCTCCTCACACTCAGCCTCCTCACCCTCAGCCTCCTCACCTCAGCCTCCTCATCACTCAGCCTCCTCACCCTCAGCCTCCTCACACTCAGCCTCCTCACCCTCAGCCTCCTCACCCTCAGCCTCCTCACCCATCAGCCTCCTCTCCACAGCCTCCTTACCCTCAGCCTCCTCACCCTCAGCCTCCTCACCCTCAGCCTCCTCTCCACAGCTCACCATCAGTCTCCTCACCCTCAGCCCCCTCTCCACAGGTCACCCTCAGCCTCCTCTCCACAGCTCACCCTCAGTCTCCTCACATTCAGCCTCCTCACACTCAGCCTCCTCACATCAGCCTCCTCACCTCAGCCTCCTCTCCACAGCTCACCCTCAGCCTCCTCATCATCAGCCTCCTCCTCATCAGCCTCCTCTCCACAGCTCACCCTCAGCCTCCTCACACTCAGCCTCCTCACCCTCAGCCTCCTCTCCACAGCTCACCCTCAGTCTCCTCACCCTCAGCCCGCTCTCCACAGGTCACCCTCAGCCTCCTCTCCACAGCTCACCCTCAGTCTCCTCACCCTCAGTCTCCTCACCCTCCTCACCCTCTGTCTCTTCTCCTCACCCTCACCCTCAGCCTCAACCTCAGCCTCCTCCTCATCTCTCCATAGCTAATGCTCAGCCTCCTCACCCTCAGCCTCCTCTCCATAGCTAATGCTGATCCTCCTCATCTCAGCCTCCTCTCCATCAGCTATCGCTCAGCCTCCTCACCCTCAGCCTCCTCACTCCATCGCTATCATCAGCCTCCTCATCATCAGCCTCCTCTCCATCGCTCACCCTCAGCCTCAGCCTCCTCACACTCAGCCTCCTCATCATCAGCCTCCTCACATCGGCCTCCTCTCCACAGCTCACCCTCAGCCTCCTCATCATCAGCCTCCTCATCACTCAGCCTCCTCATCATCAGCCTCCTATCACTCAGTCTCCTCTCCATCAGCTCACCTCAGCCTCCTCACACTCAGCCTCCTCACATCAGCCTCCTATCATCAGCTCACCCTCAGCCTCCTCACACTCAGCCTCCTCACATCAGCCTCCTCTCCATCGCTCATCATCAGCCTCCTCACATCAGCGGTATCATCATCGGTATCCTCATCATCATCAGCCTCCTCTCTCATCAGTCCTCATCAGCCTCGGTATCATCACCTCGGCCTCCTCATCATCGCCTCATCATCGCATCAGCCTCCTCATCATCAGCCTCGGTATCATATCAGCTCACCCTCGGTATCATCATCGGTATCGTCCTCGGTATCATCCTCATCGGTATCATCATCGGTATCATCACACTCAGCCTCATCATCGGTAGCTCACCCTCAGCCTCCTCATCGCATCGGCCTCCTCGGTATCAGCCTCCTCTCCACAGCTCACCCTCAGCCTCCTCACACTCAGCCTCCTCACCCTCAGCCTCCTCTCCACAGCTCACCCTCAGTCTCCTCACCCTCAGCCCGCTCTCCACAGGTCACCCTCAGCCTCCTCTCCACAGTTCACCCTCAGTCTCCTCACCCTCAGTCTCCTCACCCTCCTCACCCTCAGTCTCTTCTCCTCACCCTCACCCTCAGCCGCCTCAACCTCAGCCTCCTCTCCATAGCTAATGCTCAGCCTCCTCACCCTCAGCCTCCTCTCCATAGCTAATGCTGAGCCTCCTCACCCTCAGCCTCCTCTCCATAGCTAACGCTCAGCCTCCTCACCCTCAGCCTCCTCGCATCGCTCATCTCAGCCTCCTCACCGGTATCATCACCCTCGGTATCCTCACCCTCGGTATCATCTCCTCTCCTCAGCATCGGTATCATCATCGGCCTCCTCTCCATCAGCTCGGTATCATCCTCATCGGTATCCTCACCTCGGCCATCACCCTCAGCCTCCTCATCATCAGCCTCCTCCACTCAGCCTCGCTCGTCCCTCATCAGCCTCCTCGGTATCAGCCTCCTCACACTCAGCCTCCTCACACTCAGCCTCCTCACATCGGTATCCTCCTCATCACCCTCAGCCTCCTCTCCATCGCCTCCTCATCGCACCCTCAGCCTCCTCACACAGCCATCCTCATCATCACCCTCCTCATCCCTCATCCTCGCCTCCTCACCCTCAGCCTCGGTATCATCTCACGGTATCTCTTCTCCTCAGTCTTACCTCAGCCTCCTCATCAGCCTCGGTTCCCTCATCGGTATCATCAGCCTCCTCGGTATCAGCCTCCTATCATCAGCCTCCTCACATCAGCCTCCTCACCCTCAGCCTCCTCTCCCTCAGCCTCCTCACACATCAGCCTCCTCACACTCAGCCTCCTCACACTCAGCCTCCTCTCCACAGCCTCCTCACCCTCAGCCTCCTCACCCTCAGCCTCCTCACCCTCAGCCCTCTTCACCCTCAGCGTCCTCACCCTCAGTCTCCTCACCCTCAGTCTCCTCACCCTCCTCACCCTCAGTCTCTTCTCCTCACCCTCACCCTCAGCCGCCTCAACCTCAGCCTCCTCTCCATAGCTAATGCTCAGCCTCCTCACCCTCAGCCTCCTCTCCATAGCTAATGCTGAGCCTCCTCACCCTCAGCCTCCTCTCCATAGCTAACATCTCAGCCTCCTCACCCTCAGCCTCCTCTCCATAGCTATCGCTCAGCCTCCTCACCCTCAGCCTCCTCTCACAGCTCATCCTCAGCCTCAGCCTCCTCAGCCTCAGCCTCCTCATCATCAGCCTCCTCATCACTCAGCCTCCTCACCCTCAGCCTCCTCTCCACAGCTCACCCTCAGTCTCCTCACCCTCAGCCCGGTCTCCACAGGTCACCCTCAGCCTCCTCTCCACAGCTCACCCTCAGCCTCCTCACCCTCAGTCTCCTCACCCTCAGCCTCCTCCCTCAGCTCTTCCCTCAGCCTCCTCACCCTCAGCCTCCTCACCCTCAGCCTCCTCTCCACAGCTCACCCTCAGTCTCCTCACCCTCAGCCCCTCTCTCCACAGGTCACCCTCAGCCTCCTCTCCACAGCTCACCCTCAGTCTCCTCACCCTCAGTCTCCTCACCCTCCTCACCCTCAGTCTCTTCTCCTCACCCTCACCCTCAGCCGCCTCAACCTCAGCCTCCTCTCCATAGCTAATGCTCAGCCTCCTCACCCTCAGCCTCCTCTCCATAGCTCATGCTCAGCCTCCTCACACCTCAGCCTCCTCTCCATAGCTCACACTCAGCCTCCTCACCCTCAGCCTCCTCTCCATAGCTCATCCTCCTCAGCCTCGGTATCCCTCAGCCTCATCTCGCATCATCGCCTCAGCTCACATCATCAGCCTCCTCACATCGGTATCATCGTCATCGGTATCATCATCGCATCATCCTCAGCCTCGGTATCATCAGCCTCGGTATCATCAGCCTCCTCATCACTCAGCCTCCTCACATCAGCCTCCTCATCCATCAGCTCACCCTCAGTCTCCTCACCCTCAGCCTCCTCATCAGCCTCCTCTCCACCCTCACCCTCAGCCTCCTCCACATCAGCCTCCTCACACTCAGCCTCCTCTCCATCAGCTCCTCACCCTCAGCCTCCTCTCACTCAGCCTCATCACCATCAGCCTCCTCACCCTCAGCCTCCTCATCCCATCAGCCTCCTCACCCTCAGCCTCCTCATCCTCAGCCTCCTCATCACATCAGCCTCCTCACATCAGGTATCATCACCCTCAGCCTCATCTCGGTAGCCGCACCCTCGGTATCATCATCGGCCTCCTCACGGTATCATCCTCGGTACATCAGCCTCGGTATCATCATCGGTATCATCATCAGCCTCCTCTCCATCAGCTCATCAGCCTCATCACATCAGCCTCCTCGGTATCAGCCTCCTCTCCACAGCTCACCCTCAGCCTCCTCACATCAGCCTCCTCACCCTCAGCCTCCTCTCCATCAGCTCACCCTCGGTATCTCCTCACCCTCGCCCGTATCTCCATCAGGTCATCCTCAGCCTCCTCTCCACGTTCACCCTCATCTCATCACCCTCAGTCTCCTCACCCTCCTCACCCTCAGTCTCTTCTCCTCACCCTCACCATCAGCCGCCTCATCATCAGCCTCCTCTCCATCTAATCGGCCTCCTCATCATCGGTATCCATTCTAATCGCATCGGTATCCTCATCGGCCTCTCTCCATAGCTCATCGCTCATCCTCCTCATCCCTCAGTATCATCTCCATCAGCTCACCCTCGGCCTCAGCCTCGGTATCATCGCCTCGCCTCATCACATCAGCCTCATCACATCAGCCTCATCACACTCAGCCTCGGTCTCAGCTCACCCTCAGCCTCCACACATTCAGCCTCCTCAAACTCAGCCTCGGTATCATCAGCCTCATCACCTCAGCCTCCTCGGTATCATCACCGGTCATCCTCCTCACCCTCAGCCTCCTCTCCACAGCCTCATCCCTCAGTATCATCTCACCCTCAGCCTCCTCTCCTCAGGTCCTCTCCCTCAGCCTCCTCTCCATAGCTCACCCTCAGCCTCCTCACCCTCAGCCTCCTCTCATCATCAGCCTCCTCACCCTCAGTCTCCTCTCCCTCATCGGTCTCCCTCAGCCGGTATCATCCTCAGCCTCCATCATCACCATCACCATCATCACCTCAGCCTCCCGCTCATCGCTCATCTCGGTAGCCTCCTCGCCTCAGCCTCATCATCATCGCCTCGGTATCATCGCCATCAGCCTATCATCCATCGGTATCCTCACCCTCAGCCTCCTCGGTATCATCAGCCTCCTCGGTATCATCAGCCTCATCATATCATCGCACCCTCAGCCTCGGTCTCCCTCAGCCTCCTCACCCTCAGCCTCATCGGTATCAGCCTCCTCACCTCAGCCTCGGTATCATCCTCAGCCTCCTCATCATCAGCCTCATCACCCTCAGCCTCCTCACCTCAGCCTCACCCTCAGCCTCCTCACCTCAGCCTCCTCTCATCAGCTCACCCTCAGCCTCCTCACCCTCAGCCTCTCCTCTCACCCTCAGCCTCCTCACCTCAGCCTCCTCACATCAGCCTCCTCACCTCAGCCTCCTCCTCACTCAGCCTCCTCTCCACTAGCCTCCTCACCCTCAGCCTCCTCTCCTCAGCCTCCTCATCACAGCCTCCTCACCCTCAGTCTCCTCACCCTCAGCCTCCTCACCCTCAGCCTCCTCACCCTCCTCACCCTCAGCCTCCTCACCCTCAGCCTCCTCACCCTCAGCCTCCTCCAGCCTCCTCTCCACAGCGTCACCCTCAGCCTCCTCACCCTCAGCCTCCTCACCCTCAGCCTCCTCACATCCTCATCCTCCTCTCCAGCCTCCTCACCTCAGCCTCCTCACCCTCAGCCTCCTCACAGCCTCCTCATCTCAGCCTCCTCACTCTCAGCCTCCTCCTCGGTACCTCAGCCTCCTCGGTATCACAGCTCCTCACCCTCAGCCTCCTCACCCTCAGCCTCCTCTCCACAGCTCACCCTCAGCCTCCTCACACTCAGCCTCCTCATATCTAATCATTTACACTCAGCCTCCTCACCCTCAGCCTCCTCTCCATAGCTCAGCTCAGCCTCCTCACCCTCAGCCTCCTCTCCACAGCTCACCCTCCTCCACCCTCAGCCTCCTCCACTACTCAGCCTCCTCACCTCAGCCTCCTCTCCTCAGCCTCCTCCCTCAGCTCACCCTCAGCCTCCTCACACTCAGCCTCCTCACCCTCAGCATTCCTCTCCCTCCGCCTCCTCTCCCTCAGCCTCCTCTCCATCAGCCTCCTCACCCTCAGCCTCCTCATCATCAGCCTCATCACCCTCAGCCTCAATCCTCAGCCTCAGCCTCCTCCTCATCAGCCTCCTCACACTCAGCCTCGGTATCATCATCGGTATCATCATCGGTCATCATCCTCCTCATCATCGGTCAGCCTCCTCATCATCAGCCTCGGTCCATCATCACCCTCAGCCTCGGTATCATCAGCCATCTCATCCATCAGCTCATCATCAGCCTCCTCACCCTCAGTATCCTCACATCAGCCTCCTCATCGCTCACCTCAGTCCTCACACTCAGCCTCCTCACACTCAGCCTCCTCACACTCAGCCTCCTCTCCACAGCTCACCCTCAGCCTCCTCACACTCAGCCTCCTCACCCTCAGCCTCCTCTCACAGCCTCACCTTACATCGGCCTCCTCATCAGCCTCCTCATCATCAGCTCATCATCGTCGCAGCCTCCTCACATCGCATCATCTCCATCATCATCCCTCAGCCTCCTCATCCCTCGGTCCTCATCATCCTCATCATCAGCCTCGGTATCATCAGCCTCCTATCATCATCGGTCCTCATCGTCATCGTCATCATCCATCAGCTCACCCTCAGCCTCCTCACATCGGCCTCCTCACACTCAGCCTCCTCTCGGCTCACCCTCAGTATCATCACATCGCCTCCTCACACTCAGCCTCCTCACATCAGCCTCCTCTCCATAGCTCACCCTCAGCCTCCTCACCCTCAGCCTCCTCTCCATCAGCTCACCCTCAGCCTCAGCCTCGCTCAGCCTCAGCCTCCTCACACTCAGCCTCCTCACACTCAGCCTCCTCATCATCAGCCTCCTCTCCACAGCTCACCCTCAGCCTCCTCACGTTCAGCCTCCTCAAACTCAGCCTCCTCACCCTCAGCCTCCTCATCATCTCATCCTCCTCTCACAGCTCACCCTCAGTATCCTCCTCACCCTCAGCCTCCTCACCTCAGCCTCCTCTCCACAGCTCACCCTCAGCCTCCTCATCACATCAGCCTCCTCTCCATATCTAATGCTCAGCCTCCTCACCCTCAGCCTCCTCTCCTCAGCTAACCTCAGCCTCCTCACCCTCAGCCTCCTCTCCACAGCTCACCCTCAGCCTCAGCCTCCTCAGCCTCAGCCTCCTCACACTCAGCCTCCTCACACTCAGCCTCCTCTCCACAGCTCACCCTCAGCCTCCTCACATCAGCCTCCTCACACTCAGCCTCCTCTCCATCGCTCACGCTCAGCCTCCTCACCTCAGCCTCAGCCTCTCCCTCAGCCTCCTCACCCTCAGCCTCCTCTCCTCTCACCATCAGCCTCGGTATCCTCAGCCTCAGCCTCCTCACACTCAGCCTCCTCACATCAGCCTCCTCTCCACAGCTCACCTCAGCCTCCTCGCATCGGTATCAGCCTCCTCACATCAGCCTCATCTCCATCGCTCACCCTCAGCCTCGGTCATCATCAGCATCGGTCTCCACATCTCACCCTCAGCCTCCTCACCCTCAGCCTCCTCCATCAGTCTCCTCACCCTCAGCCTCCTCACCACATCCTCACCCTCACCTCCTCTCCTCAGCCTCCTCTCCACAGCCTCCTCATCCTCAGCCTCCTCTCCTCAGCCTCCTCTCCACAGCCTCCTCCACTCAGTCTCCTCTCCTCAGCCTCCTCACCCTCAGCCTCCTCACCCTCAACCTCCTCACCCTCAGCCTCCTCTCCACAGCCTCAGCTTACCCTCATCCTCCTCACCCTCAGCCTCCTTACCCTCAGCCTCCTCACCCTCAGCCTCATCACATCCATCATCATCAGTATCATCACATCAGCCTCCTCACATCAGCCTCCTCATCACAGCCTCCTCACCATCAGCCTCCTCACTCTCAGCCTCCTCACCCTCAGCCTCCTCACCCTCAGCCTCCTCGGTATCATCCTCCTCGGTATCAGCCTCCTCATCATCTCATCCTCCTCATCATCATCAGCCTCCTCTCCATCAGCTCACCCTCAGCCTCCTCACCTCAGCCTCCTCACATCAGCCTCCTCACCCTCAGCCTCCTCACCTCGCAGCCCTCCTCACACTCAGCCTCCTCACCCTCAGCCTCCTCACACTCAGCCTCCTCACCCTCAGCCTCCTCACCCTCAGCCCCTCACCCTCAGCCTCCTCTCCATCAGCCTCCTCACCCTCAGCCTCCTCACCCTCAGCCTCCTCACCCTCAGCCTCCTCTCCACAGCTCACCATCAGTCTCCTCACCCTCAGCCCCCTCTCCACAGGTCACCCTCAGCCTCCTCTCCACAGCTCACCCTCAGTCTCCTCACATTCAGCCTCCTCACACTCAGCCTCCTCACACTCAGCCTCCTCACACTCAGCCTCCTCTCCGCAGCTCACCCTCAGCCTCCTCACACTCAGCCTCCTCACACTCAGCCTCCTCTCCACAGCTCACCCTCAGCCTCCTCACACTCAGCCTCCTCACCCTCAGCCTCCTCTCCACAGCTCACCCTCAGTCTCCTCACCCTCAGCCCGCTCTCCACAGGTCACCCTCAGCCTCCTCTCCACAGCTCACCCTCAGTCTCCTCACCCTCAGTCTCCTCACCCTCCTCACCCTCTGTCTCTTCTCCTCACCCTCACCCTCAGCCGCCTCAACCTCAGCCTCCTCTCCATAGCTAATGCTCAGCCTCCTCACCCTCAGCCTCCTCTCCATAGCTAATGCTGAGCCTCCTCACCCTCAGCCTCCTCTCCATAGCTAACGCTCAGCCTCCTCACCCTCAGCCTCCTCTCCATAGCTAACGCTCGCCTCCTCACCCTCAGCCTCATCATCTCCACAGCTCACCCTCGGCCTCGGTATCCTCATCCTCAGCCTCCTCATCACTCAGCCTCCTCACACTCGCCTCCTCTCCACAGCTCACCCTCAGCCTCCTCACATTCAGCCTCCTCACACTCAGCCTCCTCACACTCAGCCTCCTCACACTCAGCCTCCTCTCCACAGCTCACCCTCAGCCTCCTCACACTCAGCCTCCTCACATCAGCCTCCTCTCATCAGCTCACCATCAGCCTCCTCACACTCAGCCTCCTCATCACTCAGCCTCCTCAGCATCCTCACCCTCAGCCTCCTCATCACTCAGCATCCTCTCCATCAGCTCACCCTCAGCCTCCTCACCCTATCATCAGCCTCGGTATCATCAGCATCGGTATCCTCAGCCTCCTCTTCACAGCCTCCTCACACTCAGCCTCCTCATCAGCCTCCTCATCAGCCTCCTCTCCACAGCTCACCCTCAGCCTCCTCACATTCAGCCTCCTCACACTCAGCCTCCTCACACTCAGCCTCCTCACACTCAGCCTCCTCACACTCAGCCTCCTCTCCGCAGCTCACCCTCAGCCTCCTCACACTCAGCCTCCTCACACTCAGCCTCCTCTCCACAGCTCACCCTCAGCCTCCTCACACTCAGCCTCCTCACCCTCAGCCTCCTCTCCACAGCTCACCCTCAGTCTCCTCACCTCAGCCCGCTCTCCACAGGTCACCCTCAGCCTCCTCTCCACAGTTCACCCTCACTCTCCTCACCCTCAGTCTCCTCACCCTCCTCACCCTCAGTCTCTTCTCCTCACCCTCACCCTCAGCCGCCTCAACCTCAGCCTCCTCTCCATAGCTAATGCTCAGCCTCCTCACCCTCAGCCTCCTCTCCATAGCTAATGCTGAGCCTCCTCACCCTCAGCCTCCTCTCCATAGCTAACGCTCAGCCTCCTCACCCTCAGCCTCCTCTCCATAGCTAACGCTCGGCCTCCTCACCCTCAGCCTCCTCATCCTCAGCCTCCTCTCGATCATATCCTCCTCAGCATCCTCATCATCTCATCGGTATCATCTCCACAGCCTCATCTCCTCGGCCTCCTCACCCTCGGCCATCCTCATCCCTCAGCCTCCTCACCCTCAGTATCCTCACCCTCAACCTCCTCACCCTCAGCCTCATCTCCATCAGCCTGCTCATCCCTCAGTATCCTCACCCTCAGCCTCCTTATCAGCCTCCTCATCATCAGCCTCCTCATCATCAGTATCCTCACATCAGCCTCCTCTCCACAGCCTCCTCACCCTCAGCCTCCTCACACTCAGCCTCCTCACATCTCGGCCTCCTCACCCTCAGCCTCCTCACCCTCAGCCTCCTCGGTATCCACATCTGCTTCTCCTCAGCCTCCTCACCCTCAGCCTCCTCGGTATCCTCAGCCTCCTCACCCTCAGCCTCGGTATCACACTCAGCCTCCTCACATCAGCCTCCTCACACTCAGCCTCCTCACCCTCAGCCTCCTTACCCTCAGCCTCCTCACACTCAGCCTCCTCACACTCAGCCTCCTCACACTCAGCCTCCTCTCCACAGCCTCCTCACCCTCAGCCTCCTCACCCTCAGCCTCCTCACCCTCAGCCCTCTTCACCCTCAGCGTCCTCACCCTCAGTCTCCTCACCCTCAGTCTCCTCACCCTCCTCACCCTCAGTCTCTTCTCCTCACCCTCACCCTCAGCCGCCTCAACCTCAGCCTCCTCTCCATAGCTAATGCTCAGCCTCCTCACCCTCAGCCTCCTCTCCATAGCTAATGCTGAGCCTCCTCACCCTCAGCCTCCTCTCCATAGCTAACGCTCAGCCTCCTCACCCTCAGCCTCCTCTCCATAGCTAACGCTCAGCCTCCTCACCCTCAGCCTCCTCTCCACAGCTCACCCTCAGCCTCAGCCTCCTCAGCCTCAGCCTCCTCACACTCAGCCTCCTCATCATCAGCCTATCACACTCAGCCTCCTCTCCACAGCTCACCCTCAGCCTCCTCACATTCAGCCTCCTCACATCAGCCTCCTCACATCAGCCTCCTCATCACACAGCCTCCTCTCCATCAGCTCACCCTCAGCCTCCTCACACAGCCTCCTCACACTCAGCCTCCTCTCCACAGCTCACCCTCAGCCTCCTCACACTCAGCCTCCTCACCCTCAGCCTCCTCTCCACAGCTCACCCTCAGTCTCCTCACCCTCAGCCCGCTCTCCACAGGTCACCCTCAGCCTCCTCTCCACAGCTCACCCTCAGTCTCCTCACCCTCAGTCTCCTCACCCTCCTCACCCTCTGTCTCTTCTCCTCACCCTCACCCTCAGCCGCCTCAACCTCAGCCTCCTCTCCATAGCTAATGCTCAGCCTCCTCACCCTCAGCCTCCTCTCATAGCTAATGCTGAGCCTCCTCACCCCTCAGCCTCCTCTCCATAGCTAACGCTCAGCCTCCTCACCCTCAGCCTCCTCTCCATAGCTAACGCTCAGCCTCCTCACCCTCAGCCTCCTCTCCACAGCTCACCCTCAGTCTCAGCCTCCTCACACTCAGCCTCCTCACACTCAGCCTCCTCACATCAGCCTCCTCTCCACAGCTCACCCTCAGCCTCCTCGTTCAGCCTCCTCACACTCAGCCTCCTCACACTCAGCCTCCTCACACTCAGCCTCCTCTCCACAGCTCACCCTCAGCCTCCTCATCATCAGCCTCCTATCATCAGCCTCCTCTCCATCAGCCTCCTCACATCAGCCTCCTCACACTCATCCTCCTCAGCCTCCATCAGCTCACCATCAGCCTCCTCACACTCAGCATCCTCTCCACAGCTCACCCTCAGCCTCCTCACCCTCAGCCTCCTCTCCTCAGCCTCCTCTCCTCAGCCTCCTCTTCACATCATCCTCACACTCAGCCTCCTCACACTCAGCCTCCTCACACTCAGCCTCCTCTCCACAGCTCACCCTCAGCCTCCTCACCCTTCAGCCTCCTCACACTCAGCCTCCTCACACTCAGCCTCCTCACACTCAGCCTCCTCACACTCAGCCTCCTCTCCGCCTCCTCACCCTCAGCCTCCTCACACTCAGCCTCCTCACACTCAGCCTCCTCTCCACAGCTCACCCTCAGCCTCCTCACACTCAGCCTCCTCACCCTCAGCCTCCTCTCCACAGCTCACCCTCAGTCTCCTCACCCTCAGCCCGCTCTCCACAGGTCACCCTCAGCCTCCTCTCCACAGTTCACCCTCAGTCTCCTCACCCTCAGTCTCCTCACCCTCCTCACCCTCAGTCTCTTCTCCTCACCCCCTCACCCTCAGCCGCCTCAACCTCAGCCTCCTCTCCATAGCTAATGCTCAGCCTCCTCACCCTCAGCCTCCTCTCCATAGCTAACGCTCAGCCTCCTCACCCTCAGCCTCCTCTCCATAGCTAACGCTCAGCCTCCTCACCCTCAGCCTCCTCTCCACAGCTCACCCTCAGCCTCAGCCTCCTCAGCTCAGCCTCCTCACACTCAGCCTCCTCACACTCAGCCTCCTCACACTCAGCCTCCTCTCCACAGCTCACCCTCAGCCTCCTCACATTCAGCCTCCTCACACTCAGCCTCCTCACATCAGCCTCCTCACATCAGCCTCCTCTCCACAGCTCACCCTCAGCCTCCTCACACTCAGCCTCCTCACACTCAGCCTCCTCTCCACAGCTCACCCTCAGCCTCCTCACCCTCAGCCTCCTCTCCTCAGCCTCCTCTCCTCAGCCTCCTCTCCACAGCCTCCTCACACTCAGCCTCCTCTCCTCAGCCTCCTCACCCTCAGCCTCCTCACCCTCAGCCTCCTCACCCTCAGCCTCCTCACCCTCAACCTCCTCACCCTCAGCCTCCTCTCCACAGCCTCTCCCTCAGCCTCCTCACCCTCAGCCTCCTCCCTCAGCCTCCCTCAGCCTCCTCACCCTCAGCCTCCTCACAGCCTCAGCCTCCTCACACTCAGCCTCCTCTCCCTCCTCACCTCAGCCTCCTCACCCTCAGCCTCCTCACCCTCAGCCTCCTCATCAGCTCAGCCTCCCTCACCCTCAGCCTCCTCACCCTCAGCCTCCTCTCCCTCCTCACAGCCTGCTTACCCTCAGCCTCCTCACCCTCAGCCTCCTTACCCTCAGCCTCCTCACCTCCTCACTCAGCCTCCTCACATCAGCCTCACACTCAGCCTCCTCTCATCAGCCTCCTCACCCTCAGCCTCCTCACACTCAGCCTCCATCAGCCTCCTCACCTCAGCCTCCTCACCCTCAGCCTCCTCACCCTCAGCCTCCTCACCCTCAGCCCTCTTCACCCTCAGCGTCCTCACACTCAGCCTCCTCACACTCAGCCTCCTCACCCTCAGCCTCCTCACCCTCAGCCTCCTCACCCTCAGCCTCCTCTCCACCTCAGCCTCCTCTCCACAGCCTCCTCACCCTCAGCCTCCTCACACACCCTCAGCCTCCTCACCCTCAGCCTCCTCACACTCAGCCTCCTCACCCTCAGCCTCCTCACCCTCAGCCTCCTCACCCTCAGCCTCCTCTCCACAGCCTCCTCCCTCAGCCTCCTCTCCCTCCTCCCTCAGCCTCCTCACCCTCCTCTCCTCAGCCTCCTCTCCTCAGCCTCCTCTCCACAGCCTCCTCTCCACAGCCTCCTCTCCACAGCCTCCTCTCCTCAGCCTCCTCTCCTCATCCTCCTCTCCACAGGTCCACCTCAGCCTCCTCTCCACAGCCTCCTCTCCACAGCCTCCTCTCCACAGCCTCATCTCCACAGCCTCCTCACCCTCAACCTCCTCTCCGCATCCTCCTCTCCTCAGCCTCCTCACCCTCAGCATCCTCACCCTCAGCCTCCTCACCCTCAGCCTCCTCACCCTCAGTCTACTCACCCTCAGCCTCTTCTCCACAGCCTCCTCACCCTCAGCCTCCTCTCCACAGCCTCCTCTCCACAGCCTCCTCTCCTCAGCCTCCTCTCCTCACCCTCCTCTCCTCAGCCTCCTCTCCTCAGCCTCCTCTCCTGAGCCTCCTCACCCTCAGCCTCCTCTCCTCAGCCTCCTCTCCTCAGCCTCCTCTCCTCACCATCCTCACCTCAGCCTCCTCTCCTCACCCTCCTCTCCTCAGCCTCCTCCTCATCCCCTCCTCTCCTCGCCCTCCTCTCCTCACCCTCCTCAGCCTCCTCTCCTCAGCCTCCTCATCCTCAGCCTCCTCTCCTCAGCCTCCTCTCCTCAGCCCCCTCTCCTCAGCCTCATCTCCTCAGCCTCCTCTCCTCAGCCTCCTCACCCTCAGCCTCCTCAGCCTCCTCTCCTCATCCTCCTCTCCTCAGCCTCCTCTCCTCAGCCTCCTCACCCTCAGCCTCCTCTCCTCAGCCTCCTCTCCTCAGCCTCCTCTCCTCAGCCTCCTCTCCTCAGCCTCCTCTCCTCACCCTCCTCTCCTCAGCCTCCTTTCCTCAGCCTCCTCTCCTCAGCCTCCTCTCCTCACCCTCCTCTCCTCACCCTCCTCACCCTCACTCTCCTCTCCTCAGCCTCCTCTCCTCAGCCTCCTCACCCTCAGCCTCCTGAATGGTGTTGCACATGTCACCATGATGTCTGCACTATGAGGAGATGTAAACTCTTTCTAACTCAGATGCACATTAATTTTCCTTGTTCTTTGTTTATTGTTCCTTTTCCATACAATCCATTATGTTCAATTGCACCAAATATGATTTGAATAATGCAAGATTTTAAGTTAAGTTCAGGAGCAAAATTTTTTCAATAATTGTTTTAAATTCATAACGAATTGATTGGAATACTATTGGAATATAACAATAACTTATAACAATAACTTAACTAATTAACTCACTGTCACATTGATGTGGCAACTATTTTATGCTCTGCTATTGCACGATTCTAATTCGTACCTGTACTCTAGGTCACAAATAAAACTATCCCCAGTAAAATTGGAGCACAACTCATGAGTCCACCTCCTGCACTGCTTTATATCTAATCCAATTCCCACCTGTGACTGAAAACAGAGGGATAGATGCCAATTGAAAATCTCCCTCTTAAAAACGTAGTTAGCTATGTGACATAAAATGCTATCTAAAATAGCTAAAAGACTATGAAGTTGCATTAACTGTAAAGCTATCAGTCACCAGTGAAAAGTTAACCCCTTTGAGGAGGCTGAGGGTGAGGAGGCTGAGGAGAGGAGGCTGAGGGTGAGGAGGCTGAGGGTGAGGAGGCTGAGGAGAGGAGGCTGAGGGTGAGGAGGCTGAGGGTGAGGAGGCTGTGGAGAGGAGGCTGAGGGTGAGGAGACTGAGGAGAGGAGTACAACTGAAATTAAGTTCACCTCAGATGATCTGGTAGTAAGGTTGCTAGCTAGTACTCCTAGCAGCTTACGCTAACTAGCTAGCTGGCTAGCATTTACTGATGGTGAGGTTTCTAGCTAGCAAATTAGCATAAGCTAGCGCTAACTTGGATAGTCATTGTCTAAAGGACAGGTAAGAAACACATTCATAACCATCAAGGGGTAACTAGCCCCCAGGGGCTGAAACTGCTGATCACGATCATCTAGTAAAGGGGGTAACTAGCCCCCAGGGGCTGAAACCGCTGATCACGATCATCTAGTAAAGGGGTTAATTAGCACCCAGGGGCTGAAACTGCTGATCATGATCATCTAGTAAAGGGGGTAACTAGCCCCCAGGGGCTGAAACCGCTGATCATGATCATCTAGTAAATGGGGTAACTAGCCCCCAGGGGCTGAAACCGCTGATCATGACTATTTAGCCCACGGGATGAAATTCCTGGACAGCAGTTGAGAGTAGCCTGATTGTCCAGTCTATATTGTCCATTTTAACTTTGACCTTGTCCTGTTTTGTTAGGATGTTGTTGTTTGTTAAACATGTCAGTGCATCTTTTTGGATTTGATTGGGCGCCATTTAGATCAGGCTACTTGATCAGAGAAAAGCTGCATGATGATCATTGCATTGTCATAAGACCCTGCCTTCATCTCTAGCCTGTAGGCTACTGAACAGTAGTATTTCTACCATCTATCTGTAGGCTACTGAACAGTAGTATTTCTACCATCTATCTGTAGGCTACTGAACAGTAGTATTTCTACCATCTATCTGTAGGCTACTGAACAGTAGTATTTCTACCATCTATCTGTAGGCTACTGAACAGTAGTATTTCTACCATCTATCTGTAGGCTACTGAACAGTAGTATTTCTACCATCTATCTGTAGGCTACTGAACAGTAGTATTTCTACCATCTATCTGTAGGCTACTGAACAGTAGTATTTCTACCATCTATCTGTAGGCTACTGAACAGTCTTTCTACCATCTATCTGTAGGCTACTGAACAGTAGTATTTCTACCATCTATCTGTAGGCTACTGAACAGTCTTTCTACCATCTATCTGTAGGCTACTGAACAGTCTTTCTACCATCTATCTGTAGGCTACTGAACAGTCTTTCTACCATCTATCTGTAGGCTACTGAACAGTCTTTCTACCATCTATCAGCAACATGATTAATGTTACACCATTGTTTTGTTGTTGACTGCATGTTAGTGAAGCGCCACAGTGATAGATAGAGAGAGAGAGGCATGCTGGGAATGGACAAGATACATATTTTGCGTCCCTGCCTTTGACGAAAAGAGTGTCCTCTGCTTTACGACAGGTCGGTATCAGAGCAAAAAAAAAAATCCCATATGGTTGGGGGGCAGAATTATGCTTTTAAGTGTTGTTATTGGAAGTAGGTTCACTTCAGAAAATACAGCCCTCGACAATCTGCCTCCACAGGCCTTGCCTAATCCTGCCCAATGCATAATGTCTTTTTTCCTTCTCTGATCGGTGTTTTGGGCTTGGGAGACACGTGACAGAGAGTGGGACATAGAAACAAGATAATAGCTCCACTTAACCTATATAGCAATGTTACACAACAGCTGTAATGGTGGAGATACAGACAAGCCCTGTATAGAGACAGGCCCTATATAGAGACAAGCCCTAGATACTGACAGGCCCTAGATACAGACAGGCCCTAGATACAGACAGGCCCTACATACAGACAGGCCCTACATACAGACAGGCCCTAGCCAGCTCCAGAGACACCCAGGGATCTGATTCAAAGAGTGAAGGAAATGTTAAGAGTTGAAATGTAGAATTGTAACATTTTATTTTGCTGGATGTCATGGGGGAGGCTTTGTTAATAACGTTTTGTTCTTTTCCTCTCTATGTCTCGATCTCTCTCTCTCTCTCTCTCTCTCTCTCTCGCTCTCTCTCACTCTCTCTCGCGCTCTCTCTCTCGCTCTCTCTCTCTCTCTCGCTCTCTCTCGCGCTCTCTCTCTCGCTCTCTCTCTCTCTCTCGCTCTCTCTCGCGCTCTCTCTCTCTCTCTCTCTCTCTATCCCTCTCTGTCTCAACCCCCTCAACCTCTCTCTCCCCACCCCCTCAATTGCTCTCTCTCTCTCTCTCTCTCTCTCTCTCTCTCTCTCTCTCTCTCTCTTTCTCTGTCTCAACCCTTTCAACCCCCCTCTCTCTCTCTCTCTCTCTTGCGCTCTCTCTCTCTCTCCCTCAATCTCTCGCTCTCTCTCTTTCTCAACCCTCTCAAACCCTCTCTCTCTCTCTCTCTCTCTCTCTCTCTCTGTCTCTCTCTCTCCCAATCAATCTTTCTCTCTCTCCCTCCCTCAATCTCTCTCTGTCTCTCTCTCTCTTCTCACCCTCAATCGTTCTCTCTCCCCCTCTCTCTCTCTCTCTCTCTCCCTCAATCTCTCTCCCCCTCTCTCTCTCTCTCTCCCTCAATCTCTCTCTCTCTCTCTCTCTCTCTCTCTCTCTCTCTCTCTCTCTCTCTCTGTCACAACCCTTTCAACCCCTCTCTCTCTCTCTCTCTCTCTCTCTCTCTCTCTCTCTCTGTCTCAACCCTTTCAACCCCCACTCTCTCTCTCTCTCTCTCTCTCTCTCTCTCTCTCTCTCTCTCTCTGGATGAAAATGAAACAAACGTTTTATATACTTCTTTGATGTCTAGTTCGTATGACAAACAGACTGTGTGCAATGTGATAATACGGCTCCATACTGAAATGTTCAACAGGAGCTGTAGCTCAACGATTACAAGTGTGTGTGTGTCTGTGTCTGTCTGTGTCTGTCTGTGTCTGTCTGTCTGTCTGTGTCTGTCTGTCTGTCTGTCTGTCTGTCTGTCTGTCTGTCTGTCTGTCTGTCTGTCTGTCTGTCTGTCTGTCTGTCTGTCTGTCTGTCTGTCTGTCTGTCTGTCTGTCTGTCTGTCTGTCTGTCTGTCTGTCTGTCTGTCTGTCTGTCTGTGTGTGTGTGTGTGTGTGTGTGTGTGTGTGTGTGTGTGTGTACATCCCAGGCCCTTACAACAGATCAGATCCATTTTGTCCCTATTGTACACCCTGAGATGAATAGGAACAGAAAGCTGTGCCAAATTAGAAAATAATCAGGGGTCAGAGGAGGTCACAGAGTCTAACCACATAGTCTAAACTGCCATTATAGCTTATATTGGAAAATGGATGAAAATAATGAAAATAAATGAAAATAAAATGAACAAAAAAATTATAATAATCGACGCATGTGACAAATACAATTTGATTTGATTTGGTTTGAAAAGTAATGTCATCCTGACTTTCAAAACCGTTGTGGTAAAAATACATTGTGTTTGTCCAAAATGGCCACCCACCCTTATGTAGTTCACTATCCTTCACTAGGGCCCATTAGGTTCTGTTCAAAAGTAGTGCACTTATTGGGGAATAGGGTGTCATTTGGGATACCGACACTCCCTCCAGAATCCTGTCAGAGGATGGATGAATGGATGGACATGGGGCTCACGTCGTTAACAACAAACTAAACGGACTGAGTTACGAAGAGAAAACCATAATCTCCCAAATCCATATCTCTTCCCCCTGAACGATCACTTATTATGCTTTGTGCAAAATCCCCCCTTCCCCAAAAGGTAAAAGGTGTCCACCAGCAGGTTAACTCTCCAATCAGGCTCTCATCTTACCATGTCCATGACCCCCCCCCTTCCCCCGAGACATATAGTTCTGGACGTCTCTGTCTCTACTACGCTACAGGGTGCACACTAGACCTTATTGTTCAACAGGTGTCATGTACCCCACAGCCCCTCCCATCTGCAACCTGAGACCCAGCCGTCTCGCACTCCACCTTCAGCAACGGCCCGGCAACAGTCGTCCAATCAGTGATGAGTAATGAGCAGTCTGACGACCATGTAGTGATCCCAGCTATCTAATTAGTCTGCAATTAACTTTACCAGCCTCTGCTGAACGCAGGTGCACGTGTGTGTGTGTGTGTGTGTGTGTGTGTGTGTGTGCGCCTTCCTTCGACATCAGCAGGTCGCAACACCCAACACACACACACACACACACACACACACACACACACACACACACACACACACACACACACACACACACACACACACACACACACACACACACACACACACACACACACACACACACACACACACACACACACACACACACTAGGGTCAGTCAATCAGAGCAGGATACAGACACTGTCTGTCTACAGTCAATTGAGAGTCGCCACAACGCTGGCCATCAAATATACCATCTGCCAGTTCATATTTATAGAACCATATAATCTGCGACATTTTTTATCATTTCACCTTTATTTAACTAGGCAAGTCAGTTAAGAACCTATTCTTATTTACAATGACGGCCTACCCCGGCCAAACCCAGATGACGCTGGGACAATTGTGCTTCACCCTATGAGACTCCCAATCACGGCCGGTTGTGATACAGCCTGGAATCAAACCAGGGTCTTTAGTGACACCTTTAGCACTGTGATGTAGTGCTTTAGACCGCTGCGCCACTCGGGAGACCAACTCTCACCGGTCTTCATTATTCTGTTAAGTTACATTAGTTAATACATTATATTTATTTTCGGTATTTATTTTCGGCTAAATTCCTGGATGATGAAGATACAGTACCATCGTCATTTTCAGTAAGCAAGGTGGAGACGAGACAAAATGGCAGGTTAGTGTAGGGGAGGCAGAGACTGGGAACAGAATATCATGTGTGTTTATCTATGGTCTCTGTGGGATAACCATGCCCTTTTCAGCATGTATCACCAGTGTGTACACAATATTACAGGTTCATGTACTTTTGATTAAATCTTGCATATGTTCCCAGACACCTGGGAACCCTGTGTTCGATGACATTCCACCCCTTCCACCCATTCTGCTCCAGTCATTACCACGAGCCCCGTCCTCCCCAATGAAGGTACCAACAGCCTCCCGTAGTTTGGACATGTGTGGACATAGGACATATCAACGTTGTGTACAGCATGAATGTCACATCCTCTCCTGACGTTTCCATGCGGGCTTGTCTCTGACTGCGTGCTCTGCTCTAGCAGCTGGGGCTCAGCTGTGTGTAATTACAGACAGCAATAAGGCTTGGATACGGTCCACCTGCCTCCCTGTGTGTCTCCTCTCTCTCCTGCCTTCCTACTCTGGTGGCTGCTGACAACAAAAGAGACGTGTGTGTGTGTGTGTAAGTGTGAGTGTCTGTCTGTGAGTGTGAGTGTTAGTGTGTGTGTGTGTGAGTGTCTGTCTGTGAGTGTGAGTGTCTGAGAGTGTGAGTGTTAGTGTGTGTGTGTGTGTGTGTGCCTCTGTGTGAGTATGTATTCACGCTCTCCTCTTGCAGATTGAGCATCGTTGGGTCCCAGCTCAGGCTGTGTTTTATTCCTGGCAATACAATACAAAGAACTGTGCTGTTTTCACTGAATCTTTATAATGATCTGCATACTGTGTCATCATGTCATATACTGTTGCCTAAGGCATATGCAATATATAATAATTCGTTGGGCTGGACAGGAAGCTCTTTCTGGGATGTGTAGGCAGGTTTTCCCCTGTCTATTTCCATCTAGAGAAGTCATGCTAGGCTAGGCTAGGCTAACGTATCCCTAGTACATCATACTAGGCTAGGCTAACGTATCCCTAGTACGTCATACTAGGCTTGGCTAACGTATCCCTAGTACATCATACTAGGCTATGGTAACGTATCCCTAGTACGTCATACTAGGCTAGGCTAACGTATCCCTATTACGTCATACTAGGCTAGGCTAACGTATCCCTAGTACATCATACTAGGCTAGGCTAGGCTAACGTATCACTATTACGTCATACTAGGCTAGGGTAATGTATCCCTATGATGTCATGCTAGGCTAGGGTAACGTATCCCTATGATGTCATGCTAGGCTAGGCTAGGGTAACGTATCCCTAGTACGTCATACTAGGCTAGGGTACCCTGGGGCGTCAGGGTAGCCTAGTGGTTAGAGTGTTGGACTAAATCAAATCAAATCAAATTTTATTTGTCACATACACATGGTTAGCAGATGTTAATGAAAGTGTAGCGAAATGCTTGTGTTTCTAGTTCCGACAATGCAGTAATAACCAACAAGTAATCTTGCTAACAAATCCAAAACTACTACCTTATAGACACAAGTGTAAGGGGATAAAGAATATGTACATAAAGATATATGAATGAGTGATGGTACAGAGCGGCATAGGCAAGTAGACAGTAGATGGTATTGAGTGCAGTATATACATATGAGATGAGTATGTAAACAAAGTGGCATAGTTAAAGTGGCTAGTGATACATGTATTACATAAAGATGCAGTAGATGATATAGAGTACAGTATATACGTATACATATGAGATGAATAATGTAGGGTATGTCAACATTATATTAGGTAGCATTGTTTAAAGTGGCTAGTGATATATTTTACATCATTTCCCATCAATTCCCATTATTAAAGTGGCTGTAGTTGAGTCCGTGTGTTGGCAGCAGCCACTCAATGTTAGTGGTGGCTGTTTAACAGTCTGATGGCCTTGAGATAGAAGCTGTTTTTTCAGTCTCTCGGTCCCAGCTTTGATGCACCTGTACTGACCTCGCCTTCTGGATGATATCGGGGTGAACAGGCAGTGGCTCGGGTGGTTGTTGTCCTTGATGATCTTTATGGCCTTCCGGTGACATCGGGTGGTGTAGGTGTCCTGGAGGGCAGGTAGTTTACCCCCGGTGATGCGTTGTGCAGACCTCACTACCCTCTGGAGAGCCTTACGGTTGTGGGTGGAGCAGTTGCCGTACCAGGCGGTGATACAGCCCGACAGGATGCTCTCGATTGTGCATCTGTAGAAGTTTGTGAGTGCTTTTGGTGACAAGCCGAATTTCTTCAACCTCCTGGGGTTGAAGAGGCGCTGCTGCGCCTTCTTCACGATGCTGTCTGTGTGGGTGGACCAATTCAGTTTGTCTGTGATGTGTACGCCGAGGAACTTAAAACTTACTACCCTCTCCACTACTGTTCCATCGATGTGGATAGGGGGGTGTTCCCTCTGCTGTTTCCTGAAGTCCACAATCATCTCCTTAGTTTTGTTGACGTTGAGTGTGAGGTTATTTTCCTGACACCACACTCCGAGGTCCCTCATCTCCTCCCTGTAGGCCGTCTCGTCGTTGTTGGTAATCAAGCCTACCACTGTTGTGTCGTCCGCAAACTTGATGATTGAGTTGGAGGCGTGCGTGGCCACGCAGTCGTGGGTGAACAGGGAGTACAGGAGAGGGCTCAGAACGCACCCTTGTGGGGCCCCAGTGTTGAGGATCAGCGGGGTGGAGATGTTGTTGCCTACCCTCACCACCTGGGGGGCGGCCCGTCAGGAAGTCCAGTACCCAGTTGCACAGGGCGGGGTCGAGACCCAGGTTCTCGAGCTTGATGACGAGCTTGGAGGGCACTATGGTGTTAAATGCCGAGCTGTAGTCAATGAACAGCATTCTCACATAGGTATTCCTCTTGTCCAGATGGGTTAGGGCAGTGTGCAATGTGGTTGAGATTGCATCGTCTGTGGACCTATTTGGGCGGTAAGCAAATTGGAGTGGGTCTAGGGTGTCAGGTAGGGTGGAGGTGATATGGTCCTTGACTAGTCTCTCAAAGCACTTCATGATGACGGAAGTGCGTGCTACGGGGGGCGGTAGTCATTTAGCTCAGTTACCTTAGCTTTCTTGGGAACAGGAACAATGGTGGCCCTCTTGAAGCATGTGGGAACAACAGACTGGGATAGGGATTGATTGAATATGTCCGTAAACACACCAGCCAGCTGGTCTGCGCATGCTCTGAGGGCGCGGCTGGGGATGCCGTCTGGGCCTGCAGCCTTGCGAGGGTTAACACGTTTAAATGTTTTCCTCACGTCGGCTGCAGTGAAGGAGAGTCCGCATGTTTTAGTTGCGGGTCGTGTCAGTGGCACTGTACTGTCCTCAAAGCGGGCAAAAAAGTGATTTAGTCTGCCTGGGAGCAAGACATCCTGGTCCGTGACGGGGCTGGTTTTCTTTTTGTAATCCGTGATTGACTGTAGACCCTGCCACATACCTCTTGTGTCTGAGCCGTTGAATTGAGATTCTACTTTGTCTCTATACTGACGCTTAGCTTGTTTGATTGCCTTGCGGAGGGAATAGTTACACTGTTGGTATTCGGTCATGTTTCCGGTCACCTTGCCCTGATTAAAAGCAGTGGTTCGCGCTTTCAGTTTCACGCGAATGCTGCCATCAATCCACGGTTTCTGGTTTGGGAATGTTTTAATCGTTGCTATGGAAACGACATCTTCAACGCACGTTCTAATGAACTCGCTCACCGAATCAGCGTATTCGTCAATGTTGTTGTCTGACGCAATATGAAACATATCCCAGTCCACGTGATGGAAGCAGTCTTGGAGTGTGGAATCAGATTGGTCGGACCAGCGTTGAACAGACCTCAGCGCGGGAGCTTCTTGTTTTAGTTTCTGTCTGTAGGCAGGGATCAACAAAATGGAGTCTTGGTCAGCTTTTCCGAAAGGAGAGCGGGGCAGGGCCTTATATGCGTCGCAGAAGTTAGAATAGCAATGATCCAAGGTTTTTCCAGCCCTGGTTGCGCAATCTATATGCTGATACAATTTAGGGAGTCTTGTTTTCAGATTAGCCTTGTTAAAATCCCCAGCTACAATGAATGCAGCCTCCTGATATATGGATTCCAGTTTGCAAAGAGTCAAATAAAGTTTGTTCAGAGCCATCGATGTGTCTGCTTGGGGGGGAATATATACTGCTGTGATTATAATCGAAGAGAATTCCCTTGGTAGATAATGCGGTCAACATTTGGTTGTGAGGAATTCTAAATCAGGTGAACAGAAGGACTTGAGTTCTTGTATGTTGTTGTGGCCACACCACGTCACGTTAACCATGAAGCATACGCCCCCGCTCTTCTTACCAGAAAGATGTTTGTTTCTGTCGGCGCGATGCGTGGACTAGTAACCGGAAGTTGCAAGTTCAAACCCCCGAGCTGACAAGGTACAAATCTGTCGTTCTGCCCCTGAACAGGCAGTTAACCCACTGTTCCTAGGCCGTCATTGAAAATAAGAATTTGTTCTTAACTGACTTGCCTAGTTAAATAAAGGTAAAATTAAATAAAATAAAAAATAAATCCCTAGTACGTCATGCTGTATCCCTAGTACGTCATACTAGGCTAGGGTAACGTATCACTATTATGTCATGCTAGGCTAGGCTAACGTATCCCTAGTACATCATACTAGGCTAAGGTAACGTATCCCTGTTATGTCATACTAGGCTAGGGTAACGCATCCCTAGTACATCATACTAGGCTAGGCTAACGTATCCCTAGTACATCATACTAGGCTAGGCTAACGTATCCCTAGTACATCATACTAGGCTAGGATAACGTATCCTATTACATCATACTAGGCTAGGCTAACGTATCCCTAGTACATCATACTAGGCTAGGGTAACGTATCCTTAGTACATCATACTAGGCTAGGCTAATGTATCCCTAGTACATCATACTAGGCTAGGGTAACGTATCACTATAATGTCATGCTAGGCTAGGGTAACGTAACCCTAGTACATCATACTAGGCTAGGGATACGTATCCCTAGTACATCATACTAGGCTTGGGCAACATGTCCCTACTATGTCATGCTAGGCTAGGGCAACATGTCCCTACTATGTCATGCTAGGCTAGGGCAACATGTCCCTGTTATGTCCTGCCAGGCTAGCGCACCTTCGGTCAGGGAGAGGTTGAAAATGACATTGAAGACACTTGCATGTTGGTCTGCGCATGCTTTGAGTACACTTCTGGTCGTGCGGCCTTGTGAATGTTGACCTATTTAAAGGTCACATCGGCTATGGAAAGTGATCGCACTGTCTTCCGGAACAGCTGGTGCCTGTTTGACGGTTCATCTGAGGGCATAGCAGGATTTCTTATAAGCGTCCGGATTAGTGTCCAGCTCTCGCCTTTAGCTCGATGAGGATGTTGCCTTTAATCCCTAGCTTCTGGTTGGGATGTGTACGTACGGTCTCTGTGGGGATGATGTCGTCAATGCACTTATTGATGAAGCCGGTGACAGAGGTGGTATACTCTTCAATGCCGTTGGATGAACATGTTCCTGTCTGTGCTAGCAAAACAGTCTTGTAGCGTAGCATGTTGTTGAGCTCGGTGTTGAGTGAGTCAATGGTACTTTCCTGCTTTCGTTTTTGCTTGTATGCAGGAATCAGGAGGATAGAATTATGGTCAGATTTGCCAAATGGAAGACGAAGGAGAGCTCTGGATGCGTCTCTGTGTGTGGAGTAAAGGTGGTCTAAAGTTGTTTTTCCTCTGGTTGCACATGTGAAATGCTGGTAGAAATGTATTTATTGTCACACGCGCCGAATACAACAGGTACCTTACCATCAATACAACCATGAAATGCTTACTTAGAAGCCCTTAACCAAATCAAATCAAATCAAATCAAATTTTATTTGTCACATACACATGGTTAGCAGATGTTAATGCGAGTGTAGCGAAATGCTTGTGCTTCTAGTTCCGACAATGCAGTAATAACGAACAAGTAATCTAACTAACAATTCCAAAAAAAACACTGTCTTATACACAGTGTAAGGGGATAAGGAATATGTACATAAGGATATATGAATGAGTGATGGTACAGAGCAGCATAGGCAAGATACAGTAGATGATATCGAGTACAGTATATACAAATGAGATGAGTATGTAAACCAAGTAGCATAGTTAAAGTGGCTAGTGATACATGTGTTACATAAGGATGCAGTCGATGATATAGAGTACAGTATCTACGTATGCATATGAGATGAATAATGTAGGGTAAGTAACATTATATAAGGTAGCATTGTTTAAAGTGGCTAGTGATATATTTACATCATTTCCCATCAATTCCCATTATTAAAGTGGCTGGAGTAGAGTCAGTGTCATTGACAGTGTGTTGGCAGTAGCAATGCAGCAACAATGCAGCTCAAGAAATAGAGTTAAGAAAATATTTGCTGAATAAACGAAGGCAAAAAATGTAACATGTAAAAGTTACACAATAAGATTACAGATGGTAAAAATAATGAGGTTCTATACAGGGTGTACCGGTACTGAATCAATGTGCGGTGGTACAGGTTGTTCGAGGTAATTTGTATATGTGGGTGAAGTGACTATGCACAGATAATAAACAGCCGGGTAGCGGAGGTGGGGGGGTGTTAATGTAAATAGTCCGGTTGACCATTTGATTAGCTGTTCTGCATTATTATGGCTTGGGGATAGAAGCTGTTAAGAAGCTTTTTGGACATAGACTTGACGCTTCGGTACCACTTGCCGTGTGGTAGAAGAGAGAACAGTCTATGACTTAGGTGGATGGATTCTTTGGCCATTTTTAGGGCCTTCCTCAGACACCGCCTGGTGTAGAGGTCCTGGATGGCAGGAAGCTTGTTCCCAGTGATGTACTGGGCCGTTCGCACTACCGGCTGTAGCGCCTTGCGGATGGAGGCCGAGCAGTTGCCGTACCAGGCGGTGACGCAGCCAGTCAGGATGCTCTCGATGGTGCAGCTGTTAAACTTTTTGTTGATCTGAGGACCCATGCCAAATATTTTCAGTCTCCTGGCAGGGAATAGGTTTTGTCATTCCCTCTACACAACTGTCTTGGTGTGTTTGGACCATGATAGTTTGTTGGTGATGTGGACACCAAGGATCTTGAAGCTCTCCACCTGCTCCACTGCGGCCCCGTCGATGAGAATGGGGGCGTGCTCGGTCCTCCTTTTCCTGTAGTCCACAATCAGCTCCTATGTCTTGTTGACGTTGAGGGAGAGGTTGCTGTCCTGGCACCACACGGCCAGGTCTCTGACATCCTCCATATAGGCCGTCTCATCGTTGTCGGTGATCAGGCCTACCACAGTTGTGTCGTCGGCAAACTTAATGATGGTGATGGAGTCGTGCTTTGCCACCCAGTCATGGGTGAACAGGGAGTACAGGAGGGGACTAAGTACGCACCCCTGAGTGTTCCTGTGTTGAGGATCAGCGTCGTGTTGTTACCTACCCTTACCACCTGGTTCAGCCTGTCAGGAAGTCCAGGATCCAGTTGCAGAGGGAGGTGTTTAGTCCCAGGGTCCTTAGCTTAGTGATGAGCTTTGAGGGCACTATGGTGTTGAACACTGAGCTGTAGTTAATGAACAGCATCATCAAGTAGGTGTTCCTTTTGTCCAGGCATGTGGTGTGTGTGTGTGTGTGTGTGTGTGTGTGTGTGTGTGTGTGTGTGTGTGTGTGTGTGTGTGTGTGTGTGTGTGTGTGTGCGTGGCTCTGCACGGCCATCTTTGTGTGTGGTTGCGCGTGCGTGCATGTGTGTGAGTGTGGGTCAGTCTGCCCTCGGCTCCTCCTGCAGCTGAGCTCAGTACCATAACCAGGAGAGAATCTGCACGTCCTCTCTCCTCATCTCCTCATCTCCTTCTCAAAACCCATTGGAGGAGAAGGTCAAAGGGGTGAGAGGAAGTGAGGCATGTGCAATTGTGATTCTACCATTATCATTTCAAAGAAGAGGCCCAGAGAAGGTTAGACCTTTGAACAAAATGACTGACCTTAACCCTAACCCAGAGAAGGTTAGACCTTTGAACAGAATGCCTGGTATCACACATCAAAAGGAAGACTGACATAGAGAGATAGATAGACAGACAGATGCACTAAGCTTTAAGCACTAAGGAAAGGGAGAGGAAAGTGATGATGTCTGAAGTCCTTCACTTTTCAAAGCAACACCTTTCTGGTCAACATAGGCCCTTACTTTGGCTCTCTCTCAATGTTCTAACATCCTGTCCTCTCCGTGTCTCTCTCTCAGTGTTCTAACACCCTATCCTCTCTCTCAGTGTTCTAACACCCTATCCTCTCTCTCAATGTTCTAACACCCTGTCCTCTCTCTCAATGTTCTAACACCCTGTCCTCTCTCTCAATGTTCTAACACCCTGTCCTCTCTCTCAGTGTTCTAACACCCTGTCCTCTCTCTCAATGTTCTAACACCCTGTCCTCTCTCTCAATGTTCTAACACCCTGTCCTCTCTCCGTGTCTCAATGTTCTAACACCCTGTCCTCTCCGTGTCTCAATGTTCTAACACCCTGTCCTCTCTCTCAATGTTCTAACACCCTGTCCTCTCTCTCAATGTTCTAACACCCTGTCCTCTCTCTCAATGTTCTAACACCCTGTCCTCTCTCCGTGTCTCTCTCTCAATGTTCAAACACCCTGTCCTATCTCTCAATGTTCTAACACCCTGTCCTCTCTCTCAATTTCTCTAACACCCTGTCCTCTCCGAGTCTCAATGTTCTAACACCCTGTCCTCTCTCTCAATGTTCTAACACCCTGTCCTCTCTCCGTGTCTCTCTCTCAGTGTTCTAACACCCTGTCCTCTTTCTCAATGTTCTAACACCCTGTCCTCTCCGTGGCTCAATGTTCTAACACCCTGTCCTCTCTCTCAATGTTCTAACACCCTGTCCTCTCTCTCAATGTTCTAACACCCTGTCCTCTTTCTCAATGTTCTTACACCCTGTCCTCTCTCTCAATGTTATAACACCCTGTCCTCTCTCTCAATGGTCAAACACCCTGTCCTCTCTCTCAGTGTTCTAACACCCTGTCCTCTCTCTCAGTGTTCTAACACCCTGTCCTCTCTCCGTGTCTTAATGTTCTAACACCCTGTCCTCTCTCTCAGTGTTCTAACACCCTGTCCTCTCTCCGTGTCTTAATGTTATAACACCCTGTCCTCTCCGTGTCTTAATGTTATAACACCCTGTCCTCTCCGTGTCTTAATGTTCTAACATCCTGTCCTCTCCGTGTCTCAATGTTCTAACATCCTGTCCTGTCTCCTTGTCTCTCTCTCTCAATGTTCTATTGTGCACTGTGGGAAATGTAATGGCAGGGAAATAATTGCTGTATTTTGAATTATCATGTAATTCCACCCCACAGAATACAGTACCGTATCGAATCTCTGGAGCGAACAAAAAACCTTCTGATCACTAGTGGGTGTATGGAATTGTTTCCCGGCTCATTAACATATTTTGAGTCGTGCCTGTGAGTGAGAATTTCCGTACCAATATACCTCTTATGTGGTTGTAGTGCCCCAGCATTATGGAATGTCAGCAAGTCTCAAACCTCAAGTGGTTTAATTTCCTGTTGATCCGCAATATCCTGTCATCTCTGCCAGTTTGGAGGCCGTTGTTATGGTCTCTAGACGTGCAAATGATTTCAAACACTAAAATATTCATTAATATACTAAAATGTGTAGACACTTTACCTAGCAGCCAACCTGCTTCCACCAACCCCTTTGTAATTACAGTAAAACACAGTCAAATACAAACCCCTTCCCTGTCCCCTCAACAAATATCATTAACTCATCCATGAACTCGTTAATGATTACGGTATCATTTACTATTTTACAGTATATAATACAGTACATTTTACAGTATTGTTCTGTGTAAACATGACTTCCTTTGATACCATATTTATAATACAGTAGATGTACTGTGATATGAAATACACAAGTGTACTTGCCACCGAGCTTCCTGTATGCTACAGTATTCACAGTTTACCCCCCCTTTTTTACAGTGTAGGTAAAAACAATATGGTGTAAAAAACCTCACATGGATGTCTCTCAACCTGGTCAGTTACTTCAGATCAGTGAAGGAGAGGAGGAAATTAAGAAGGGAGTGAAAGAGTGAAGAGCCTGTTTCACTGTGACTGACGTGATACCATTCTGCATGGCTGCTCAGCTCACTGTGACTGACGTGACACCATTCTGCATGGCTGCTCAGCTCACTGTGACTGACGTGACACCATTCTGCATGGCTGCTCAGCTCACTGTGACTGACGTGATACCATTCTGCATGGCTGCTCAGCTCACTGTGACTGACGTGATACCATTCTGCATGGCTGCTCAGCTCACTGTGACTGATGTGATACCATTCTGCATGGCTGCTCAGCTCACTGTGACTGACGTGACACCATTCTGCATGGCTGCTCAGCTCACTGTGACTGGCGTGATACCATTCTGCATGGCTGCTCAGCTCACTGTGACTGACATGACACCATTCTGCATGGCTGCTCAGCTCACTGTGACTGACGTGATACCATTCTGCATGGCTGCTCAGCTCACTGTGACTGACGTCCATTCTGCATGGCTGCTCAGCTCACTGTGACTGACGTGATACCATTCTGCATGGCTGCTCAGCTCACTGTGACTGTGATACCATTCTGCATGGCTGCTCAGCTCACTGTGACTGACGTGATACCATTCTGCATGGCTGCTCAGCTCACTGTGACTGACGTGACACCATTCTGCATGGCTGCTCAGCTCACTGTGTTTGACGTGATACCATTCTGCATGGCTGCTCAGCTCACTGTGACTGACGTGATACCATTCTGCATGGCTGCTCAGCTCACTGTGACTGACGTGATACCATTCTGCATGGCTGCTCAGCTCACTGTGACTGACGTGTCTTCTGTGGCTGCTCAGCTCACTGTGACTGACGTGTACCATTCTGCATGGCTGCTCAGCTCACTGTGACTGATGTGATACCATTCTGCATGGCTGCTCAGCTCACTGTCTGACGTGTACCATTCTGCCTGCTCAGCTCACTGTGACTGTCCATTCTGCATGGCTGCCTGTGACTGTCTGTGTCTGTCTGTCTGTGTGTGTCTGTGTGCCTGTGTGTCTGTGTGCCTGTGTGTCTGTCTGTCTGTGTGCCTGCGTGTCTGTCTGTGTGTCTGTCTGTCTGTGTGTGTCTGTGTGCCTGTGTGTCTGTCTGTCTGTGTGCCTGTGTGTCTGTGTGTCTGTGTGCCTGTGTGTCTGTCTGTCTGTGTGTCTGTCTGTCTGTGTGTCTGTCTGTCTGTGTGCCTGCGTGTCTGTCTGTCTGTCTGTCTGTCTGTCTGTGTGTCTGTCTGTGTGTCTGTGTGCCTGTGTGTCTGTCTGTCTGTCTGTCTGTGTGCCTGTGTGTCTGTCTGTCTGTGTGCCTGTGTGTCTGTCTGTCTGTGTGCCTGCGTGTCTGTCTGTGTGTCTGTCTGTCTTTCTGTCTGTCTGTGTGCCTGTGTGTCTGTCTGTCTGTGTGCTTGTGTGTCTGTCTGTCTGTGTGCCTGCGTGTCTGTCTGTGTGTCTGTCTGTCTGTGTGAGCATTATAAATGGTGTGCCGCCTGGTTAATTCCTCACTCTAACATGTGATTTATAAAATAACTAGTGAAATGAATAGACAACAATGTAACACCCACAAAAGCAATGACTCAAAGGTAAAACCTTTGGCTGACCCAAGTAATCTGCATCCCAAATGAAATCCTAATCCCTATATAGTGTACTACTAACAAAACCCTATGGGTCCTGGACAAAAGTAGTACACTTTAAAGGGAATAGAGTGGCATTTGGGACACATAGTATATATATATACATATTTAGTATTAGAAAAGTGAACGTGCTGACTGACTCCTTTATGGAACTTCCTGAAAAACGTCAAACCAGTAGAGGAACGAGATGTTATGAAACAGCAACATCCTGTTTATTTATCAGACTCTCGTACTTCAGGAAGTCCCTCCCTAGACACTTGGACGACATGCTAATGTGATTACACAGTAAAACCTGTGTTCTTTATATCTTGGTTGCTTCATTCTATTTCAATGTTTGTTGTTACTTGTTATGGTCAATAACTAACTACAGCCGATAATTACAATCTGAATGTCTAACTACAGCCGATAATTACAATCTGAATGTCTAACTACAGCCAATAATTACAATCTGAATGTCTAACTACAGCCAATAATTACAATCTGAATGTCTAACTACAGCCAATAATTACAATCTGTATAACTAGCTACAGCCAATAATTACAATCTGAATGTCTAACTACAGCCAATAATTACAATCTGAATGTCTAACTACAGCCAATAATTACAATCTGAATGTCTAACTACAGCCAATAATTACAATCTGAATGTCTAACTACAGCCAATAATTACAATCTGAATGTCTAACTACAGCCAATAATTACAATCTGAATGTCTAACTACAGCCAATAATTACAATCTGAATGTCTAACTACAGCCAATAATTACAATCTGAATGTCTAACTACAGCCAATAATTACAATCTGAATTACTAACTACAGCCAATAATTACAATCTGAATATCTAACTACAGCCAATAATTACAATCTGAATATCTAACTACAGCCGATAATTACAATCTGAATGTCTAACTACAGCCAATACTTATAAAGAAGTCCAATCTGAAAGCACATTAACACCCAAACATACTGTATATAATGCTAGTTTTTATGGTGTGAGTTTTCATTGACTCTCTCTGGTTAAGCCAACGCTTCCTCTGTTTCCTTCCTCTACATCTTGTAGTCATCCTCCCTCCCAGTTCATCACCTTTGTGGTAAGAGGGAGTTTCATGGATGACTGGTCTCTGTCACCTTTGCCCTTCCTTCTATAACCTATTGACAACCAA
>NC_056453.1:41541496-41551496 GCF_018296145.1 Oncorhynchus tshawytscha
CCTTCAAAGAGCATTTTAGTTCAGGATCAGGTATAATCTGTCTCGATGAAACTGGCCCCATGTGAATGACTATCTTCTCTTCAACCATTACAACTAATAACGATCTCAGGAGGGCGAAAATCACTAAATATTAAAGCATTAAGCCTTTTTCACTAAAAGCTTGAGTCACACAAAGTTTTACTTCAACCCCAACTGGTTCCCCACTAGATTAGTAAGAATGGCTCCCTGATTGATACAAAAAAACGATTCTTTACAACAAAAATATATAAAAAAAGGAATTACCTTTGTTTAATGAATGATATTATAAATTGGAATGGTGGCGTTATGTCACGCGTGGAACTAACAAAATACATAGAAATGTTTGCTCCAAACTTACAACTAACTGATTGCAGCATTACCACAATAATGGAGGAGGCAAGTGTGAAGGGGAGAAGGTAAAGAACTTGTCTGCCCTTTTCTTAAATAAAAATGTTTTGGGGGTGCATAAATAAACAAATATATCAGTTTTATTTAAAGAAATCATGGAAATCATATGAGGGCGGAGATACAGTAGGTGGGATGGACTGAGAATAGCTGAGGGGTGGGGTTAATTTGATAGGTGGGATGGACTGAGAATAGCTGAGGGGTGGGGTTAATTTGATAGGTGGGATGGACTGAGAATAGCTGAGGGGTGGGGTTAATTTGATAGGTGGGATGGACTGAGAATAGCTGAGGAGTGGGGTTAATTTGATAGGTGGGATGGACTGAGAATAGCTGAGGGGTGGGGTTAATTTGATAGGTGGGATGGACTGAGAGTAACTGAGGGTTGGGGTTAAGGTGATAGGTGGATGGACTGAGAGTAACTGAGGGTTGGGGTTCATTTGATAGGTGGTTAAGGTGATAGGTGGAATGTATTGAGAGTAGCTGAGGGGTGGGGTTAGGGTGATAGGTGGGATGGACTGAGAGTAGCTGAGGGGTGGGGTTAATTTGATATGGGTGGGATGGACTGAAAGTAGCTGCGGGGTGGGTCTAAGGTGATAGGTGGTTAATTAAGGTGATAGGTGGAATGTATTGAGAGTAGCTGAGGGGTGGGGTTAGGGTGATCGGTGGGATGTACTGAGAGTAGATGAGGGGTGAGGTTAAGGTGATAGGTGGTTAAGGTGATAGGTTGAATGTATTGAGAGTAGCTGCGGGGTGGGGTTAAAATTCCATGATCTGTAATAGTTATAACATGAAAACACTATAAATAATGTATACCGGATGTGTTTAACAAATGTTTTATTTACTAAGTAAGGGTGTATGGGGTCAAGTATGGGGTCAATTTGCACTTCCTAAGGCTTCCACTAGATGTCAACAGTCTTTAGAATGTAGTTTGAGGCTTCTACTATAAAGGAGGGGCTCATAAGGGCTCTTTGAGTCAGTGGTCTGGTCGTTCACGTGAGAGGTAGCTTGCGTTCCATTGCATTTCTGAAGACAAATGAATTCTCCGGGTGGAACATTATTGAAGATTTATGTTAAAAAGATCCTAAAGATTGATTCTCTACATCGTTTGACTGTAACGGAACTTTTAGACTTTTCGTCCGGACCTAGTGTTCGCCCCCCATGAAGATGGATTACTGGGCTGAACGCGTTAATTAACAACAAGGAAGAATTTGGACATAAATGATTAACTTTCTCGAACAAATAAAACATTTATTGTGGAACTTGGATTCCTGGGAGTGCATTCTGATGAAGATCATCAAAGGTAAGTGAATATATATAATGCTATTTCTGACTAATGTTGACTCCACAACATGGCGGATATTTCTTTGGCTGGTTTGGTCTCTGAGCGCCGTACTCAGATTATTGCACAGTGTGCTTTTTCCATATTTAAAAAAAAAATCTGAAACAGTGGTTGCATTAAGGAGAAGTCTATCTTTAATTCTGTGAATAACACAGAATCTTTTATCAATCAATCTTGTATCTTTTATCAATGTTTATTATGAGTTTTTCTGTAAATTGATGTGGCTCTCTGCAAAATCACTGGATGTTTTGGAAGCAAAACATTATTGAACATAACGCGCCAATGTAAACTAAGATTTTTGGATAAAAATATGAACTTCATCGAACAAAACATACATGTATTGTGTAACATGATGTCCTATGAGTGTCATCTGATGAAGATCATCAAAGGTTAGTGATTCATTTTACCTATATTTCTTCTGTTTGTGACTCCTCTCTTTGGCTGGAAAAATGGCTGTATGTGTTTTTGTGACTTGGCTCTGACCTAACATAATAATATGTTGTTATGTACCTGTAAAGCATTTTTGAAATCGGTCACGATGGGTAGATTAACAAGAAGTTCATCTTTCATTTGGTGTATTGCACTAGTTAATGTGTGAATGTTACATGTTTCCCCAAAATATTTTTGAATTTCGCACGCTGCCTTTTTAGCGGAATGTTGTCGAGGGGTGCCGCTAGCAGAACCCCTAGCCATAAGAAGTTTTTTTTAAGAACAAATTCTTATTTTACAATGACGGCGTAACCCGGCCAAACCCTCCCCTAAACAACACTGGGCCAATTGTGTGCCGCCCTATGGTACTCCCAATCACAGCCAGTTATGATACAGCCCAGGATTGAACCAGGGTCTGTAGTGACACCTCTAACATTGAGATGGGAGCATTATCTATCCAGCTGTCTCAAAAAATGTTTTGCTATGTAACTGTGTATAAAAGGGCCATGTATGATAAATGTCTGTAGAATGTACATGAGCCAATAAAAACAATATTATAAAACAACTTCAAGACACAAACAGGATAATATACTGACAAATCTAAGCACAACCATGGTCCCATGGTGCTGGTCCCATGGTGCTGGTCCCATGGTGCTGGTCCCATGGTGCTGGTCCCATGGTGCTGGTCCCATGGTGCTGGTCCCATGGTGCTGGTCCCATGGTGCTGGTCCCATGGTGCTGGTCCCATGGTGCTGGTCCCATGGTGCTGGTCCCATGGTGCTGGTCCCATGTTTCATGAACTGACATACATTTAAAAAAAAATGTCTTTCACAATTTTGTGCACAAATGTGTTTTCAGTCGTTGACCCTCTGACCTCTAGCAGTTTCACTCCTTGACACTCTGACCTCTGACCTCTAGCAGTTACCATTCTCTCCATTATGTCTGACTCTTCTCTGACCTTGTCAAATCCCCCTCTTTAAAGGTGTGTGTGTGTGTGTGTGTGTGTGTGTGTGTGTGTGTGTGTGTGTGTGTGTGTGTGTGTGTGTGTGTGTGTGTGTGTGTGTGTGTGTGTGTGTGTGTGTGTGTGTGTGTGTGTGTGTGTTTGTGTGGCTATGTGTGTATGGCTGTGGGTGCGTGTTGGGCTGACTGGGCTTGGCAGGAGCACTGTGGCTAATTCGGGTTGAGCACCTCTCCTCTACAGAGTGACCTACAAAGCTACTGTATGAAAATTAATGCATTTAACACTGCTCACACACACATACACACAATCACAGACACACACACACGCACAAGCACACACACAATCACAGACACACAAACCTCTACCTGCAGTGATGGCAACATAACCCTTACTCCAAACTGTTATTCCTCCTCCCTGGTTACACTCAGAACTGTCAAACGTTTATTAGGTTCAATCACTAAGAGCCATGTATGAAACAGAAGTGTAGTTTCCAGTCACAAATGACACCCTTCCCCCCTGTAAGGTGCACTACTTTAGACCTCAAAGGGAATTGGGAGCCATTTGGGATACATCCTAATAGCATGGCTGTTCTGATTGTGATTGCTGGAAATGGTTGCTTTTGAAGAGCCACTGAAAGTTTAATTAGGCTGTGATTGGTCTGTTTTGGATATACACCAAGGCCAGAGGCTAACACTAAACCTGGGGCTTGCTACACTAACTCTAACCCTGGGGCTTGCTACACTAACTCTAACCCTGGGGCTTGCTACACTAACTCTAACCCTGGGGCTTGCTACTCTAACCCTGGGGATTGCTACACTAACCCTGGGGCTTGCTACTCTAACCCTGGGGCTTGCTACACTAACCTAACCCTGGGGCTTGCTACACTAACCCTAACCCTGGGGCTTGCTACACTAACTCTAACCCTGGGGCTTGCTACTCTAACCCTGGGGCTTGCTACACTAACCCTAACCATGGGGCTTGCTACACTAACCCTAACCCTGGGGCTTGCTTGCTACACTAACCATGGGGCTTGCTACACTAACCCTAACCCTGGGGCTTGCTACACTAACCCTGGGGCTTGCTACACTAACCCTAACCCTGGGGCTTGCTACACTAACCCTGGGGCTAAACTTACCCTGACCCTAAAACACACAGAGAGATGTGTACAACAATCTATCGTTTAATTCCTCTATTATTTAATTAAATTATAAAAATGAAAGAAACATAAGTTGTAACAGGCACCTGATGTGCATGAGATGACGCAAACACACACACACACACACACACACACACACACACACACACACACACACACACACACACACACACACACACACACACACACACACAGACACACACACACACACACATGCATGTACCCATGCTTACATGCTAATTTTTTTTAATTCGACAATTTATAACTTGAGTTCCATGAAAGTAGATTTCTCCCTTAGCTATTCTCCTGGTGAACTCAGTGCTGTATCTATCTTAGCTATTCTCCTGGTGAACTCAGCGCTGTATCTATCTTAGCTATTCTCCTGGTGAACTCAGTGCTGTATCTATCTTAGCAGTGCTGTATCTATCTTAGCTATTCTCCTGGTGAACTCAGTGCTGTATCTATCTTAGCTATTGTCCTGGTGAACTCAGTGCTGTATCTATCTTAGCAGTGCTGTATCTATCTTAGCTATTCTCCTGGTGAACTCAGTGCTGTATCTATCTTAGCTATTCTCCTGGTGAACTCAGTGCTGTATCTATCTTAGCTATTGTCCTGGTGAACTCAGTGCTGTATCTATCTTAGCTATCTGTCACGTTCTGACCCTAGTTCTTGTGTTATTTCTTTGTTTGAATGGGTCAGGATGTGAGTTGGGTGGGCATTCTATGTTTTGTGTTTCTAGGTTGGTTTTCTGTGTTTGGCCTAGTATGGTTCTCAATCAGAGGCAGGTGTCGTTAGTTGTCTCTGAATGAGAATCATACTTAGGTAGTCTGGGTTTCACTGTTGTTTTGGGGGTGATTGTTTCCGTGTCTGTGTTTGTTCGCCACACGGTACTGTTTCGGTTTTGTTCACGTTTATTGTTTTGTATTCATTGAGTGTTCAGTTTATGTTTTATTAAACGATATGGACACTTACCACGCTGCGCATTGGTCCTCCGATCCTTCTCGCTAGGAGGAGGAAAACCTTTACACTATCCTCCTGATGAACTCAGTGCTGTATCTTCATCATGCTGCCCCTCCTAACAGAGCATGCTAGAGACACATACTTAACATTACACAGGAACGATATAGTTCCAGCAGCCTCTCATTCCCAGCAGTACAGTGAATCCCAAATATCAGCCTCTCATTCCCAGCAGTACAGTGAATCCCAAATATCAGCCTCTCGTTCCCAGCAGTACAGTGAATCCCAAATATCAGCCTCTCGTTCCCAGCAGTACTGTGAATCCCAAATATCAGCCTCTCATTCCCAGCAGTACTGTGAATCCCAAATATCAGCCTCTCATTCCCAGCAGTACTGTGAATCCCAAATATCAGCCTCTCATTCCCAGCAGTACTGTGAATCCCAAATATCAGCCTCTCATTCCCAGCAGTATTGTGAATCCCAAATATCAGCCTCTCATTCCCAGCAGTACTGTGATTCCCAAATATCAGCCTCTCATTCCCAGCAGTACTGTGAATCCCAAATATCAGCCTCTCGTTCCCAGCAGTACAGTGAATCCCAAATATCAGCCTCTCGTTCCCAGCAGTACTGTGAATCCCAAATATCAGCCTCTCATTCCCAGCAGTACTGTGAATCCCAAATATCAGCCTCTCATTCCCAGCAGTACTGTGAATCCCAAACCACTGACATATTACACACTACAAAATGAGGGTTCTTCAATGGGTTCTTTAGGAAGAGTGATGGTTCTATGTGGAACCATACTGACCCAAACAGCCCTTTGAGTCCTTCAGTGGTTCGTTGCTGTTCAACAGAGGGGTTCTTTCCTCTTTTAGTGATTATTCAAATGCACCGGCTCATTAGAATATTTGGGGGCGTGGTTTGTGCTCAGCTCTTCGTGTGCAACTGTGAGGGAGAGTGTCATTCCAGTTGATCTAATGTGTTGTGTTATGATATTATATGACACCTACTCTATTACCATAACAAGGGATGTTGTCCTGTGAAAGTCTCACATGTGGTGTTGTGTGAAATGAGAACAGTTGACTAAGTCAATAGTTCTCTCTTCTCTCCTCAGTGTCATGACTTCCGCCGCAAGTCGGTCCCTCTCCTAGTTTGGGCGTCGTTCGACGTCACCGGCCTTCGAGCCATCGCCGATCCACCTTTCATTTTCCATTGGTTTTGCCTTGTCTTCCCTCACAACTGGTTTCAATTCCACCAATTACATGTTGTGTATTTAACCCTCTGTTCGCCCCATGTCCTTGTCCTGAATGGTTTCTTGTAGTGCTTGTGTACGTTATGCTGGTGGATACCAGGTTTTGTAAAGCTGGTGGATACCAGGTTTGGTTTGACCCATTCATTGATTGTTCTGTTGTCCGGTGGTTTTTATGTTTATTAAATGACATCGTTGTAAATCAGTTTTCTCTCTCCTGCGCCTGACTTCTCTGCCACCAGTACACACCAGTACACACCAGTACTCACCCCGTTACACTCAAGGACCCGCCCAGTTGTTCCAGAGGTAGAACATCTGATTCAACTAGTTAATTAACAATAATAAAGCCTATGGAAATTTAACAATATACAATTGCTATTAAATAAGAATAATGGTGCTTTATAGAACCTTTTTTTGTGATGTTTATAGAACCACAGGAGAGGGTTCTTTGTAGAACCACAGGAGAGGGTTCTTATTAGAACCACAGCAGAGGGTTCTTTATAGAACCACAGGGTAGTGTTCGTTATAGAACTACAGCAGGGGTTTCTTTATAGAACCACAGCAGAGGGTTCTTATTAGAACCACAGGTGAGGGTTCTTATTAGAACCACAGGACAGGGTTCTTATTAGAACCACAGCAGAGGGTTCTTAATTGAGCATTCAATAAAAAGGTTCCATATACCGCCTCATAGAGTTCTGCTATGGTTACAAGCCACATAACCCTTATTTGGCACCATATAGTGTGTACACATACACACATACCCCTCATCTAGACCAGACTAACCCTGACCCCCTCATCTAGACCAGACTAACCCTATCCCCCTCATGTAGACCAGACTAACCCTATCCCCCTCATCCAAACCAGATTAACCCTGACCCCTCATCTAGACCAGACTAACCCTGACCCCCTCATCTAGACCAGACTAACCCTGACCCCCTCATCTAGAACAGACTAACCCTGACCCCCTCATCTAGAACAGACTAACCCTGACCCCCATCTAGACCAGACTAAACCTGACCCCCTCATCTAGACCAGACTAACCCTGACCCCCTCATCTAGAACAGACTAACCCTGACCCCCTCATCTAGAACAGACTAACCCTGACCCTCTCATCTAGACCAGACTAACCCTGACCCCCTCATCTAGACCAGACTAACCCTGACCCCCTCATCTAGAACAGACTAACCCTGACCCCTCATCTACACCAGACTAACCCTGACCCCCTCATCTAGACCAGACTAACCCTGACCCCCTCATCTAGACCAGACTAACCCTGACCCCCTCATCTAGACCAGACTAACCCTATCCCCCTCATGTAGACCAGACTAACCCTGACCCCCCCATCTAGACCAGACTAACCCTGACCCCATCTAGACCAGACTAACCTTATCCCCCTCATCTAGACCAGACTAACCCTGACCCCTCATCTAGACCAGACTAACCCTGACCCCCTCATCTAGACCAGACTAAACCTGACCCCCTCATCTAGACCAGACTAACCCTGACCCCTCATCTAGAACTGACTAACCCTGACCCCTCATCTAGAACAGACTAACCCTGACCCCCTCATCTAGACCAGACTAAACCTGACCCCTCATCTAGACCAGACTAACCCCTGACCCCCTCATCTAGAACAGACTAACCCTGACCCCCTCATCTAGAACAGACTAACCCTGACCCTCTCATCTAGACCAGACTAACCCTGACCCCCTCATCTAGACCAGACTAACCCTGACCCCTCATCTAGAACAGACTAACCCTGACCCCCTCATCTACACCAGACTAACCCTGACCCCCTCATCTAGACCAGACTAACCCTGACCCCCTCATCTAGACCAGACTAACCCTGACCCCCTCATCTAGACCAGACTAACCCTATCCCCCTCATGTAGACCAGACTAACCCTGACCCCCTCATGTAGACCAGACTAACCCTGACCCCCTCATCTAGACCAGACTAACCCTGACCCCTCATCTAGACCAGACTAAACCTGACCCCTCATCTAGACCAGACTAACCCTGACCCCTCATCTAGAACAGACTAACCCTGACCCCCTCATCTAGAACAGACTAACCCTGACCCCCTCATCTAGACCAGACTAAACCTGACCCCCTCATCTAGACCAGACTAACCCTGACCCCCATCTAGAACAGACTAACCCTGACCCCTCATCTAGAACAGACTAACCCTGACCCTCTCATCTAGACCAGACTAACCCTGACCCCCTCATCTAGACCAGACTAACCCTGACCCCCTCATCTAGAACAGACTAACCCTGACCCCCTCATCTACACCAGACTAACCCTGACCCCCTCATCTAGACCAGACTAACCCTGACCCCCTCATCTAGACCAGACTAACCCTGACCCCCTCATCTAGACCAGACTAACCCTATCCCCTCATGTAGACCAGACTAACCCTGACCCCCTCATCTAGACCAGACTAACCTTATCCCCCTCATCTAGACCAGACTAACCCTGACCCCCTCATCTAGACCAGACTAACCCTGACCCCCTCATCTAGACCAGACTAAACCTGACCCCCTCATCTAGACCAGACTAACCCTGACCCCCTCATCTAGAACAGACTAACCCTGACCCCTCATCTAGAACAGACTAACCCTGACCCCCTCATCTAGACCAGACTAAACCTGACCCCCTCATCTAGACCAGACTAACCCTGACCCCCATCTAGAACAGACTAACCCTGACCCCTCATCTAGAACAGACTAACCCTGACCCTCTCATCTAGACCAGACTAACCCTGACCCCTCATCTAGACCAGACTAACCCTGACCCCCTCATCTAGAACAGACTAACCCTGACCCCCTCATCTACACCAGACTAACCCTGACCCCCTCATCTAGACCAGACTAACCCTGACCCCCTCATCTAGACCAGACTAACCCTGACCCCCTCATCTAGACCAGACTAACCCTATCCCCCTCATGTAGACCAGACTAACCCTGACCCCCTCATGTAGACCAGACTAACCCTGACCCCCTCATCTAGACCAGACTAACCCTGACCCCTCATCTAGACCAGACTAACCTTATCCCCCTCATCTAGACCAGACTAACCCTGACCCCTCATCTAGACCAGACTAACCCTGACCCCCTTATCTAGACCAGACTAACCCTGACCCCCTCATCTAGACCAGACCAAACCCCTCATCAATTAGTATTGTCTATCAACTACCGAGGCATTATAAACCCCTCATCAGTTATTCATGACTACAGAGGCATTATAACCGCTTATCAATTAGTATTGTCTACCGAGGCATTATAACCCCTTATCAATTAGTATTGTCTACCGAGGCATTATAAACCCCTCATCAATTAGTATTGTCTACCAAGGCATTATAACCCCTCATGAGTTGTCATTGTCTACGGAGGCTCCCGAGTGACGGAGTGTTGTCCGGGTTTGGCCGGCGTAGGCCGTCATTGTAAAATAAGAATTTGTTTTTAACGGACTTGCCTGTTTAAATAAC
>NC_056453.1:41556496-41661496 GCF_018296145.1 Oncorhynchus tshawytscha
CCTAGATTCACACAGGACACCGAATAGGACAGGAGAGGTACTCCAGATATAACAAACTGACCCTAGCCCCCCGACACATAAACTACTGCAGCATAAATACTGGAGGCTGAGACAGGAGGGGTCAGGAGACACTGTGGCCCCATCCGAGGACACTCCCGGACAGGGCCAAACAGGAAGGATATAACCCCACCCACTCTGCCAAAGCACAGCCCCCACACCACTAGAGGGATATCTTCAACCACCAACTTAAAAGATGCTCAAAGTTCCTCAGTGTGTTGTCTTACAGCACGCATCTACAGCTCCCAGTACAGTATGTACTACACATCTACAGCTCCCAGTACAGTATGTACTTTGCACCTACAGCTCCCAGTACAGTATGTACGTCGCACCTACAGCTCCCATTACAGTATGTACTACACACCTACAGCTCCCAGTACAGTATGTACTACACATCTACAGCTCCCAGTACAGTATGTACTACACATCTACAGCTCCCAGTACAGTATGTACTACACATCTACAGCTCCCAGTACAGTATGTACTACACATCTACAGCTCCCAGTACAGTATGTACGTCGCACCTACAGCTCCCAGTACAGTATGTACTACACATCTACAGCTCCCAGTACAGTGCTACTGCAGATCTACAGCTCCCAGTACAGTCTGTAATATACACCTACAGCTCCCAGGGACAGTATGTACTCTCTACAGCTCCCAGTACAGTATGTACTACACACCTACAGCTCCCAGACAGGATGTAGGGGTGCACCTGAGCTCCCAGTACAGTATGTACTACACATCTACAGCTCCCAGTACAGTATGTACTACGCACCTACAGCTCCCAGTACAGTATGTACTTCACACATACAGCTCCCAGTACAGTATGTACGTTGCACCCCAGCTACCAGTACAGTATGTACTACACATCTACAGCTCCCAGTACAGTATGTACTACAAACACCTACAGCTCCCAGTACAGTATGTACTTCACATCTACAGCTCCCAGTACAGTATGTAGTACACATCTACAGCTCCCAGTACAGTATGTACTACACATCTACAGCTCCCAGTACAGTATGTATGTCACACCTTACAGCTCCCAGTACAGTATGTACGTTGTACCTACAGCTCCCAGTACAGTATGTACGTCGCACCTACAGCTCCCAGTACAGTATGTACTACGCACCTACAGCTCCCAGTACAGTATGTACTGCACCTACAGCTCCCAGTACAGTATGTACTTCATATCTACAGCTCCCAGTACAGTATGTACTACACATCTACAGCTCCCAGTACAGTATGTACGTCCACCTACAGCTCCCAGTACAGTATGTACGTTGCACCTACAGCTCCCAGTACAGTATGCTAGGAAAAGCTCCCAGTACAGTATTTACGTTGCACCTACAGCTCCCAGTAAGTAAACACCTACAGCTCCCAGTACAGTATGTACGTCGCACCTACAGCTCCCAGTACAGTATGTACGTTGCACCTACAGCTCCCAGTACAGTATGTATCCCACCTACAGCTCCCATTACAGTATGTACAACACCTGCTCCCAGTACAGTATGACCAGCCTACAGCTCCCAGTACAGTATGTACTACGCACCTACAGCTCCCAGTACAGTATGTACTACACATCTACAGCTCCCAGTACAGTATGTACTACACATCTACAGCTCCCAGTACAGTATGTACACCTACAGCTCCCAGTACAGTATGTACGTCGCACCTACAGCTCCCATTACAGTATGTACTACACACCTACAGCTCCCAGTACAGTATTTACATCACACCTACAGCTCCCAGTACAGTATGTAGTATACACCTACAGCTCCCAGTACAGTATGTACGTCACACCTACAGCTCCCATTACAGTATGTACTACACACCTACAGCTCCCAGTACAGTATGTACTTACACCTACAGCTCCCAGTACAGTATGTACATCTACAGCTCCCAGGTATGTACTTCACATCTACAGCTCCCAGTACAGTATGTACTACACATCTACAGCTCCCAGTACAGTATGTACTACACATCTACAGCTCCAAGTACAGTATGTACGTCACACCTACAGCTCCCAGTACAGTATGTACGTCAAACCTACAGCTCCCAGTACAGTATGTACTACGCACCTACAGCTCCCAGTACAGTATGTACGTCACACCTACAGCTCCCAGTACAGTATGTACGTTGCACCTACAGCTCCCAGTACAGTATGTACTACACACCTACAGCTCCCAGTACAGTATGTACTACGCACCTACAGCTCCCAGTACACTATGTACGTCACACCTACAGCTCCCATTACAGTATGTACAACACACCTACAGCTCCCAGTACAGTATGTACTACACATCTACAGCTCCCAGTACAGTATGTACTACGCACCTACAGCTCCCAGTACAGTATGTACTACACACCTACAGCTCCCAGTACAGTATGCTCACACCTACAGCTCCCAGTACAGTATGTACTACGCACCTACAGCTCCCAGTACAGTATGTACTACACATCTACAGCTCCCAGTACAGTATGTCCTACACATCTACAGCTCCCAGTACAGTATGTACTTCGCACCTACAGCTCCCAGTACAGTATGTACGTCGCACCTACAGCTCCCATTACAGTATGTACTACACACCTACAGCTCCCAGTACAGTATGTACTACACCTACAGCTCCCAGTACAGTATGTAGTATACACCTACAGCTCCCAGTACAGTATGTACGTCACACCTACAGCTCCCATTACAGTATGTACTACACACCTACAGCTCCCAGTACAGTATGTACGTCACACCTACAGCTCCCAGTACAGTATGTACTACACATCTACAGCTCCCAGTACAGTATGTACTACGCACCTACAGCTCCCAGTACAGTATGTACGTCACACCTACAGCTCCCAGTACAGTATGTACGTCGCACCTACAGCTCCCAGTACAGTATGTACTACACACCTACAGCTCCCAGTACAGTATGTACTACGCACCTACAGCTCCCAGTACAGTATGTACGTCGCACCTACAGCTCCCAGTACAGTATGTACGTAGCACCTACAGCTCCCAGTACAGTATGTACGACACACCTACAGCTCCCAGTACAGTATGTACTACGCACCTACAGCTCCCAGTACAGTATGTACTACACATCTACAGCTCCCAGTACAGTATGTACGTTGCACCTACAGCTCCCAGTACAGTATGTACGTCACACCTACAGCTCCCATTACAGTATGTACTACACATCTACAGCTCCCAGTACAGTATGTAATATACACCTACAGCTCCCAGTACAGTATGTACTACACATCTACAGCTCCCAGTACAGTATGTACTACACATCTACAGCTCCCAGTACAGTATGTACTACACATCTACAGCTCCCAGTACAGTATGTACTACACACCTACAGCTCCCAGTACAGTATGTACTACACACCTACAGCTCCCAGTACAGTATGTACGTCACATCTACAGCTCCCATTACAGTATGTACGTCGCACCTACAGCTCCCAGTACAGTATGTACGTCACACCTACAGCTCCCAGTACAGTATGTACTACACATCTACAGGTCCCAGTACAGTCTGTAATATACACCTACAGCTCCCAGTACAGTATGTACTACACATCTACAGCTCCCAGTACAGTATGTACTACACATCTACAGCTCCCAGTACAGTATGTACGTCACACCTACAGCTCCCAGTACAGTATGTACTACACATCTACAGCTCCCAGTACAGTCTGTAATATACACCTGCAGCTCCCAGTACAGTATGTACTACACACCTACAGCTCCCAGTACAGTATGTACAACACATCTACAGCTCCCAGTACAGTATGTACGTCACACCTACAGCTCCCAGTACAGGTGTTCTCTCTGCGGTGCCTCCCACCAGAAACGTGAACCACCAGAGAGCCAGAGAGTAAGTATGCCCCATATGCCCCAAATGCGACTCACTGCCTGGTGTAGGAACACGTTTAAATCATTTTGAATCTCACAGTGCCAATCTTGGACAGTTAGGATGTGACTTAAATGGCACCCTTTTCCTTACATAAGGCACTGCTAGAGTCCTATGGACCCTGGTCAAAAGTTGTGTGCTACGTAGGGAATGAGATGCCATTTGGGATGTACCCTTAGGCTCTTGTATTGTGCTCTGTGCACCTACCAGTCCGGGTAGCTTGACCTGAAGTGCCTTTAGCTTCCATCTGTTCTGAGAGAGAGAGAGAGAGAGAGATGGAGAGAGAGAGAGAGAAAATCAGGGACAGCCTCTCTCTATTTAAACCAAACTCATGGTCCCCACTAGTGTCTGTCCAATGGCCCCCAGGTTTGGAAGCTTGAACCTGGGTTAGGGGTGGCAGAGAGCCACACGGATGCCCTGAGTGACTGGAGAGGTTCCCAGTCAACAGATTAGTGAGGGAGAAATGGGCATGGGGTTGTAAGGACATGTGCATCTGAGACTACAGGGGGACAGGGGAATATGAGAGGACAGGGGCATCAGAGACTACAGGGGGACAGGGGAATATGAGAGGACAGGGGTCATTGGAGAGTACAGAGGTCATTGGAGAGTACATGGGTCATTGGAGAGTACATGGGTCATTGGAGAGTACAGGGGTCATTGGAGATTACAGGGGGACAGGGGCATTGGAGAGGACAGGGGGACAGGGACATTGGAGGGGGACAGGGGGAGACAGGGACATTGGAGAGGACAGGGAGACAGGGACATTGGAGAGGACAGGGGGACATGGACATTGGAGATGACAGGGGACAGGGACATTGGAGAGGACAGGGACATTGGAGATGACAGGGGACAAGGGCATTGGAGAGGACAGGGGCATTGGACAGGACAGGGGGACAGGGGCATTGGACAGGACAGGGGGACAGGGGCATTGGAGGACAGGGGACAGGGGCTTTGGAGAGGACAGGGGCCAGGGACATTTGAGAGGACAGGGAGACAGGGACATTGGAGAGGACAGGGGGACAGGGACATGGGAGAGGACAGGGAGACCGGGACATTGGAGAGGACAGGGAGACAGGGACATTGGAGAGGACAGGGGGTTGTTGGATGAGAGAGAAGGGAGACGACCCTCCCAGACCACTGTACTATTGTCCACAACCTCTTAAGAACACCACAATATACTGTACTTATCCTACTCTAATAGTCCTACTCTACCTCAACAAATGCAGTTATCCTCACAACATTACTGGCCAATCACATCAATCCTGATGTTTCAATTTGTGACATTACTTTTGACCAACAAATGAACAACTCAAATGTAAACTTCTATTGTAACAGAAGACAAACACTTTTAGCTTGAGATCTCAGCGCAAAACAAAGACCAAAAAAAATCAATAGGCTTATATATTCTATTCACACCAAAACAATTGAAGCTATGATCTGAAACTATCCCTAACCCTTCATCAGCCCAGGGAATGGAAATATTCACTGTTTGACGAGGGGGGGAGGTGCCAAATAGCACCCAATTCACAATATAGTGCGATACTTTTGATCAGAGACCCATGGGCCCTATATACCATTTGGGACACAGTAATGTATTCAGTGACATCTCTCGGGCCCAGCTCGGATAATGAGGTGTCAAGGGGAACCAATCGGCTTGCAGGATGAGGACAAAGACGCATCACAACAGATGACTACACGAGTGAGACACACACACAAACATGAGCGAGGCGAGGAGAGGAGACTATGAATTACTTAGAGAATAGAGCTATGCTTCAGGGCCTGCCTCATACAGGAACAACAATGCAGTTCCTGAGGGGATGGAGAGAGGGATCTCTCTCTCTCTCTCTCTCTCTCTCTCTCAGAGAGAGCACTTCTATATCTTTCTGTGTTTGGCCTGTAAACAGAATGTTAAAGTTGGCCCCTAGATCCCTCCTGTATGCAAGGAATCATGAAGCAGAGAAAGAGAGAGAGACCAACCCAAAAAGGCCTGTAGTGTTGTTGGTATCAGTGCCGACCCGTCATTCAGGGAAAGTGAGGCAGAGCTGTTTTGAGCCCCACCTGCTTCGCTAAATGTACACTACTGGTCAAAGTTTTAGAACACCTACTCATTGAAGAGTTTTCTTTATTTTTACTATTTTCTACATTGGGGCGGCAGGGTAGCCTAGTGGTTAGAGCGTTGGACTAACAACCGAAAGGTTGCAAGTTCAAATCCCCGAGCTGACAAGGCACAAATCTGTCATTCTGCCCCTGAACAGGCAGTTAACCCACTGTTCCTAGGCTGTCATTGAAAATAAGAATTTGTTCTTAACTGACTTGCCTAGTAAAATAAAGGTTAAAAAAAAATTACACTGTGAAATAACACATATGGAATCATGCAGTAACCAAAAAAGTGTTAAACAAATCAAAATGTATTTTAAATGAGAGATTCTTCAAATAGCCACCCTTTGCCTTGATGACAGCTTTGCACATTCTTGGCATTCTCTCAACCAGCTTCATGAGGTAGTCACCTGGAATGCATTTCAATTAACAGGTGTGTCTTGTTAAAAGTTAATCTGTGGAATGTCTTTCCTTAATGCATTTGAGCCAATCAGTTGTGTTGTGACAAGTTAGGGGGGATGGGGGCGGGGGGGGATGTTGGCGTGGGGGGGGGGGGCGGGGGGGGTATATACAGAAGATAGCACTATTTGGTAAAAGTGCCAAGTCCATATGATGGCAAGAACATCTCAAATAAACAGAGAAACGACAGCAACGACAGCGTCATTACTTTAAGACATGAAGGTCAGTCAATATGGAACATTAAAAAAACTTTGAAAAGTTTCTTCAAATGCAGTCGCAAAAATCATCAAACGCTATGATGACACTGGCTCTCATGAGGACCGCCACAGGAATGGAAGACCCAGAGTTACCTCTGCTGCAGAGGATGGTCATTAGAGTTACCAGCCTCAGAATTGCTGCAAAGAAACCACTACAAAAGGACACCAATAATGAGAAGAGACTAGCTTGTGCCAAGAAACACAAGCACTGGATATTATACCCGTGGAAATGTGTGCTTTGATCTGGTGTCCAAATTTTTAGATTTTTGGTTCCAACTGCCTTGTCTTTGTGAGACGCAGTGTGGGTGAACGGATAATCTCTGCATGTGTATTTCCCACCGTAAAGCATGGAGGAGGATGTGTTATGGTGTGGGGGTGCTTTTCTGGTGATACTGTCTGTGAATTATTTACAATGTAAGGCATACTTAACCAGCATGGCTACCACAGCATTCTGCAGCGATGCACTATCCCATGTGGTTTGGCTTAGTGGGACTATCAATTGTTTTTCAACAGGACAATGACACAACACACCTCCAGGCTGTGTAAGGGCCATTCTACCAAAAAGGAGAGTGATTGGTTGCTGCATCAAATGACCTGGCCACCACAATCCCCTGATAACCAAATTGAGATAACTTGGGATGAGTTGGACCGCAGAGTTAAGGAAAAGCAGCCAACAAGTACTCAGCATATGTGAGAACTCCTTCAAGACCGTTAGAAAAGCCTTCCGGGTGAAGCTGGTTGAGAGAATGCCAAGAGTGTGCAAGGTTATCATCAAGGCAAAGGGTGGATATTTGAAGAATCTTTGAAGAATCTCAAATATAAAATATATTTTGATTTGCTTAACAATATTTTGGTTACTACATGAAAACTAGGTGTATGTAGCAAGTCACGACTTCACAGACTTCAGCGTTCAACACCATAGTACCCTCAAAGCTCATCACTAAGCTAAGGATCCTGGGACTAAACACCTCCCTCTGCAACTGGATCATGGACTTCCTGACAGGCCGCCCCCAGGTGGTTAGCGTAGGTAGCAACACATCTGCCACGCTGATCCTCAACACTGGAGCTCCCTAGGGGTGCGTGCTCAGTCCCCTCCTGTACTCACTGTTCACCCACGACTGCATGGCCAGGCACGACTCCAACACCATAATTAAGTTTGCTGACGACACAAAAGTGGTAGGCCTGATCACCGACAACGACGAGACAGCCTATAGGAAGGAGGTCAGAGACCTGACTGGGTGGTGCCAGAATAACAACCTGTCCCTCAATGTAACCAAGACTAAGGAGATGATTGTGGACTACAGGAAAAGGAGCACGTCCCCATTCTCATCACCGGGGCTGTAGTGGAGCAGGTTGAGAGCTTCAAATTCCTTGGTGTCCACATCAACAACAAACTAGAATGGTCCAAACACAGCAAGACAGTTGTGAAGAGGGCATGTCAAAGCCTATTCCCCCTCAGGAAACTAAAACTGATTTGGCATGGGTCTTGAGATGCCAAGTCTAGTACAAAAGGTTCTAACAGTTTTTAGCAAGTCATAAGAGCATCCTGAACTGGTAACATCACTGGTTACCCAGACTATTTGCATTGTGTGCCTCCCCGCAAGGCACTTCAGAGGGTGCTGCTACTCCCAGTTTATCTTATGGGGCAGAGCTCACTTTAACTATACATTCATGTACAGAGGAAGGCCTAAAAATCAAAGACCCCAGCCACCCCAGTCTGTAGACTGTTCTTCTACTACTGCATGGCAATGTACCAGAGTGCCAAGTCTAGTACAAAAGGCTTCTCAACAGTTTTTAGCTCCAAGTCATAAGACTGTCCTGAACAGGTAACTGTTACCATCTGTTTGCATTGTCCTGCCTGGTCTGTCCATCTGTTGTGTCGCTGTGCTACTCTGTTTATCTTATATGCATAGTCCTTTAACTATCCATCATGTACATACTGTCCTGGTCTGTTCATCTGTGTCTGTCCTGGTCTGTCCATCTGTGTGTGTCCTGTCCTGGTCTGTTCATCTGTGTGTGTCCTGTCCTGGTCTGTCCATCTGTGTGTGTCCTGTCCTGGTCTGTCCATCTGTGTATGTCCTGTCCATTTTTTTCTGCACTATTGGTTAGAGCCTGTAAATAAGCATTTCACTGTAAAGTCTACACCTGTTGTATTCGGCACACGTGACAAATAAACTTTGATTTGAGCTGTTTGAACGTAAAAAAACATTTTTTAATCAAAATGAGTTTTTTGGCAGAAATCCCTTCTCAAACGTGAACTTTCAAGTGCCTTAACAACAAACCTGCATGCCATCTGTAAATACAAATAAAATAGTTAAATTACGAGCCTAGTTGGTTTAGCCATAGAAAAATTAAGCAACCGTCCTGCTAGCCATGATTGGCTGAGATAATGAGTGGGCTGGACATGCCAAGAGATGAGTTTGGATTGGTCTGCCATATAGCACGCATCTGTTGGAGCTGGTCTGTATGTTTAGGTTATCGCATTGAAAGCGGCTTTTAATATCTTTTTTATAGTAAAACTGCATAAACCTAATGTCAAGTTAAAGGTTACTGTTAGCTAGCTAACGTTAGCTGACTGGCTCGCTAGCTAACGTTATGTGTATGCTCTCCACTTTCTGGAGGACCGATTCTTGAAATCAGTGGAATTTGAGTACGATAGCTAAGGATAGCTAAGGAGATGGACAAAAACACCAGTCTGGATTACAAACTAACTGGTGACTCAGAGGCTAACTGGTGACTCACAAGCTAACTGGTGACTCACAGGCTAACTGGTGACTCAGAGGCTAACTGGTGACTCACAGGCTAACTGGTGACTCACAGGTCCACCGGACTGACCTGGTTATGTATCCTGCCCTTTTATTCAGAGATTAGCCTTGTGTGATGCCGTTAGGCTTGTTTTGGGATCTTAGATAATATCAATCAGACTTAGAGTACCTCGTGTTTCACTTTCACTTTCCCTTTGTATGCTCTTATATCTAGACTCACACAAGCTATAACTGGGTTATGATTTGGTTACGATTTACAGTCCGTCGACTCATACTGCTTGAGTATTAATATAGAGTATTACTATTACAATAAAATGATTATTCTGTCCAAACCATTATATTGTCTTTAGTGTAGAAACTAGACTCGTTTCCCTAGATTGGGAGTGTCAGAGCTGTTCTCTCCTCTAGGGTTTTGGGTCTAGTTTCTACTTTTTATTCAATGTTTGCAGTTCACACAGTTGTACACATTATTACAGTTTCTTCTTTGTCCTTAATCTATAACATCAAACATCATCAAAACACGTACTACTACTAATGCCTTATATATGTATTACAACAAGCGGTTCATTACCTTGGCGCAGGTTGACCTGGTTGGTTCCCAAAGAGTATGTTCTTCCACTCACAATTTCTCCAGAGGCTTATCCAATCACTTAGTATCTGTTTCTCCTGCTAGAAGTTTGTACCATGATTTCTGATTAGTGAAGAGAACGGTTCGAGATCAAGTCCCCTTGTAACACCCCCGATGCTATTCATCTATCCCGGTTAGGGGGTGGATATATTCAGCAACAAGGACTGTAGTGGGTAGTTGTCTCAGTATGTCTCGTTCAGAAATCAGAAGTCAAGAGATACAATTGTTCTAGAGTATGAAAGTCTGATATGTATCTGTTTCTCCTACTAGAAGTTGTTCTATGATTCGCTGAATCTTGTCAAAAGGCTGTGTCGAGATCAAGGCCCTTCGTATCTCCACTGATGCTGTGTATCTACTCCAGTTAGGGGGTGGATTATGTAAGCAGTAGGACCCTCCTCTATAGGTTTAGGTTTTGCGGCCGGAGTCCGCACCTTTGGGAGGGGGTACTGTCACGTTCTGACCTTAGTTCCTTTGTTTTTGTCTTTGTTTTAGTATGGTCACGGCGTGAGTTGGGGTGGGCAGTCTATGTGGGTTTTTCTATGTTGGTTTTTGAATTCGGCCTAGTATGGTTCTCAATCAGAGGCAGCTGTCAATTGTTGTCCCTGATTGAGAATCATACTTAGGTAGCCTGGGTTTCACTTTCAGTTTGTGGGTGTTTGTTTCCGTGTGAGTGTTTGGGCCACACGGTACTGTTTCGTTTTGTTCATATCGTTTATTGTTGTGTTTATTGTTGTGTTCCAGTGTTCAGTTTGTTTATTGAAAAGACATTTACCACGCTGCACCTTGGTCCGATCCTTACTCCTCCTCAGACGAAGAGGAGGAAATCCGTTACAAGGAGTGTACAGGGTCTTTTGTTCTTCTCTTTACAAGATCCAGAAATCAAAAGCTACAATTGTTCTAGAGTATGAAAGTCAGATATTACCTTTTAGGTTGATGATAGTTGAAGTATCACGAGCTGTCTGTCAGTGATAAGTCAAGTAGCACTATCATGCCTTTCCTTTTGAAAGCATGCTTCTTATATACTCTTTCTTCAGGTCCAAGTCAGCCTTATATACTCTTTCTTCAGGTCCAAGTCAGCCTTATATACTCTTTCTTCAGGTCCAAGTCAGCCTTAGCGCCGAGGCACATTCTAATCTTGCGGCTGTTCCTGTAAAGGGTCAGTTTGACATGTTGCACTGGCACATCACACCGACACATTTTTAGATGCGACAAGATGTCACTGTGAAAATGTCACTGTGAAACTATCACCAGTGACAGTGTCTATGCATCCTCTAAGCCCAAATCTTGCATCAGGTTATTAATAACCCAGTCACATTCTACTGTTGGTTTAGCTTTTTCTTGTTTTGTCGATGACTCGCCTTCTTCCTCATCTGGGGCCGGTACTTGAACGTCATCGAACCAGTTATTTGTCTCCCACTTAAGAGGCGGAGCTAGTGGTGAAGGTGTGGGCGGATCCAGTAAAGGAGGTGTCATCAGAGCCCTTTTTTTGTGCTACCGCATCAATAGCTAAGGAGATGGAGAAAACACCAGTCTGGATTACATGTTCAAACTAAGGGCAACCATGCATGCCATCAGACAGGAGACCCGTCATGTATATGGGTAAGATAGTCTAGCTAGCAACATTTTCAGATATGACATGTTTCTAATTTTGACAGAAAGTGTTTTCATTTCAAGTGTACTGTTAGCTAGCTAACGTTAGCTGGCTGGGTCACTAGCTAACGTTATGTTTATGTATATCTTATTCTTCGTATCTCAGACACATTTGCTTGACTAGTTACCAGAGAAACTGGTTGGTTAGCTACCTGCTAACAGCTACGTCATGAGTTGTGATTATGGTCCATTGTTTAGCTAGCCAGTCTTAACAAAAGACTCCACTATGCAAGTATCCATTTCAACAGAATGTCACTGCAACTATTGATAGATGTACTAGCTGGTAAATTCGCTCTGGCTATCTATTCCGATTTCAGACCATGGGTAAGATAGTCTAGCTAGCAACATTTTCGGATATTGCGCGTTTCTAATTTTGACAAAGTATTTTCATTTCAAGTTAGTGTACTGTTAGCTGGCTGACTCGATAACTAACACTACGTCACGCGTAGCTAGCTATCTAGGTACATTTCTTAACAAAAGACTCTCGTCTTAGTGTAACAGAGTGTAGAATAACTGATGCATTTTTTGAACGCTCAACACCGGTTGAATATGAATATGGAGCATATGGGTTGGTAATGTTCTCTAGTTGCAGCGTGATTGGCTCAGTGTTCTGTCATTCATGGGGACATGACTGTCATCATCGCAAAATCTATGGGGAGAGCTCAAAAATTCAAGCCCCTTGAGTGCTGCCATGGAGTTACACTAGAAGTGCCCATTCAAGGAGTCTCAAGGTCTTTGGCCATGGTAAAATGACGTCAAAAGAACGGCCCATGTTCTGAATTGTATCCCTGTACATTGTCATAAGTGCTGAACAAATAGTTATATTGACTATGTCCGTCCTAACTCGCTCATTAATTACCCGCTCGCCGTCCCCTTATGTCATAGTTTTTACATCTCAATTGTCAGTAGAACCCACATTTGTTTAAGCAAGTCAGTCATATCTACCTGTTTCTTTTAAAAAGGCAGTAAATGAGGCTGAATGAACTGTTTCGCTGCCAGACAAGGCTGATATCCAGGTTTAGCAGTGGTAAGGTGTTGGCCCTAACAGTTTGTGAGAACCTTTTGTCACCATTATAGTCCATTTAATGTATTGTTTCGTGTTGTGCTGTGTTGTTCTGTGCTGTTATTGACAGAGAGGTTTGGAACTCTCTTACTATTGGTCTATTAACTAATTAAATGCCTGGTGAGGCTAACATTCCATCCCACCAAAACAGGCTAAAATGTAAGGTGGTCTTTTTCAAACAGCTCTTACACTGTAATGGCATTATTTTGTGATTCTACGTTTGATGGCGGAGCTCCGGGGCATGCGTCGAAATCACTAAGCAGTTTACTTCAAAACAGTGTGCCAATGCCTGCATCAGCTTCGTTTCGTCGAACAACCACCTGATTGGTTTGGTACACTCTAGGGCAAGGGTGGGCAGTTCCAGTCCTCGAGGGCCTGATTGGTGTCACAGTTTTGCCCTCAGCTCCAGCTAACACACCTGACTCCAATAATCACCTAATCACGATCTTCAGTTTAGAATGACATTAGTTTCATCAGCAGTGTTTGCTAGGGATGGTGGGAAAGTGTGACACCAATAAGGCCCTCGAGGACCGGAGTTGCCCACCCCTGCTCTAGGGTGTGTGGGACGTCATCTATAATAATTTGCCTACTCTAAATTATTTTGACCAGCAAGTGCCACTAGTGTGCACTGTGTCGATCAACGCCTCTAGTGATGAACCTATTTTCGACACCATTTGCTGGAAAGCCTCAATGCTTTCACCAGTCACCAGCATTATCATCATTTTCACAGTATTATTCCAACCACATACTGTGGAAATAAATATAAAACACAAGGCCTTTGCAGCTTTAAGACTAGCTGCCACTCCAATCTGCCTTTTATACAGTTTAAATTGATTTGGAACTGCTACCACATATCAGTTAAATTGGTACAGCACTCTCACTCACAGACACAACAAAACCTCAAAATATGTTAATGAGCCTGAAACAACAATACCATGCACCCACTAGTGACTAAAAGGTTTTTGGCGATCCAAAATAGCGTACAGTCCTGCATTCTGTGGGATGAAATTATATTACCATTTGAAATACAACAATTATTTCCCCGTCCTCGAAATGTTCCCACAATGCACCATCATTTACAGTAGGTGGTAAAACATTTCACAAAACAATAATAACCCAAATTACCGTATACATGATTATTTTCCAGTGTGGACATTGGAGTAGCAGAGAAAACACACTGATAACAACTCATTCAAAAACACCATCATCAACACTCCATCACAAACATGTTGTAAATAATACTAAGGGAAACATATTGTAAATAATATTAAGGGAAACATATTGTAAATAATATTAAGGGAAACATATTGTAAATAATATTAAGGGAAACATATTGTAAATAATACTAAGGGAAACATATTGTAAATAATACTAAGGGAAACATATTGTAAATAATACTAAGGGAAACATATTGTAAATAATATTAAGGGAAACATATTGTAAATAATACTAAGGGAAACATATTGTAAATAATACTAAGGGAAACATATTGTAAATAATACGAAGGGAAACATATTGTAAATAATATTAAGGGAAACACATTGTAAATAATACTAAGGGAAACATATTGTAAATAATACGAAGGGAAACATATTGTAAATAATACCAAGGAAACATATTGTAAATAATACTAAGGGAAACATATTGTAAATAATACTAAGGGAAACATTAAATAATACTAAGGGAAACATATTGTAAATAATACTAAGGGAAACATATTGTAAATAATATTAAGGGAAACATATTGTAAATAATACTAAGGGAAACATATTGTAAATAATACTAAGGGAAACATATTGTAAATAATACGAAGGGAAACATATTGTAAATAATATTAAGGGAAACACATTGTAAATAATACTAAGGGAAACATATTGTAAATAATACGAAGGGAAACATATTGTAAATAATATTAAGGGATTAAGGGAAACACATTGTAAATAATACTAAGGGAAACATATTGTAAATAATATTAAGGGAAACATATTGTAAATAATACTAAGGGAAACATATTGTAAATAATACTAAGGGAAACATATTGTAAATAATACGAAGGGAAACATATTGTAAATAATATTAAGGGAAACACATTGTAAATAATACTAAGGGAAACATATTGTAAATAATACCAAGGGAAACATATTGTAAATAATACTAAGGGAAACATATTGTAAATAATACTAAGGGAAACATATTGTAAATAATATCAAGGGAAACATATTGTAAATAATACTAAGGGAAACATATTGTAAATAATACTAAGGGAAACATATTGTAAATAATACTAAGGGAAACATATTGTAAATAATACTAAGGGAAACGTATTGTAAATAATACTAAGGGAAACATATTGTAAATAATACTAAGGGAAACATATTGTAAATAATACTAAGGGAAACATATTGTAAATAATATTAAGGGAAAAAGTTTGCAAAGAAACTTTCCAGCACAGTAACACTGTACATGGTGGTGGCAGCATTGTGCTGTGGGACGTGTTTTAGTGGCAGGGACTGGGTGACTAGCCAGGATCAAGGCAAAGATGAATTGAGCAAAGTACAGGGGAGATCCTTGATGAAAACCTGCTCCAGAGCGCTCAGGACCTCAGACTGGGGCGAAGGTTTTACCTTCCAAAAGGACAATGACCATTAGCACACAGCCAAGACAAGGCAGCAGTGGCTTCGGAACAAGTCTCTGATTGTCCTTGAGGGGCCCAGCCAGAGCCCGGACTTGAACCTGATCAAACATCTCTGGAGAGACCTGAAGATAGCTGTGCAGCAACATTCCCCATCCAACCTGACAGAGCTTGAGAGGATCTGCAAAGAGGAAACTCCCCAAATTCAGGTGTGCCAAGCTTGTAGCGTCATATCCAAGAAGACTCGAGGCTGTAATCGCTGCCAAAGACGCTTCAACAAAGTACTGAGTAAAGGTTCTGAATACTTATGTAAATGTGATATTTCCGTTTTTTTATTTTTTATACATTTGCAAAAATGTCTAATAACCTGTTTTTGCTTTATCATCATCGGGTATTGTGTGTAAATTGATGAGGGGGAAAAAAATACAATTTTTGCAATTTTAGAAAAGGAGTGTAAACCTAACAAAATGTGGAAAAAGTCAAGGGGTCTGAATACTTCCCGAAGTACATCCCTCCTTGCTCAAATGGAGCCATTGATGGCCCCTCTGCCCCTAAACATGTTAAATGCAATAAAACCCTGGTAATATTTTAATAAGAGAACAGGCCTTCATAAGAGAGGAACGGAGGAACTGTCTGTGTCCCAAATGGCAGTCCACTATTTTAGACCAGATCCCTATTCCCTATATAGTGCACTACTTTTGACCAGAGCCCTATTCCCTATATAGTGCACTACTTTTGACCAGATCCCTATTCCCTACATAGTCCACTACTTTAGACCAGATCCCTATTCCCTATATAGTCCACTACTTTTGACCAGATCCCTATTCCATACATAGTGCACTATTTTTGACCAAATCCCTATACCCTATATAGTACACTACTTTAGACCAGATCCCTATTCCCTATGCACTACTTTTGACCAGATCCCTATTACCTTTTTAGTGCACTACATTTGACCAGATCCCTATTTTGGACATCACCCATCATTTTTTCTTCCACAGAGAACATTAGATCACATTTCTCCTTTTCAGGTATTTTTCTAATATTCCCATATCTAGCCAGACCTAGTCAGACTTAACCAAACCTAGCCATATCTAGCCATATCTAGCCAGACCTAGCCATATCTAGCCATATCTAGCCATATCTAGCCAGGCCTAGCCAGACCTAGATATACCTAGCCAGACCTAGCCATATCTAGCCAGACCGAGCCATATCTAGCCAGACCTAGCCATATCTAGCCAGACCTAGCCAGACCTAGCCATATCTAGCCAGACCTAGCCATATCTAGCCAGACCTAGCCATATCTAGCCAGACCTAGCCAGACCTAGCCAGATCTAGCCAGACCTAGCCAGACCTAACCAGACCTAGACATACCTAGCCAGATCTAGCCAGACCTAGCCATATCTAGCCAGACCTAGCCAGACCTAGCCAGATCTAGACAGACCTAGCCAGACCTAACCAGACCTAGCCAGACCTAGCCATATCTAGCCAGACCTAGCCAGACCTAGCCAGATCTAGACAGACCTAGCCAGACCTAACCAGACCTAGCCAGACCTAGCCAGATCTAGCCAGACCTAGCCAGACCTAACCAGACCTAGACATATCTAGCCATATCTAGCCAGACCTAGCCAAATCTAGCCAGACCTAGCCATGTCTAGCCATATCTAGCCAGACCTAGCCAGACCGAGCCATATCTAGCCAGACCGAGCCATATCTAGCCAAACCTAGCCATATCTAGCCAGACCTAGCCAGATCTAGCCAGACCTAGCCAGACCTAGCCATATCTAGCCAGACCTAGCCAGACCTAGACATATCTAGCCAAACCTAGACATACCTAACCATATCTAGCCAGACCTTGAAATATCTAGCCAGACCTAGCCATATCTAGCCAGACCTAGTCAGACTTAGCCAGACCTAGACATACCTAGACATATCTAGCCTCAGGGCTCCCGAGTGGTGCATCGGTCTAAGGCACTGCATCTCAGTGCTAGAGGCATCACTACAGACCCTGGTTCGATTCCAGGCTGTATCACAACTGTCCGTGATTGGCACAATTGGCCAAGCGTCGTCCGGGTTAGGGTTTGGCCGGGATAGGCCGTCATTGTAAATAAGAATTTGTTCTTAACTGACTTGCCTAGTTAAATAAAGATACAAATGAAACTCTAACCAGACCTAGTCCCTCCAGGATTCTATAGTGTTATATACAGTCCCTCCAGGATTCTATAGTGTTATATACAGTCCCTCCGGGATTCTATAGTGTTATATACAGTCCCTCCAGGATTCTATAGTGTTATATACAGTCCCTCCAGGATTCTATAGTGTTATATACAGTCCCTCCAGGATTCTATAGTGTTATATACAGTCCCTCCAGGATTCTATAGTGTTATATGCAGTCCCTCCAGGATTCTATAGTGTTATATACAGTCCCTCCAGGATTCTATAGTGTTATATACAGTCCCTCCAGGATTCTATAGTGTTATATGCAGTCCCTCCAGGATTCTATAGTGTTATATACAGTCCCTCCAGGATTCTATAGTGTTATATACAGTCCCTCCAGGATTCTATAGTGTTATATACAGTCCCTCCAGGATTCTATAGTGTTATATACAGTCCCTCCAGGATTCTATAGTGTTATATACAGTCCCTCCAGGATTCTATAGTGTTATATACAGTCCCTCCAGGATTCTATAGTGTTATATACAGTCCCTCCAGGATTCTATAGTGTTATATACAGTCCCTCCAGGATTCTATAGTGTTATATACAGTCCCTCCAGGATTCTATAGTGTTATATACAGTCCCTCCAGGATTCTATAGTGTTATATACAGTCCCTCCAGGATTCTATAGTGTTATATACAGTCCCTCCGGGATTCTATAGTGTTATATACAGTCCCTCCAGGATTCTATAGTGTTATATACAGTCCCTCCGGGATTCTATAGTGTTATATACAGTCCCTCCGGGATTCTATAGTGTTATATACAGTCCCTCCAGGATTCTATAGTGTTATATACAGTCCCTCCGGGATTCTATAGTGTTATATACAGTCCCTCCGGATTCTATAGTGTTATATACAGTCCCTCCAGGATTCTATAGTGTTATATACAGTCCCTCCAGGATTCTATAGTGTTATATACAGTCCCTCCAGGATTCTATAGTGTTATATACAGTCCCTCCAGGATTCTATAGTGTTATATACAGTCCCTCCAGGATTCTATAGTGTTATATACAGTCCCTCCAGGATTCTATAGTGTTATATACAGTCCCTCCAGGATTCTATAGTGTTATATACAGTCCCTCCAGGATTCTATAGTGTTATATACAGTCCCTCCAGGATTCTATAGTGTTATATACAGTCCCTCCGGGATTCTATAGTGTTATATACAGTCCCTCCGGGATTCTATAGTGTTATATACAGTCCCTCCAGGATTCTATAGTGTTATATACAGTCCCTCTAGGATTCTATGGTGCTATATACAGTCCCTCCAGGAATATATGGTACTATATATAGTCCCTACATGATTCTATAGTACTATATACCCTCCCCCAAGTATTATATAGTGTTTTATACCCTCCCCAAGTATTATATAGTGTTATATACAGTCCCTCCATGATTCTATAGTGTTATATACAGTCCCTCCAGGAATCTATGGTGCTATATACAGTCCCTCCAGGAATCTATGGTGCTATATACAGTCCCTCCAGGAATCTATGGTACTATATACAGACCCTCCAGGAATCTATGGTGCTATATACAGTCCCTCCAGGAATCTATGGTGCTATATACAGTCCCTCCAGGAATCTATGGTACTATATACAGTCCCTCCAGGAATCTATGGTACTATATACAGTCCCTACATGATTATATTGTACTATATACAGTCCCTCTAGGATTCTATAGTGCTATATACAGTCCCTCTAGGATTCTGCGATCACACGATTGTGAATTCCTGGAGGGACTGTCTATAGTTCATTGTTATTCTCCCCAAAAAGCTATAGCTAATAACAAACATACTGGAGCCTGAATCAAATGTATTAATGATGCAATTTTCTGAACACATACATTGAGTCTTAGACGCCACCCATTTCCCTGTATGATGCACTTTGACCAGATCCCTAAATATGGAATAAGGTGTCATGTTGGATGCTTGCTCAGACAGGACTAAGGACATACATTGTATAAACAGTGAGATATACGCCATAGTCATAGTTTATAGGATTAGATTTTTTTGTTGTTTTTGTTTTGTGAAAACACATTATAGCATTGAGATACGGCTACAGACGCGAACACATAAACAAGCCTAAAGCCTGAATTTGTCCATGAAATAATGTAAATATACAGAAAAAAAACCAGCATGCATCAGACTTAACAATGTGCTTTTCTCACTAACAGGTTTATGGTTATAAACGTTCAATATAAACATGAGTAAATCCTGAAATGGTGCATGAAATGAGAGTGACTTTGAAGTGTGTGTGTGTTTGTGAAATGAGTGGGACTGTCAAGGCGGTGAAGCTAATCGGCTAGCCAAATAAATAATGAAGGAAATGGGAAGAAGGAGTCCTCTCTCTCTCTGTCTCTCCTTCTCTCTCTCTGTCTCTCTCTGTCTCTCACTCTCTCTCCTCTATCTCTCTCTCTTTCTCTCTCTCTCTCTCTCTCTGTCTCTCCTTCTCTCTCTCTGTCTCTCTCTGTCTCTCACTCTCTCTCCTCTATCTCTCTCTCTCTCTCTCTCTCTCTCTCTCTCTGCCTGAGTGCAGGCTGAAGCTACATGGTGAGAACACACAGACTGGAGGTGTGTGCATCCCATACTGGGCATCCTGTGTCCTTCACACAATTGGCAGAACGACACCACGTGAAGCAAGCAGTGTGTGTGTGTGTGTGTGTGTGTGTGTGTGTGTGTGTGTGTGTGTGTGTGTGTGTGTGTGTGTGTGTGCAACAGAGCACTGTAGCAAAAGTAGTAAATCAGTAGGTCACACTCTCTCCCCATGTGGAACACTCCCACTGCCCCAAGGAAGACACACACAGATGGACAGACCAGGACAGGACACACACAGATGGACAGACCAGGACAGGACACACACAGATGGACAGACCAGGACAGGACACACACAGATGGACAGACCAGGACAGGACACACACAGATGGACAGACCAGGACAGGACACACAGATGGACAGACCAGGACAGGACACACACAGATGGACAGACCAGGACAGGACACACACAGATGGACAGACCAGGACAGGACACACACAGATGGACAGACCAGGACAGGACACACACAGATGGATAGACCAGGACAGGACACACACATATGGGGCTTTTTGGGAGAGTTGAATAAAAATGATTTTCTCTGAGCGAGTCGGCCGGAGTGTTTCCGCTTGGCCTCTTTTATCTTTCCCAGAGAAAAACAGAGCAGCACAGACAGAGAATAACACATTTAACTGAAGACATCTGCTTTAGATTTAAACTTTGCTGTACTTTATAGTGAATCATTTCCACACATTGAAAATTGAGAGTAGTGGGTCAGTTAATGTCACCACTTCCATAAGAACTAAAGCAGAACAAGTCAACCACAACAAACCATCACTACTGTACTATGAATTTGACCACAGCAACCAACCTGAACACAACTACACTGTCACGCCCTGGCCATAGAGAGGCTTTTATTCTCTATTTTGGTTAGGCCAGGGTGTGACTAGGGTGGGCATTCTATGTTCATTTTTTATGTTTTGTATTTCTTTGTTTGGCCGGGTGTGGTTCTCAATCGGGGACAGCTGTCTATCGTTGTCTCTGATTGAGAACCATACTTAGGTAGCTTTTTCCCACCTGGGTTTTGTGGGTAGTTGATTTCTGTTTTTGTGTTTGCACCAGACAGAACTGTTTCGGTTATTCCGTTTGTTGTTTTTGTATTTAGTGTTCAATGTCAATAAAATAACATGAACAAGTACCATGCTTGCGCTTTGGTCCTCACCTTCTTCTACCAACAGCCGTTACATACACTATGTGACTACTATTACAAACAGTGCTGCTGTTACGGGAGAGGAACAGGGTAATGCTAACAGAGGAACAGGGTAATGCTAACAGAGGAACAGGGTAATGCTAACAGAGGAACAGGCTAATGCTAACAGAGGAACAGGGTAATGCTAACAGAGGAACAGGGTAATGCTAACAGAGGAACAGGCTAATGCTAACAGAACCCATAGTGGGGAATCATATCTCTCTCAGCGTTGTTCAAGCAGAAACTGTACAACAAAGCTGAATCAATGTGACAGGGTTAAAGACTGGTTTCTACTGCCTTAGACTGTCAAGGGGGCTGGAAGTGACAAACTGAGTTCTTGTCATACCCATCCCGTCCCTACGGTTCCACTTCACCACACTTATAAAGAACACCTCACCATCACATCTCACTGGACCTAGTCCGGCTCACTTCTTTCCGCGTGGAGGATGTTTTTTCCCTCCTAGGTTCCTGCCTTTTAGGGAGTCTGTGCTTCTACATTGCTTCCTCTTTGGGGTTTTAGGTTTAAATGAAAAGCACTTTGTGACAACTGCTGATGTAAAAAGGCTTTATGAAATACATTTGATTGATAGCCATTAGATAGCCTTGGGTAAACTCTGTTGTTGCAGGTTTTAGGTTGTTTTTATGACAGTTTGAATGTGTGCCCCCATCCACTGCAAGATGTACAGAAGCCTTAAACAGAATCCAACAGTCTCCAGAACCCATAATTTCAACCTAATACACATAGATTTAAATCTGTTCAACAAATTGTGCAACACTGGGATGTATTGTTATGTTTGGCCCACTTTAGTAGGAGGTGAAACGGTGGTGTTATTGCAGGTGTAGCAAAATGCTTTGTAGAGAGAGTTAGAGAGAGATCCTTTCAAACAAAAATGTATGTATACTGAACAAAATATAAACGCAACATGCAACAATTTCAAAGATTTTACAGAGTTCAAATCAAATGCTATTACAGTCTAGGTCAGGGACAGGTTGAAAATGTCAGTGAAGACACTTGCCAGTTGGTGAGCCCATGCTCGTAGTACACGTCCTGGTAATCTGTCTGGCCCACGGCTTTGTGAATGTTGACCTCTTTAAAGGTCTTACTCACATGGGCTACGGAGAGCGTGATCACACAGTCGTCTGGAACAGCAGGTGTTCTGATGCATGCTTCAGTGTTGCTTGCCGCGAAGAGGGCATATAAGTGCGCATATAAGTAATTTATCTTGCACAGTTCATATGAGGAAATCCTTTATCCTCATTTGAAAAAAATAACATTTTTTACATGAAGAATGTTTTTTTATTAATCAATATATTTGAGTTTAACCATAACATTTGTTGTAATATTTTTTATATTTTTTTTCTGGAGGATAAAACTGAAATTGTTACCAGCTTTGCGTGGCTTGTTTAAAAAAGGGCCGATACTTTAAACAAAATTTTATTTTCAATTAGTAGGAAATGAGAAGTTGTAATCTGTATGAAGGCAAAAAGGAAATTTTTAACAAAGGATGAGCCTTTCTTAATCCACTGGAGAACCATTTGGGGTTTAAGTCTAACTGGATGAGTGAAGCTTTTAGTGAGAGGTTTAACTTCTTGAGTGTAGGGAGCAGGATTTTCGTTTTTGGCTAAAAAACATACCCATTTGAAACGGCCTATTTCTCAGGATCAGAATGCTAGAATATGCATATAATTGTCAGATTAGGATAGAAAACACTTTAAAGTTTCCATAACTGTCAAAATATTGTCTGTGAGTATGACAGAACTGATATTGCAGACAAAAACCTGAGCAAAAACCTGAGGAAAATCACACCAGGAAGTGCTGTTTTTCCTGAAATCTCTCTGTTCCATTGGATGCCTTGCCTCCATTTAAAGGGATATCAACCAGATGCCCTTTCCTATGGCTTCCTCAAGGTGTCAACAGCCTTTAGAAATAGTTTCACGCTCTTATTTTGAAAAATGAGTGAGAAAGATAACGTTGCGTCAGTGGATAGCTGGGTGTTCGCAGAGTTTTGCTTGCACAACAGAGTAGGGCAGCCATTGTCTCTCCCTCTCCTATTGAAAAAGTGACAGTCCCGGATATATATTATCGATTATATATTTTAAAAACAACCTGAGGATTGATGATAAAAAACGTTTGACATGTTTCTGTGGACATTACTATTTGTAATTTTTGTCTGCGATGTCGTGACCGCTCGAGCCTGTGGATTTCTGAACATAACGTGCCAAACAAATGGAATTTTGGATATAAAAATAATCTTTATGAAAATGAACATTTATTGTGTAACTGGGAGTCTCGTGAGTGCAAACATCCGAAGATCATCAAAGGTAAGGTCTGACTTTCGTGACCAATCTACTTGGCTGCTAGGTGTTTGTAAAATGTTGTCTACTGAGAGAGATGTTCTTACATAAATGCTTGTTATGCTTTCGCCGGAAAGCTGACATGCCAGGTGGATTAACAACAAGCTAAGCTGTGTTTTGCTAACGGGATGGGTGCGTCAAGAAGTTAAAGCTTTAATATTGAATCATTTTAGCCCCCCAAACTCATATTCATTATATAAATAGGCACTTTTATTTTTTTTTTGGCTTAGCATTCCAAATAAAATGATTTTAAAAACAAATCATCTGTAGTAGGCAATGACACTAATTGTGGTAAGTTCATTTATATTGTTTTAGATGTGAATACCAAGTATGTCTACTTCCCCATCCACCCATTTTATTGGTAAACTACAAGGTAGTGTAAACTGTATTTTTTAACGATCCAATACGTAATATGGTAAACTTGTCATAACTAGGTTTTAATTCAGAGAGGCTAGAAAAGTGATCAAGATCTTCAATGAGACTGTGGGATATAGAAAAAAAACTAAAGTCATCATTGACACTTTTGTTTTTATTCCCTGGATTTCGAACTACTTGATGTTCTTGTTGAATCTAATTCTAATATCTAGCATTTCAATGGTCAAAGTAAATAGCTATGGAGACAACAGACAGCCTTGTTTTACTCCTCTTAAAAGCTCAATACTTTCTACGTTACCATTATTTTTACATCTGGAGTTGCTGTACATAACTTTTACATAACTTTAACCCATCGTATAAGAGATTCACCAAAATTAAAGAATTCCAGGCATTTATATATAAATTCTAATCATACTTTATCAAATGCCTTTTCAAAATCTGCTGTGAAGACCAGACCTTCGACTAGCAATCCCGTATCCGGGAGCGTAATCATAGCCTCAAGCTCATTACCATAACGCAACATTAACTATTCATGAAAATCGCAAATGAAATGAAATAAATATATTGGCTCTCAAGCTTAGCCTTTTGTTAACAACACTGTCATCTCAGACTTTCAAAATATGCTTTTTCAACCATAGCAAAACAAGCATTTGTGTAAGAGTATTGATAGCTAGCATAGCATTAAGCCTAGCATTCAGCAGGCAACATTTTCACAAAAACAAGAAAATCATTCAAATAAAATCATTTACCTTTGAAGAACTTTGGATGTTTTCAATGAGGAGACTCTCAGTTAGATAGCAAATGTTCAGTTTTTCCAAAAATATTATTTGTGTAGGAGAAATCGCTCCGTTTTGTTCATCACGTTTGGCTAAGAAAACCCCCCGAAAATTCAGTCATTATAACGCCAAACTTTTTTCCAAATGAACTCCATAATATCGACAGAAACATGGCAAACGTTGTTTAGAATCAATCCTCAAGGTGTTTTTTTTTTTTTTTTTTCACATATCTATTCGACAATATATCATTCGTGGAAGTTTGGTTTCTCCTCTGAACCACATGGAAAAATGCATGCAGCTGGAGATTACGCACCAATTTCGACGGAGGACACCAAGCGGATACCTGGTAAATGTAGTCTCTTATGGTCAATCTTCCAATGATATGCCTACAAATACGTCACAATGCTGCAGACACCTTGGGGAAATGACAGAAAGTGTAGGCTCATTCCTGGCGCATTCACAGCCATATAAGGAGACATTGGACACAGCACCTTCAAAATCTGGGACATTTCCTGTTTGAAATTTCATCTTGGTTTCGCCTGTAGCATCAGTTCTGTGGCACTCACAGATTATATCTTTGCACGTCAGAGTGTTTTCTTTCCAAAGCTGTCAATTATATAACGTTATAGATTATAGAACGTTTTTCATCCAAAAATGAAATACTGCCCCCAGAGTTTCAAGAGGTTAAAAACTTCTTAGCGAAAGCCCCCTTTTTTTTCAATTTTCTCCTAAATGACATACCCAAATCTAATTGCTTGTAGCTCAGACCCTGGAGCAAGGATATGCATATTCTTGGTACCATTTGAAAGGAACTTTGAAGTTTTTGTAAATGTGACTTGAATGTAGGAGAACACAATAGATACGTTGAAGAAAATACAAAGAAAAAAACCAACCAGTCTTTTTTTTACCAATTTTAAATGCAAAAGATCTCTGTTATACTCTGGTTGGAATTGTGATAGTGTCCACAAGATGGCAGCAGTGTATGTGCAAAGTGTCAGATGGATACCTTGGAGTATGACTGATCCTCAAGACTTTTAGTGTGAAGTCCCAATGTACTTTTCTGAAAGAATATCGTCAAATCTGTATACTTGGACTTTAGCTTTCCAAGTATTAGTAGCCATATTATAAGTTTAACATTTGCAAAACAACCAGTTTTCATAACTTCATGTTTCGTACAAGTTTAGAAACTACATTTTACGACATATACATGGTTTCCAGGTACTCCATCCGTTTTATCATCAAAGCCCCATATACTACCCACCACTATGACCTGTGTGCTCTCATTGGCTGGCCCTCACTACATAGCCATCGCCAAACCCACTGGCTCAAGGTCATCTATAAGTCTTTGCTAGGTAAAGCACCACCTTATCTCAGCTCACTGGTCACCATAGCAAAACCCACCCATAGCACGCAGTCCAGCAGCTATATTGCACTGGTCATCCCCAAAGCCAACACTTCCCTTGGCCGCCTTACCTTCCAGTTCTCTGAATTCCAGTTCTCTGAATTGAAAAAATCTCTGGAGCTGGAGTCTTTTATCTCCCTCTCTAACTTTAAGCATCAGCTGTCAGAGCAGCTTACTGATCACTGTACCTGTACACAGCCAATCTGTAAATAGCCCACCCAACTACCTCTTCCCCATAGTATTACTTACCCTCTTGCTCTTTTGCACCCCAGTATCTCTACTTGCACATCATAATATGCACATCTATCACTCCAGTATTAATGCAAAATTGTAATTATTTAGCCTCCATGGCCTATTTATTGCCTTACCTCCCTACTCTTCTACATTTGCACACAATGTACATAGATTTTTCTATTTTTATTTTCTTTTGTGTTTTTGACTGTACGTTTGTTTATGTGTAACTCTGTGTTGTTGTTTTTGTCGCACTGCTTTACTTTATCTTGACCAGGTCTCAGTTGTAAATGAGAACTTGTTCTCAACTGGCCTACCTGGTTAAATAAAGGTGAAATAAAAAAATAAAAAATAAAAAATAAAAAAAATTCCATAGCCTCTCTGTAGTGTATTTTAGGGAGTCCACCGTAGTTTTCAATATCTTATTTTCCGCTCATATTTCTTCCATCATTTTATTACTGTAATCCATTCCTGTTTTTAAGGCCTCAACCTCCCCCAGCAGCCCAGGCAATAGATCCAGTTTTTTTAACTGCTCTCCCATGCAACTGCTCTCTTAACTGCAATGCTTTATCTTCAGGAGACATAGTTATAAAAACCTTCAACGTTAAGTTTGGAATTTCAGACTGCTGCTTTCCTCCCGTTTCGCTCACAGAACTCGAGGTCTTCTCTTGTTCGCTTCCATATATCCGGTTCTTTTTCGAACATTACAAAATGCTGATATAATATAATAGTTCCAGATTCTCTATATTATTCAGAACGTTTGTTTTTCGTAGTTATCAGCTAATCCTCAGTTTTTGTGATTAATTCGTGGGACAAGCTGTGCCTACCACGCTGCCACCTGCCACGTCATCATCTGTGTTGGATGGATTATCTTGGCAAAGGAGAAATGCACCCTAACAGGGATGTAAACAAATTTGTGCACAAACAATTGAGAGAAATAAGCTTTTTGTGCGTATGGCACATTTCTGGGATCTTTTATTTCAGCTGATGAAACATGGGACCAACACTTTACATTGTTGTTTTTATACTTTTGTTCAGTGTAGTTTTTATTGAACTCTCCCAAAAAGGCCAATCTGTGTGTGTCCTGTCCTGGTCTATCCATCTGTGTGTGTCCTGTCCTGTTCCATCCATCTGTGTATGTCCTGTCCTGTTCCATCCATCTGTGTGTGTCCTGTCCTGTTCCATCCATCTGTGTGTGTCCTGTCCTGGTCTATCCATCTGTGTGTGTCCTGTCCTGGTCTGTCCATCTGTGTGTGTCTTCCTTGAGGCAGTGGGAGTGTTCCACATGGGGAGAGAGCGTGACCTACTGATTTACTACTTTTGCTATGGCGCTCTGTCGCACACACACAAACACACACACACACACACACACCCACTTGCACACACACAGTGCCCCAGCCTGTACCTGCCACCATCACCACTCAGAAATCCATTAACACTCAAGGACAGACCGGAGGCCTCGCTAGTGTGTGTTTGTTCTATGTCTGTGTTTACGTGCATGTGTGTGCCTGAATGTGTCTCACTCTCAACACCGTCCAGTAAATAACCTCTCCTCTCCTGCCGCTGTCTTTTATTTACAACCTTCAGAGCAGAATAGACCGACAGAGGAAAACGACAACAACAACATGGATAACAGCGAATGAGTCATGCTTTCCTTCTTTTTCTACACCTTTGAATCTTAGTATTATAGATGCTAGATAGATAGTATTATGTTAGTATTATAGATGCTAGTTAGATAGTATTATGTTAGTATTATAGATGCTAGTTAGATGGTATTATGTTAGTATTATAGATGCTAGTTAGATAGTATTATGTTAGTATTATAGATGCTAGTTAGATGGTATTATGTTAGTATTACAGATGCTAGTTAGATAGTATTATGTTAGTATTATAGATGCTAGTTAGATAGTATTATGTTAGTATTATAGATGCTAGTTAGATGGTATTATGTTAGTATTATAGATGCTAGTTAGATAGTATTATGTTAGTATTATAGATGCTAGTTAGATGGTATTATGTTAGTATTACAGATGCTAGTTAGATAGTATTATGTTAGTATTATAGATGCTAGTTAGATAGTATTATGTTAGTATTATACTGTAGATGCTAGTTAGATGGTATTATGTTAGTATTATAGATGCTAGTTAGATAGTATTATGTTAGTATTATAGATGCTAGTTAGATGGTATTATGTTAGTATTATAGTTTCTAGAAAGTATTATATTAGTATTATAGTTGCTAGATAGTATTATATTAGTATTATAGTTGCTGAATAGTATTATATTAGTATTATAGTTGCTAGATAGTATTATGTTAATATTATAGTTTCTAGAAAGTATTATATTAGTATTATAGTTGCTAGATAGTATTATATTAGTATTATAGTTGCTAGATAGTATTATATTAGTATTATAGTTGCTGAATAGTATTATATTAGTATTATAGTTGCTAGATAGTATTATGTTAATATTATAGTTTCTAGAAAGTATTATATTAGTATTATAGTTGCTAGATAGTATTATATTAGTATTATAGTTGCTGAATAGTATTATATTAGTATTATAGTTGCTAGATAGTATTATGTTAATATTATAGTTTCTAGAAAGTATTATATTAGTATTATAGTTGCTTGATAGTATTATATTAGACAGTCGGATATGATGGTGATTCTCAGTGATATGAGGGTGATTCTTAGTTGCTAGATAGATAGTATTATGTTAGTAGTAGTCACTAGATAGATAGTATTATGTTAGTGTTATAGTTGCTAGATAGATAGTATTATGTTAGTATTATAGTTGCTAGATACATATTATTATATTAGTATTATAGATGACTGAACAGAAGCTTGACTTCCTGCCTGTCTACCCAAACTCATTGGTCCAGAAAAATGCTACGCCACGCCCACAGATGTCAGTTCCTTCTCCGTAATAAGTCTGGATCTGAGTACCTCCCCGAAGTTTTATGGAACGCAAACACATTCTAAAAGCTCTGATTGGTCCCAGAAACCAATGGGTTGGGCCAGAGCCAGAACACAGGTAGGTAAATTGACATTTTGAAAATATCCCATTGGCCTTGATACACTGATTGCTTAGAGATGTTCCGATCGCTGATGACTTTGTTTTGTACAACACCCCTCATTTTGATGTCACCACAAACGACTTGAACGATGTCTGAAGTATCGTCATCATTATTTGGATTTTTTTTAACCTATTTTGACAGTGAGTCAATGCTGAGATCAAAGTCTCTTTTCCAGATGAGACCTGTACAGCACAACAATACAATAAACACCTTAAACTACACATTAATATACACATTCATATACACAAAATTACACGAAAAGCAAAACACAATCATTAAAAAAATGGACACTTTCTTCAATAAAAAAGACCCTCCCCCCTAATAACCAAAGAGACACCAATTTTCCTAAAATGTTAAACTGCATTGTAGATCATTCCACATGCAAGACACAACGAAACCAATGGCTGATCAACCTAACTCTCTAGACACGAAAGGACTCTCCAGAGTTAACCAACCCTGTGAACAGGTTTTCTAACTTGTCATTTTAAATCTTAACAGTGATGTTAGGTAAGCCAGAAGTTTGTGGAGCAGGGCTTTGCAAACAAAAAGAGCTTAATGATGTGATATATGTTACTTCAAAGAGGTCCAGACAACCTTTTGGTAAAGGTATACAGTAATGACTAATAAAACTGTCTCCTGTGATAAAATGAAGGGCGTTATGAATAACGCAGGGGTTTAAGAGTAGAGGCAGTTTTCCAGAATTTAGGTTTCCATTACATAATAATCTGATTTAGCCTTTCTTGTCACACCCTGATCTGTTTCACCTGTCTTTGAGATTGTCTCCACCCTACTCCAGGTGTCGCCCATCTTCCCCATTATCCCCTGTGTATTTATACCTGTGTTCTCTGTTTGTCTGTTGCCAGTTCATCTTGTTTGTCAAGTCAACCAGCGTTTTTTTGTATTCAGCTCCTCCTTTTTCCCCAGTCTCTCTTTACTCGTCCTCCTGGTTTTGACCCTTGCCTGTTCTGACCCTGAGCCCGCCCGCCTGACCACTCTGCCTGCCCCCTTGACCCTGAGCCTGACCCTGAGCCTGACCCTCAGCCTGACCCTCAGCCTGCGGTCCTGTACCTTTGCCCCTGTTGCTGTAATAAACATTGTTACTTCGACACGGTCTGCATCTGGGTCTTAACTTTATCCTGACTCTTTCTGATATGTCTTGCACAGTGATTCCTCAGTTGCTTAAAAGCTTGCCAGTCCGTGCCTAAGCCTGTGTTCCTGGCCTTGACCCAAGCATCATCTCTTTTATGAATGACTTCTGATAATTCTGGAATGTACCAGGCATTCGATCAACCTTTAACCCAGAATTTTTTTGAAAGGAGCATAACTATCTACTGTAGTATTGAAGACAACTGCAAAAAGGCTCGAAGCTAAATCAGGTTCAGGGACAAGCTGAAATACAATCAAGATCACTAAAATATAGACCACGTAAAAAAAAGTCTGTTCACTGAAGTTTTTAAAGTTCCTCTTTCTGATGTCACAAGGCTTAGATTTTTGTATTCTCAAATATCTAACAAACAACTGGGCAGTGGTCACGGGCTCCCGAGTGGCAGAGCAGTCTAAGGCCCTGCATCCCAGTGCTAGAGGCCTCACTACAGACCCTGGTTTTATTCCAGGCTGTATCACAAGGGGCCGTGATTGGGAGTCCCATAGGGCGGCGCACAATTGGCCCTGCGACGTCCGGGTTAGGGTTTGGCGGGTAGGCCGTCATCGTAAATAAGAATTTGTTCTCAACTGACTTGCCTAGTTAAATAAAGGTTAACTAAATTTAAAAAATATATATATATTGGGAGAAGACACTAGTAGAAAGATATTTCTCTGGTGTATTCGTTAAGATAAGATCAGTCAGAGTTGACTTTGATGGATATTTAAGGCCGTGTAGACTTAGTCACCATCTGGTTTAGGTTTAGATCGTAACATCATCATGTCTTTTAGATTTTCTGATCCTAATTTAAGTCACTAAGGATAATAATTTCTGATTCAGTGAAAGAAGATAACAAAATAGTTATTAACTCCTCGACGGTTAGTCGAGGGAGGACGGTAGACCCCATAACAGCTATGGATACATAGATTAGCAAAATAATTATGTTTGACATCAGGCAACTTGACTTTTTTTACTTTAAATGCAATTGTATAGCAGATTATTTTTCAGTCTAACACCCCTTAACTGGCCTAGTTCCACATTGATCATGGGAAGGGTAGAGGGACAGGCAGCATGGCTGGTGTGTGGAGCTTCAGAGCCCAGGGTGATGCATTGGTGATGAAAGCCTTACAGGCAGCATTACAGCTGGGCTTCAGCCTCGACCGCCATGCAACCCCACCCAGATCTCCTGGACGACCCCAACCTAGCCCTTGACACTGCCCTTGCCAGTTTCCCAGAGAAATGAGGAGTGAAATGAGGAGAGGGGAGAAGAGAGGAGAGGAGAGGAGGGGAGGGGGCAATCAAGGTTTTCTCAGGCAAGGAGCTCAGAGTATGCTGCTGTGTAAAGATCACTGAGAATCACCCTCATATCCGACTGTCTAAGGGTGCATCAATCCCACAAACAAACACTTGCACGTAAGTACGCATGCACACATGCACACATGCACGCACTCACACGCTGGAGGTGAACTATGCCAGGTGAACTACGGCATGGTTTGAAAGAGAGCTTTAACTTCTTACAGAGAAATGAAGGATGCTATACCATATGTAGAGTAGATAGCAGCAATGTTTCCATACGAATCATTGGATGAGTCATAGTACACACACTTTTGTGTTTGTGTTTTTGGTTTTACCATCCTTGTGGGGACCAGAACACTATATTGCCCACCAAACTCATCACTAAGCTAAGGTCCCTTGAACTGAACACCTCCTTCTGCAACTGGATCCTGGACATCCTGATAGGTCATGCCCCCGTGACGGTAGACAAAAACACATCCGTCACGCTGACCCTCAACACGGAGGCCCCCCTCAGGGGCGTCGGCTTACACTTCGAACACACCGACAGCGTCATTGCGGAAAAATATTACGCAGCATCGTCAGGAATTGTGTTCAACATTCTCCTTCCTTCTTCCATTTCTGTCAAGCCGTCTACGCGTACAGTTTGACACGTACAGTTCGATGAACCGAACGTAAGCACCACACAGAACGCACTGCAACTGCCTCTGCAACGAAATGCTGCGTTTCATTTGAAATGAATATAATTCTGGTGCACCAAAATACAATTACGCTGTCGGTGTGTTCGAAGCGTTAGTCCCCTCCTATACCTCCTGTTCCCCCACAACTGCGTGGCCGCGCACGATTCTAACGCCATCATTACATTTGCCAACGACACGCCGGTGGTAGGCCTGATCACCGGAAACAATAAGACCCCCTACAGGGAGGATGTCAGAGACAGCAAACCTCTCCCTCAACGTCAGTAATAAAAAAGAGTGGATCGTGGACTACAGAAAATGGAGGGCCGAGCACGCCCCCATTCATATCGAGATCTTCAAGTTCCTCGGTGTCCACATCACTAAGGATCTATCAATGTCCAAAACAATGTCATGAAAAGGGCACGACAACGCTTCTTCTCCCTCAAGAGGCCCAACACTCTCAAGAGGCTCAACATTCTCAAGAGGCCTGCTCAACAAACTCAAGAGGCTCAACATTCACACACACAAACAAACACACACACACAATCCCACCTCACTACATACCCTGCTAATATTGTCTATTATCTATCCTGTTGCCTAGTCACTTTATCCTTTATCCTTTATCCCACCTCATTTCCCACCTAGTCAAACACAGTGGAAAACTAATGGACAACTAGTCAAACCAACTAGTCAAACACAGTGGAAAACTAATGGACAACTAGTCAAACACAGTGGAAAACTAACGGACAACTAGTCAAACACAGTGGAAAACTAATGGACAACTAGTCAAACACATTGGAAAACTAACGGACAACTAGTCAAACCAACTAGTCAAACACAGTGGAAAACTAATGGACAACTAGTCAAACACAGTGGAAAACTAACGGACAACTAGTCAAACCAACTAGTCAAACACAGTGGAAAACTAATGGACAACTAGTCAAACCAACTAGTCAAACACAGTGGAAAACTAACGGACAACTAGTCAAACCAACTAGTCAAACACAGTGGAAAACTAATGGACAACTAGTCAAACACATTGGAAAACTAACGGACAACTAGTCAAACCAACTAGTCAAACACAGTGGAAAACTAATGGACAACTAGTCAAACACATTGGAAAACTAATGGACAACTAGTCAAAGCTCAAACCACGATTATTCACCCGATGGGTTAAACAGCTAAAAAGACCAAGACATGTTTACTCAAGCCCATATATTTATACCTTCCTCTTATGCTGAGACTGCTCCCTGCACATCTGGACAGCCAATGAGGCTCTGTTGCTAGACAGGATCTTAGTGACACCTATTCTTTCTGCCTTCACCTGACCTCACCTAGGACCAAATTCCTAACTCCTCCCCAAGTCACGGCTGTCCTACCTTATCTGTTGACTGATTGAGGCCCTTCTCCTCTCCATAGAATACCTGAGATTAAACAATAACATGTTCTTCCTGCACTGAAATCAAATATTATTTGTCAACGGGTATTTCACCTTACAGTGAAAAGCTTACTTGCAAGCCCTTAATTAACCAACAATGTAGTTTTAAGAAAAATACCTAAACAAAACAAGAAATAAAGTAATACATAATTAAAGAGCAGCAGTAGAATAACAATAGCGAGGCTACAATATATACAGGGGGTACTGGTACAGAGTCAATGTGGAGGCTATATACAGGGGGTACCGGTACAGAGTCAATGTGGAGGCAATATACAGGGGGTACCGGTACAGAGTCAATGTGGAGGCTACATACAGGGGTATAGAGTCAATGTGCAAGGTCACTGGTTAGTCACTCAGTAGATTTCCATACCCACAGTTCTAATAGGGTGACATGAATAAGGATATTTCACATTTCAAGTTTAGAAGTTAGCACCCAACAGAACGTTGCCTTTTGCTTTGAGAGTGGAGAAGGTGGTATGAGGATCAGGCGGTCTGTTTACACTCTCCTCAGAAATGTGATCTCCCATGAACTAAGCCTACAGGTATATTGATATTACAATAAACGGGATCTGTCGTTTTCATATAACTCTCCAGTGCAGCACTACGCCGAAGAATGAGCGAGACAGTTTTCTGTAGTAATCTAGTCCACAACACTGAATTAAATTGTCCTCTGCCTTGTGAATGAGTTAAATTAACTTGAAATTGGAATGTAAGGGTCCGTGAAGACAACCAGACCCGTTTAGGGCTGGACTTTGGGATGGGGGCCTGAGACAGTGACAGTAACCATCTAGGACAGGGCCAGTGAAACCCAGTCTGGCAGGGTTTTTTTTCTTCTCTTTTTTTTCTCTCTCTCTCTCTCTTTTTTCTCTCTCTCTCTCTCTGTCTCTCTCTCTCTCTTTTCTCTCTCTCTCTCTCTCTCTCTCTCTTTTTCTCTCTCTCTATCTCTCTTTTTCTCTTCTCTCTTTCTCTCTCTCTCTCTCTCTCTTTTCTCTCTCTCTCTCTTTTCTCTCTCTCTCTCTCTCTCTCTTGTCTCTCTCTCTCTCTCTCTCTCTCTTTTCTCTCTCTCTCTCTCTCTCTCTCTCTCTCTCTCTCTCTCTCTCTCTTTCTCTCTCTCTCTCTCTCTCTCTCTCTCTCTCTTTCTCCCTCTCTCTCTCTCTTTTCTCCTTCTCTCTTTTTTCTCTCTCTCTCTCTCTCTCTCTCTCTCTCTCTCTCTCTCTCTCTCTCTCATATCCTGTCTTTTCTTCTGTGGTAACTGGATGCGTCTGGGACACCCTATGTTCCTGTGCGTTCCACAATGACTAACCCTAACATGTTTGGGCTGTTTTTCCCAACTCCTAAACACTGAAAAGAAATGCTTCCATATAGTTCCAGATAAGGGTTATTTGGCTTGTAAGACCCCTTTCCTTGCTCTATGGAACCTTTTTTGAAGGTTCTGTAAAGAACTATGCCCATCAGGTTCTAAATGTTACATGTATGGTGCTATAAAGAACCCTTTCCTAAGGTTCTATAGAGAACCATAAAAAAAATCTTTATAGCAGTAAAAAAGAGATCCACTTTGGTTACAACCCTTTCGGGGGCTTTATAGAACCCTTTTGTATGATTCTATATAGAACCTTTCACACCACACCGTCACTGGACATATTATATGTAGCGTAGCGTAGCGTAGCGTAGCGTAGCATAGCGTAGCATAGCGTATTAGATAAACTGGGATGACACTCTCAATCACGGTTCCACAAAAAAAGCTGTGACCAAACCATACGCCAAAATATTAGAATGATCCCCCACCGCTACGTGTAATTATCACTAAAAGAGGAAAGAAACCCTTTCTTTTTTAAACTGGAAAGAACCATCGAAGGGGCTCAAAGAGATATTTGGCTCAATATGGTTCCACATAGAATCATCACCCTTCCCAAAGAACCCTTTGAGGAACCCTAATTTTATGATGACCAAAGTGTGAAAAATGACTGTTGCCTATACACTGATCAAGTTTGATGATAAAGTTACTGGTTCCCTCCCACGTGTCAAACACTTGGATTCAGGAGGCGGGATTATTAAGGGGATAGGGTGACATCATCACAATACCCTCATTTTAATACACCAATGGTAACATTAAATCAAATCAAATCAAATTTATACAGCCCTTCGTACATCAGCTGATATCTCAAAGTGCTGTACAGAAACCCAGCCTAAAACCCCAAACAGCAAGCAATGCAGGTGTAGAAGCACGGTGGCTAGGAAAAACTCCCTAGAAAGGCCAAAACCTAGGAAGAAACCTAGAGAGGAACCAGGCTATGTGGGGTGGCCAGTCCTCTTCTGGCTGTGCCGGGTGGAGATTATAACAGAACATGGCCAAGATGTTCAAATGTTCATAAATGACCAGCATGGTCGAATAATAATAAGGCAGAACAGTTGAAACTGGAGCAGCAGCACAGTCAGGTGGAAGTTGAAACTGGAGCAGCAGCATGGCCAGGTGGACTGGGGACAGCAAGGAGTCATCATCAAATCAAATCAAATTTTATTTATCACATACACATGGTTAGCAGATGTTAATGCGAGTGTAGCGAAATGCTTGTGCTTCTAGTTCCGACAATGCAGTAATAACGAGCAAGTAATCTAACTAACAATTCCAAAAAAAAAACTACTGTCATACACAGTGTAAGGGGATAAAGAATATGTACATAAGGATATATGAATGAGTGATGGTACAGAGCAGCATAGGCAAGATACAGTAGATGATATCGAGTACAGTATATACATATGAGATAAGTATGTAAACCAAGTGGCATAGTTAAAGTGGCTAGTGATACATGTATTACATAAGGATGCAGTCGATGATATAGAGTACAGTATCAACGTATGCATATGAGATGAACAATGTAGGGTAAGTAACATTATATAAGGTAGCATTGTTTAAAGTGGCTAGTGACATATTTACATCATTTCCCATCAATTCCCATGATTAAAGTGGCTGGAGTAGAGTCAGTGTCATTGACAGTGTGTTGGCAGTAGCCACTCAATGTTAGTGGTGGCTGTTTAACAGTCTGATGGCCTTGAGATAGAAGCTGTTTTTCAGTCTCTCGGTCCCAGCTTTGATGCACCTGTACTGACCTCGCCTTCTGGATGGCAGCGGGGTGAACAGGCAGTGGCTCGGGTGGTTGATGTCCTTGATGATCTTTATGGCCTTCCTGTAGCATCGGGTGGTGTAGGTGTCCTGGAGGGCAGGTAGTTTGCCCCCGGTGATGCGTTGTGCAGACCTCACTACCCTCTGGAGAGCCTTACGGTTGAGGGCGGTGCAGTTGCCATACCAGGCGGTGATACAGCCCGCCAGGATGCTCTCGATTGTGCATCTGTAGAAGTTTGTGAGTGCTTTTGGTGACAAGCCGAATTTCTTCAGCCTCCTGAGGTTGAAGAGGCGCTGCTGCGCCTTCCTCACGATGCTGTCTGTGTGAGTGGACCAATTCAGTTTGTCTGTGATGTGTATGCCGAGGAACTTAAAACTTGCTACCCTCTCCACTACTGTTCCATCGATGTGGATGGGGGTGTTCCCTCTGCTGTTTCCTGAAGTCCACAATCATCTCCTTAGTTTTGTTGACGTTGAGTGTGAGGTTATTTTCCTGACACCACACTCCGAGGGCCCTCACCTCCTCCCTGTAGGCCGTCTCGTCGTTGTTGGTAATCAAGCCTACCACTGTTGTGTCGTCCGCAAACTTGATGATTGAGTTGGAGGCGTGCATGGCCACGCAGTCGTGGGTGAACAGGGAGTACAGGAGAGGGCTCAGAACGCACCCTTGTGGGGCCCCAGTGTTGAGGATCAGCGGGGAGGAGATGTTGTTGCCTACCCTCACCACCTGGGGGCGGCCCGTCAGGAAGTCCAGTACCCAGTTGCACAGGGCGGGGTCGAGACCCAGGGTCTCGAGCTTGATGACGAGCTTGGAGGGTACTATGGTGTTGAATGCCGAGCTGTAGTCGATGAACAGCATTCTCACATAGGTATTCCTCTTGTCCAGATGGGTTAGGGCAGTGTGCAGTGTGGTTGAGATTGCATCGTCTGTGGACCTATTTGGGCGGTAAGCAAATTGGAGTGGGTCAAGGGTGTCAGGTAGGGTGGAGGTGATATGGTCCTTGACTAGTCTCTCAAAGCACTTCATGATGACGGATGTGAGTGCTACAGGGCGGTAGTCGTTTAGCTCAGTTACCTTAGCTTTCTTGGGAACAGGAACAATGGTGGCCCTCTTGAAGCATGTGGGAACAGCAGACTGGTATAGGGATTGATTGAATATGTCCGTAAACACACCGGCCAGCTGGTCTGCGCATGCTCTGAGGGCGCGGCTGGGGATGCCGTCTGGGCCTGCAGCCTTGCGAGGGTTAACACGTTTAAATGTCTTACTCACTTCGGCTGCAGTGAAGGAGAGACCGCATGTTTCCGTTGCAGGCCAGGTATGTCAGGTAGTCCTGGGGCATGGTCCTAGGGCTCAGGTCAGTTGAAACTGGAACAGCAGCATGGCCAGGTGGACTGGGGACAGCAAGGAGTCATCATGTCAGGTAGTCCTGGAGCTCAGGTCCTAGGGCTCAGGTCCTCCGAGAGAGAGAAAGAAAGAGAGAAGGAGAGAATTAGAGAACGCACACTTAGATTCACACAGGACACCGAATAGGACAGGAGAAGTTCTCCAGATATAACAAACTGACCCCAGCCCCCGACACATAAACTACTGCAGCATAAATACTGGAGGCTGAGACAGGAGGGGTCAGGAGACACTGTGGCCCCATCCGAGGTCACCCCGGACAGGGCCAAACAGGAAGGATATAACCCCACCCACTTTGCCAAAGCACAGCCCCCACACCACTAGAGGGATATCTTCAACCACCAACTTACCATCCTGAGACAAGGCTGATTATAGCCCACAAAGATCTCCGCCACGGCACAACCCAAGGGGGCGCCAACCCAGACAGGATGACCACAACAGTGAATCAACCCACTCAGGTGACGCACCCCCTCCAGGGACGGCATGAGAGAGCCCCAGTAAGCCAGTGACCCAGCCCCTGTAATAGGGTTAGAGGCAGAGAATCCCAGTGGAAAGAGGGGAACCGGCCAGGCAGAGACAGCAAGGGCGGTTCGTTGCTCCAGAGCCTTTCCGTTCACCTTCCCACTCCTGGGCCAGACTACACTCAATCATATGACCCACTGAAGAGATGAGTCTTCAGTAAAGACTTAAAGGTTGAGACCGAGTTTGCGTCTCTGACATGGGTAGGCAGACCGTTCCATAAAAATGGAGCTCTATAGGAGAAAGCCCTGCCTCCAGCTGTTTGCTTATATATATTATGGATCCCCATTATATATTATATATTATATTATCTTACCTAATTTAAATTAGTACAGCGTTGTAACCAACATTGAAGAAGGCGTTGCTGCATAGGGGTGTGGTTTATATAGCTAATCAATATTTGATTATAGAGTGTCAGCAAATATAATTCAAAGTTAATCTATGGCAAAGATACTTATATGTTCCCCTTTCATCTGTGTCTGGTGTGACAAGTTCTTTAGCCAGCATGGAACAAAAGAGGGGAGGGTCATTCAAAACTCAGTTGTCAAGTCACCGCATCCGTCAGTTCTGCATCACAAGAGACAAATGGGAGATGTATAAAAAAAAACATTTTGGACATCATTGATGCAATTTCAATGTTGTTTGAGTTGGTTAGGGTATCACCGAATTAGCTCGAGATGATTTGACTGTAACACTGCTCTCTGTATCCAAGTTGCTTGACACAGGCGTTTCAAAGAGCTGTCAGTCAAGACGTGCTCATGAATAAAAGCTCCTCGCCCACTCAGCCTGTCTTTTCAAACGTCCTGGTAGTTAGCCGTGAGAGAAAAATAACTTCTTCTCAAATGTTGAGCATTCCAAAACAAATATTATGGGTGATATTTTAGTCGCTGAAAAGGGTATTTTACATGAATCAGAATGACTGTTTAAGGTTCCTTGGAGAACTCATGCCCTATAAAGAACCTTTGATTTAAGTGTGGGGTTCTTAACGTGGCATCTACGGTTCTTCAGAATCGTAAAAGTTTCTTGAAATGTATGGAAGCCAGCAGATCTGTCCGTTTCATAGCACACACAGCAAATTGCCAATTTACAAGATGGCAAGAAGACCAAGATGAATGGATGCACATGCTACGTTAGCTCTGCTAAGAGATCTGATCGAAAACGACTCAGAGAACGACTCAGAGAAAATCAGTCATGACAGTTCTGATGAGTAATTCTGATTCTACACCTCCAAGGTGCAAAAGAAGACAGAACGGCATACCCGTGCCACCACCAAATGAAATGTGACAACAGGGGATAGGAAAGTACGGCACTGTTTGAATAGAACAAGCTGGTGACAATGCTATCAAATCAAATGTTATTGGTCTCATACACATATTTAGCATGTTATTGCGGGTGGACCGTAATGCTTGTGTTCCTAGCTCCAACAGTGCAGTAATATCTAACAATATATGGGCAAATTATCGGCACGATAAATGCCTTCACTGAGAGAGAAGGCCGTACATCTCAAGCAAAAAATCAATGCCAGCTGGAAATGTTTTGTATTTTTGTATTTATTATGGATGAGCATTAGTTCCTGCCAAGGCAGCAGCTACTCTTCCTGGGGTTTATTATGGATGAGCATTAGTTCCTGCCAAGGCAGCAGCTACTCTTTCTGGGGTTTATTAGGGATCCCCATTAGTTCCTGCCAAGGCAGCAGCTACTCTCCTGGGGTTTATTATGGATGAGCATTAGTTCCTGCCAAGGCAGCAGCTACTCTTCCTGGGGTTTATTATGGATGAGCATTAGTTCCTGCCAAGGCAGCAGCTACTCTTCCTGGGGTTTATTATGGATGAGCATTAGTTCCTGCCAAGGCAGCAGCTACTCTTTCTGGGGTTTATTAGGGATCCCCATTAGTTCCTGCCAAGGCAGCAGCTACTCTTCCTGGGGTTTATTAGGGATCCCCATTAGATCCTGCCAAGGCAGCAGCTACTCTTCCTGGGGTCTATTATGGATCCCCATTAGTTCCTGCCAAGGCAGGAGCTACTCTTCCTGGGGTTTATTAGGGATCACCATTAGTTCCTAAAACAAGGCAGCAGCTACTCTTCCTGGGGTTTATTAGGGATCCCCATTAGTTCCTGCCAAAATGCAGCAGCTACTCTTCCTGGGGTCTATTATGGATCCCCATTAGTTCCTGCCAAGGCAGCAGCTACTCTTCCTGTGGTTTATTATGGATCCCCATTAGTTCCTGCCAAGGCAGCAGCTACTCTTCCTGGGGTTTATTATGGATCCCCATTAGTTCCTGCCAAGGCAGCAGCTACTCTTCCTGTGGTTTATTATGGATCCCCATTAGTTCCTGCCAAGGCAGCAGCTACTCTTCCTGGGGTTTATTATGGATCCCCATTAGTTCCTGCCAAGGCAGCAGCTACTCTTCCTGGGGTTTATTAGGAATCCCCATTAGTTCCTGCCAAGGCAGGAGCTACTCTTCCTGGGGTTTATTAGGGATCCCCATTAGTTCCTGCCAAGGCAGCAGCTACTCTTCCTGGGGTTTATTAGGAATCCCCATTAGTTCCTGCCAAGGCAGCAGCTACTCTTCCTGGGGTCCAAACACATTAAGGCACTTACATTACACATAAAACAAAATATAAAACAGTACATCATATAACATTATTACACCACTACATATCTACAATACAATATGTAAAACTTTAAAAAATGAAGGCAGTTATACAATTTTAAAAACATTACAAATCATTCATAACAGATTTCACAACACACCAAGTGTCTGCCCTCAGGCCCCTACTCTACATCTACAACACAAAATCCATGTGTACGTGTGTATATAGTACACATGTTACCGTGTGTTTGTATGCATGTGTCTGTATTCATGTGTCTGTGCCTATGTTTGTGTTGCGCCACAGTCCCCACTGTTCCATAAGGTGTATATTTATCTGTTTTTTAAATATGATTCTCCTGCTTGCATTACTTACCTGATGTGGAATAGTCATGGCTTTATGTAGTACTGTGGAATAGAGTTCCATGTAGTCATGGCTCTATGTAGTACTGTGGAATAGAGTTCCATGTAGTCATGGCTCTATGTAGTACTGTGGAATGAGTTCCATGTAGTCATGGCTCTATGTAGTACTGTGGAATAGAGTTCCATGTAGTCATGGCTCTATGTAGTACTGTGGAATAGAGTTCCATGTAGTCATGGCTCTATGTAGTACTGTGGAATAGAGTTCCATGTAGTCATGGCTCTATGTAGTACTGTGGAATAGAGTTCCATGTAGTCATGGCTCTATGTAGTACTGTGGAATAGAGTTCCATGTAGTCATGGCTCTATGTAGTACTGTGTGCCTCCCATAGTCAGTTCTGGACTTGGGGACTGTGACGAGACCTCTGGTGGCATGTCTTGTGGGGTATGCATGGGTGTCTGAGCTGTGTGCTAGTCGTTTAAGCAGACCGCTCTGTGCTGTCAAACACCTCTCACAAATACAAGTAGTGATGAAGTCAATCTCTCCTCCACTTTGAGCCAGATTGACATATTATTAATATTAGCTCTCTGTGTACATCCAAGGGCCAGCCGTGATGCCCTGTTCTGAGCCAATTGAAATTTTCCTAAGTCCTTCCAAGCACCTGACTACACGGCTGAACAGTAGTGCAGGTGCGAGCCTGTATGACCTGAGCCTGTATGACCTGAGCCTGTATGACCTGAGCCTGTATGACCTGAGCCTGTATGACCTGCCTTGGTGAAACTTTCATTTCAATCCTGTATGTCCTTGGAGCATTCGTTGGAAAGAGAGTGTAGGCCTTCAGACAGTATTCACACCCCTTTACCTTGACCATATTCTGTTGTGTTACAGTCTGAATTTAAAATGGATTACATTCAGATGTTGTGTGTCTGGCCTACACACAGTAGCCCATAATGTCAAAGTGGAATGATGTTTATTGAGTTTTTTTTTTTTTACAAAATTAATTAAAACGAAAAGCTGAAATGTTTTGAGTCAATAAGTACTCCAACCCCTTTGTTATGGGCCGAAATAAGTTCAGGAGTTAAAATGTGTTTAACAAGTCACATAAGTTGAATGATTTTGAATCCTATCTCTCTAACAGTGCAGTTACCCCACAATACTAACCTACATTACATTTTGAAAAGAAGGAAGCCTGTACAGAATGCAAATATTCTGAAACATGCATCATGTTTGAAACAAGGCACTAAAGTAGAATGGAAAAAAAAGGTGGCAAAGCAATTCACATTATGTCCCGAATACAGTACAAAGCATTATGTCCTGAATACAGTACAAAGCATTATGTCCTGAATACAGTACAAAGCTTTATGTCCCGAATACAGTACAAAGCATTATGTCCTGAATACAGTACAAAGCTTTATGTCCTGAATACAGTACAAAGCTTTATGTCCTGAATACAGTACAAAGCATTATGTCCTGAATACAGTACAAAGCTTTATGTCCTGAATACAGTACAAAGCATTATGTCCTGAATACAGTACAAAGCATTATGTCCTGAATACAGTACAAAGCATTATGTCCTGAATACAGTACAAAGCATTATGTCCTGAATACAGTACAAAGCTTTATGTCCTGAATACAGTACAAAGCATTATGTCCTGAATACAGTACAAAGCATTATGTCCTGAATACAGTACAAAGCATTATGTCCTGAATACAGTACACAGCATTATGTCCTGAATACAGTACACAGCATTATGTCCTGAGTACAGTACAAAGCTTTATGTCCTGAATACAGTACAAAGCTTTATGTCCTGAATACAGTACACAGCATTATGTCCTGAATACAGTACAAAGCATTATGTCCTGAATACAGTACAAAGCTTTTGGGAAGATCCAGCACATCAAATCACTGAGTACCACTCCTCATATTTTCAAGCATGGTGGTGGCTGCATTCTGTTATAGATATGCTTGTCATCGGTAAGGACTAGGAAGTCAAAAGGAAGTCTCTATTTCTGCTTTTTGTGACTCCTCTCTTTGGCTGGAAAATGGCTGTATGTTTTTATGTGACTAGTCTCTGACCTAACATAATCATATGGTGTGCTTTCGCTGTAAAGCCTTTTTAAAAATTGGACACAATGGGTAGATTAACAAGAAATGAAGCTTTAATTTGGTGTATTGCACTTGTGGATGTATGAAAGTTAAATATTTCACAAAAATATTATTGAATTTCGCGCACTGCCTTTCCAGAGAATGTTGTTGAGGGGTTCCGCTAGCCTTAAGGTTAACTAGCGTTGATTTTTCAATGTAACAATTCTTGTGGTGTAAAAAAAATATATAATAATTGTGTTTACAGTTTTGTTCTGAATGCTTAAACACTAACAGTGATTCTTGAAGCACTATCTCTGAAACCATTAGCCAATGCATTTACCAAGTGTTGCCAAACTGAATGCACTTTCTCTGCTTTACACTCAGTTTGTAAATTTATATCACACTTCTGGCAAAACTACATTGCTACACTATTTCGCCAATTGCCTTTACACATTGAGTTACAAATCAGAGCTTGAGCACTATAAATAGGCAGGTAACCATTTGGTTCGGACAACAATAGAGGCCAATATTGGACAGAGAGTAAGAGGGGTGAGAACTAGAGGAGGATGGGGAAGAGGAAGAGGAGGTGAAGTAGGACGGGGAAGAAGAAGGGGATTCGGGAACACAATAAGTGATGAAATCACATTGACTGTGGTTGACCATGTTGTCAACCATGGGATGAGCATGATGGAGGCTGGGCAACGGGTTCAACCAAATCTGAGCCGCTATACTGTTGCAGGTATCATCCAGATGTTTCAAAATGAGAACCGGTAAGTAACTAAGTGCTGTAGTCTTACTGGTACAGTAATATGTACTGCACTTTCAAAATGAGAAAGTATCACTAAAACAATTCAAATGTTTTTACAGAACTGCAAGAAAACCAGTATCTGATGGAAGAGGTCAACTGTTCACCCCAGAGCAGGAGACCCACATTGAAAATATTAGAGGTCGACCGATTAATCAGAATGGCCGATTAATTAGGGACGATTTCAAGTTTTCATAACAATTGGAAATCGTTATTTTTGGACACCGATTTGTTCGATTTTTTTTCTTGTATAATTCTTTTTTTACACCTTTATTTAACTAGACAGTTATGAACATCTTATTTTCAATGACGGCCTAAGAACGGTGGGTTAACTGGTCTAGGAACAGTGGGTTAACTGGTCTAGGAACAGTGGGTTAACTGGTCTAGGAACAGTGGGTTAACTGGTCTAGGAACAGTGGGTTAACTGGTCTAGGAACAGTGGGTTAACTGGTCTAGGAACAGTGGGTTAACTGGTCTAGGAACAGTGGGTTAACTGGTCTAGGAACAGTGGGTTAACTGGTCTAGGAACGGTGAATTAACTGCCTTGTTCAGGGGCATAGTAACAGATTTTTACCTTGTCAGCTCGGGGATTCAATCTTGCAAACTTTCAGTTAACTAGTCCAACACTCTAACCACCTGCCTCTCATTGCACTCCACGAGGAGACTGCCTATTACGTGAATGCAGTAAGAAGCCAAGGTAAGTTGCTAGCTAGCATTAAACTTATCTTATAAAAAACAATCAATCATAATCACTAGTTAACTTGTCACACCCTGACCATAGTTTGCTTTGTATGTTTCTATGTTTTGGTTGGTCAGGGTGTGAGCTGAGTGGGCATTCTATGTTACATGTCTAGTTTGTCTAGTTCTATGTTTGGCCTGATATGGTTCTCAATCAGAGGTAGGTGTTCGTCATTGTCTCTGATTGGGAACCATATTTAGGTAGCCTGTTTGGTGTTGGGTTTTGTGGGTGATTGTCCTTGTTCTGTCTCTGTGTTACTTTGCACCAGTATTAGGCTGTTTCAGTTTTCGTGTTTATTGTTTTTGTATTTGATTCGTGTTTACTTTGTTTCATTAAACATGGATCGCAATAGCCACGCCGCATTTTGGTCTGACTCTCCTTCACATAAAGAAAACCGTGACATAACTACACATGGTTGATGATATTACTAGTTTATCTTGCGTCCTGCGATGCATATTATCGATGCGGAAAAAGGACTGTCATTGCTCCAACGTGTACCTAACCATAAACATCAATGCCTTTCTTAAAATCAATACACAGAAGTATATATTTTTAAACCTGCATATTTAGCTAAAAGAAATCCAGGTTAGCAGGCAATATTAACCAGGTGAAAATGTGTCACTTCTCTTTCGTTCATTGCACGCAGAGTCAGGGTATATGCGATAATAATAAACATTTTGTTTTCAAAGTGATAGTTTCCGGATTCGACCATATTAATGACCAAAGGCTCGGATTTCTTTGTGTTATTATGTTATAATTAAGTCTATGATTTGATATTTGATAGAGCAGTCTGACTGAGCGATGGTAGGCACCAGCAGGCTCGTAAGCATTCATTCAAACAGCACTTTCGTGTGTTTTGCCAGCTGCTCTTCACAATGCTTCAAGCATTGCACTGTTTATGACTTCAAGCCTATACTCCCGAGATTAGGCTGGTGTAACCGATGTGAAATGGCTAGCTAGTTGGGCGGGGTGCGCGCTAATAGCGTTTCAAACGTCACTCGCTCTGAGACTTGGAGTGGTTGTTCCCCTTGCTCTCCGCGTATTTTGTGGAGCGATGGGTAACGATGCTTCGAGGGTGGCTGTTGTCGATGTGTTACTCGTTCGAGCCCAGGTAGGAGCGAGGAGAGGGATGGAAGCTATACTGTTACACTTGCAATTCTAATGTGCCTAGAAGAACATCCAATAGTCAAAGGTATATGGAATACAAATGGTATGGAGAAAAATAGTCCTATAAATACTATATTACCTACAACCTAAAACCTCTTACCTTGGACTATTGAAGTCTCATCTTAAAAGGAACCACCAGCTTTCATATGTTCTCATGTTCTGAGAAAGGAACTTAAACATTAGCTTTTTCTTCTCCAACACTTTGTTTTTGCATTATTCAAACCAAATTGAACATGTTTCATTATTTATTTGAGTCTAAATGGATTTTTATTGATGTATTATATTAAGTTAAAATAAGTGTTCATTCAGTATTGTTGTAATTGTCATTATTACAACAAAAAAAATGTTTTGTCCGATTAATCTGTATTGGCTTTTTTTGGTCCTCGGTATTGGCGTTGAAAAATCATAATCGGTCGACCTCTAGTAAATATGTATAAATATGTGTAAATATGTAGTAAATATGGACATTGCAAATAACTTCATCAGACTCAGAGACCTGCGGGACCACATAATGGCAGATAACACCATATTCCCAAACGTCAACAGAGTGAGTCTCTCTGCACTGTCTCGTCTACTGAAACGCAATAGAATTAGGATGAAGCAGCTGTACAGAGTCCTTTTCGAGAGAAACTCAGTACGTGTAAAACAACTGAGATATGAATATGTGCAGGTAAGCTGTACTATCCTATCATTGGTAGTGGATCTGGAAGTGTATGGTGCTACATCATATTGACTGATCCCTGTCTTTTCCTACTGCGCTACGTTGTTTTGTCTTGTCTCTTTCAGAGAGTCATGGAGCTAGAAGCAGATGCAGTGCACCATGACCTAATAAATGTGGACGAGGCAGGTTTCAACCCTGCAAAATCAAGGGGCCGCGGCAGAAATATCATGACCCCTGATCGATGGACACCGTGCCATCATCAACGTCCCGGGACAACGTGGTGGCAACATAACAATGTGTGCGGCTGTTAGTCAAAACGGCGTCCTTCACCATCATGTAAATCTAGGCCCATAGAGCCACTGCACACATTATCACATTTCAGGACACCCTCCACAACAGACTAATCCCTAATGACCAGGGGCCAGAGCATCCCAGGTACATTATCACATTTCTGACTAATCCCTAATGACCAGGGGCACCCCAGGTCATTATCACATTTCAGACACCCTCCACAGACTAATCCCTAATGACCAGGGGCCAGAGCATCCCAGGTACATTATCACATTTCTGGACACCCTCCACAACAGACTAATCCCTAATGACCAGGGGCCAGAGCATCCCAGGTACATTATCACATTTCTGGGCACCCTCGACAACAGACTAATCCCTAATGACCAGGGGCCAGAGCATCCCAGGTACATTATCACATTTCTGGGCACCCTCCACAACAGACTAATCCCTAATGACCAGGGGCCAGAGCATCCCAGGTACATTATCACATTTCTGGGCACCCTCCACAACAGACTAATCCTTAATGACCAGGGGCCAGAGCAGACCAGGTACGTTATCATCTGGGACAATGTTAGTTTCCACCGGGCTGTTGTGGTCTGCAATTGGTTCACAGTTCACCCACTTCTCATCTCTACCCCCATACTCTCCGTTCTTGAGTCCTATTGAAGAAATCTTCTCTGCATGGTGTTGGAAGGTGTATGAACGCCAGCCCCACCAACGCATACCCCTTCTACAGGCAATGGAGGAGGCTTGTGGAGACATGGATCAGGGGTCATTGCCAAGCTTGGATATAGCACTCCGGGCGATACTTTCCACGCTGCCTAGCTCAAGACAACATCACATGTGAAGTGGATAAAGTCTTATGGCCAGACTCACAAAGAAGGTGAGATGAAGCCACATTTTTTTCAGTTATTTTTTTTCTAGCACAAACGTTTTGGTTTTCTTCTACTGCGCTTTTGTTGTTCGAGGAGTGTTTGAACATTTTGAGAATAACTTTTCCCTTATTTGTATTGATAGTGTGTTATTTTCAGAGTACACATCCATACTTTACACATTTGGATACCTGTATGTATGTGTGTTTACTACATGTATGACAAAACTTTACTGCAAACTGCTATGCCCTGCACACAGGAAAAGCAAAAGCCACAAGTGTTTTTCATTTATACTGTCAGTGCCTAGTTGGTGCTTCGTGTGCATATTCAAATTATGATTTGTGTATTTCTGTATTGATGCAAAAACAAAAAAATGTAAAAAGAGTTTGAAGAGTTTTGCAAGAATTGTTTGCTTTTGCTAGAGATGTATGATGTTTTGCTGCCTAGGAACAGTTGGTTAACTGCCTTGTTCAGGGTAATGACTGGAGTTGTACCAAAACCACACCCATCATTATCATATTTCCCAGCATGCTCTAATGTTTGGTTTTGCTAGAGATGTATAATGTTTTGCTGGTTTTTGTGTAAGGTTTTTGCGTAAGGTTTTGTGTGTATAGTTTTGCAAAAATAGCCTATAGTTTCAAAGATAGTGCCAAAGCAATAAAAAAAAAGTTATTTATTTTGATTTATTTTACTTGGCAAGTCAGTTAAGAAAACTTCTTATTTACAATGACAGCCTAGGAACAGTTGGTTAACTGCCTTGTTCAGGGTAATGACTGGAGTTGTACCAAAACCACACCTATCATTATCATATTTCCCAGCATGCTCTAATATTTGGTTTTTAGAATTGTTCGTTTCATATTTTTTCATGTACATTGATTAATTGATTAATTGATTACTCAAATATAAATAACCATTTTCTAAAATATTCCAAGTTTACCTGGAATTATTGCAGCAGTTACTGAAATAGTTGTTCCAGTTTAGATGTTCAAGGGAATTTCATGGCTTACTCTTTAATTTTCTCAACCCTGGTGGTCATTCTGAGTACAGGTTGCAGGTCTGATATGGCCTGTAAACTATGTGATTCATGACACTGTATTAGGGTAAAACTAAGCCCTCAAAAGAAAGCCTTGTGCAATATATATTGTCTAAAAGAATACTATTTTAATGACAACATATTCACTTAAGATCTCATTAAGCCTGGAAATGAATGAATGCAACAACCATGTCTCTAGCAAACACAGTCATGGGTTGCACTGGTAAATCAAAATTCACTCGAAAGGCAACATGAGAAAGATGCAAATAAGGCTTATAAAAACCCTACAGCAAGACCATTCAATTCTGGTCCCGGAGGGCCAAACATTTCTGTTATGGAATTTCTTTATGGTTTTCAAAGAACCATCCCATTCATGTTTTTTTTCAGAGACCCTAAAATGGTTCCCTATGGCATTCCTCTCAAGATACGTCTTTGGTTGCAATTTGCACTTTTAATTTTAAGAGTGTAGATTAGAAGAAGAAGAAAATGGAGCATTGGATTGTAACCCAAACGACCTGTTTTACAGAACCCAGCGCGCGTCACAGGAGGGTATTAACATAAGAGTGTTGACAGCTCATGAAAGGAGTCCTTCAAGAGTCCATTTAAGGGCCTGTCCTTTTTTTACCCTGTATATAAATGCTGTTGGTAGAAACGAAAACTCTGAAACACCTCCATCTGTAGGCCGACCTACTCAAATGTCTACTCCTGTGTCTACTCCTGTGTCTACTCCTGTGTCTACTCCTGTGTCGACTCCTGTGTCTACCCCTGTGTCTACTCCTGTGTCTACTTCTGTGTCTACTCCTGTGTCTACTCCTGTGTCTACTTCTGTGTCTACTCCTGTGTCTACTCCTGTGTCTACTCCTGTGTCTACTTCTGTGTCTGTGTCTACTTCTGTGTCTACTCCTGTGTCTACTTCTGTGTCTACTCCTGTGTCTACTTCTGTGTCTACTCCTGTGTCTACTCCTGTGTCTACTTCTGTGTCTACTCCTGTGTCTACTCCTGTGTCTACTCCTGTGTCTACTTCTTCAGGACTTGTCTGGCTTTTGAGGACATTCAGAAGCAACTCGTCCACCTTTCTGAATGACAGAGAGTCTGAGTACATGTTATTTTTGTTGTCGTTCCTCAAAGCAGACAAATGGAGTCATTTGCAGATATCATTTCTTTTTTACCGTAAATGGACAACTAATTTTGTTTTTCTATTTAAGGAAGGATCTTGTGCGAGATGCGAGATGTGTTGGGTTATGGTGACATCATTTACATGCAATGCCACTGCCAGCACCCTTAAGGTGTATCACAGAGCACTTAGGTTCATAACTAATGCAAGACCACTCACCCATCACTGTGAACGATACAACATGGTGAAGTGGCCCTTCATGCCAGAAGGTTTAAGCACCGGCACATATTTGTGTACAAGGCCGTGCTTGTTCCCTACATATCTCCTCACTAACAGCAACATCACAATCCTTCAGCCTCAGTGCTCTCATTCACAGTTCCAAGGCCCTGAAATGGGGAAACAAATCATTGGTCTTGGTAAGAGCTACAAAATACTTTAAAACTGGAGGAGAGGATGTCTCTGTCTGAGTTTAAAATTCTGATAGAAGTTTTTAATATATAGTATCGTGTTCTTGTGTTATGTGTACACAAAGACTACTTCCTGCTGACCTCATGCCAGGTCCCCCTCAAAAAATAGGTTTCTAACCTAAATAAAGGTTAAATAAAATAGAATTGTCAGCATAGGAGTAGGCAAGACAGCACAAACAGATTTGGGACCAGGTTAATTAGAAACATGGCTTGTGTGAGGCTTCTATTTCCTCATCTCAGAGAGAGAGAGAGAGAGAGAGATATATAGTCAACGGCCAGTTTATTAGGTACACCACCCCATTCACAGAAATTGATCGCTCTTACAGACAGTGAGTCACGAGGACGTGCCTTGCTATATAAAGCTGGCAGACAAGTATCGAGGCATTCAGTTACTGTTTGAATGAATGTTAGAATGAGCAAAACAAGTGACCGAAGCAACTTTGAGCGTGGTAAAATCTTCGGTGCCAGGCGAGCCGGTTCTAGTATCTCAGAAAAAGAGTGACCTCTTGGGCCTTTCACACATAACAGGGTTTCCCGAGAACGGTGCAACATACAAAAAACATCCAGTCCTATGAGAGAAACAGCTCGTCGAAGGAGAATGGCAAATGTGAACCAATACGGGAAACTAGACGTATAATCGCAAGTCAAGACTTCACAGGAGAGCTGTTTGAATATAAAACATGTTTTTTTATCAAAATGCATTTTTTTTGGCAGAAATTCCTACTCGAAACGTGAACTTTCATGTGCCTTGATATCAAACTTGTAAATATGAATACAATTGTTCAATTATGAGCCTAGTTGGTTTAGCCACAGAAAAAGCAAGCAACCTTCCCGCTAGTCATGATTGGTTGAGATAATGAGTGGGATGGACATGCCGAGAGATGAGTTCGGATTGGTCTACCATATGGCACACGTCTGTCTACTGGAGCTGGTCAGTATGTTTAGGTAATCGTGTCAAAACACAGCTTTTTTTTTGTACGTGTCACGTAGTAAAACTGCATAACCCTAATGTCTAGTTAAAGTTTACTGTTAGCTAGCTAAAGTTAGCTGGATGGCTAACTAGCTAACATTATGTGTGTGCACTCCACTTTCTGGAGGACCAAGTCTTGAAATCATTGGAATTCGAGTATGATAGCTAAGGAGATGGACGAATGTTACATGTTCAAATTAAGGGCAACCATCTATAGCATAAGACAGGAGACACGTCAAACCATTATGTATACTGGTAAGATTTCCAAATATTACACGTTTCTAATTGTGACAAAAAGTGGTTTCATTTCAAGTGTACTGTTAGCTAGCTAATGTTAGCTGGCTGGGTCACTAGCTAACGTTATGTGTATGATCTTATTCTTCGTATCTCAGACACATTTGCTTGACTAGTTATAGCCATAGAACTTGATAGGTTAGCTACCTGCAGATTCATGCAGGGTAGTAACGTCATGCAGATTCATGTTCATGTTCAGGTTACCAGGTGCCTATTTCAAATCACCAGTTGTAACAATCCGCATCCATAGTAAGGTACAGAATAACTGATGCATTTTTGAACGCTCAACACCAGTTGAATATGCCCGGTGTCAGTAAACGTTGGCAACAAAGCGTTCAATTGAATCCAGTAGCACAGTTAGTCACCAACACTCTGGTTTCCGGTTGTTTTTTCTTTGGATTTTCACCTGCCATATTAATTGTGTTATAGTCTCAGACATTATTTTAACATTTCTAGAAACTTCAAATTGTTTTATTTCCAATACTACCATTTATATGCATATCCTGGCTTCTGGGCCTGAGTAACAGGCTGTTTACTTTAGGCACGTCAGTCAGGTGGAAATTCAGGAAACTAGACCCTAGCCCTAAGAAGCTTTTAGCTAACAGGCGGGCCAAACACAGACAAATAACAGTGCAGTCGAACAACGGCATCTCAGAACCCACAACTCGTCGGTCCTTGTCATGGATGGGCTGTTGCAGCAGGCAATCACACCGGGTTCCACTCCTATCAAAAGCGGCTCCAGCGAGCACCTGATCACCAACACTGGACAATTGAGGAGTGGAAAAACATCAAGCGGTCCGACGAATCCCATTTGTGTCATGCTGATGTCAGGATTTGACGTAAGCAGCATGAGACCATGGACCCATCCTCCCTGGTGTCAACAGTACAAGCTGGGGGAGGAGATGGACCTCCGTCCAAACTGCAGCAACTGCCATCATTGGCATATGAGAATTATTACAGTTTTTCTCAGTCGCTTTGGTGCATTTCTTAGATCAAAAGTGCAATTCTTGATACTACTTGTACAAATTCCAAATCATCTAGTCACTTGTGCACATCATTCAAGCAATTTCTTATTCCTTTGAACAAATTGCAATTGATAATGTACAAGTGTCAGCTTTTTTCCACATTATCAATTGCTCATGTCATGTTGATCAAAATATAGTAGATGGTTCTCTGTTGAATACTCTTACCCCTCAAAACATCTAGGCATTAGTTCCTCGCATAAGCCATTACATGCAAAATTGTTTAGCTATTTGTCATAAACTGTCATGCATGGTTTTACACATTTCTATTAGACCTTTTGTACAAAAATGTGAATTGATGAATCGTGCAGGTGAAATTGACCCTCACTCATGAAGGACTGTAAAGTGTTAGTTCAACCAACAATCAACCAGTTGTCTAAATTGCTCAAAGGTGCATCTCATGTAGAATCAATTGGCAAGCATATATAGACAGACCACAACACAGAGTTGCAATTTTCCAATAATGGATGGACCAGGAAACGAACAGGGTCAACAGCCAAGAGGAGGAAGAAGAGGAGCACGGATGCGTGGTGGAAGGCAAAACAGAGGAAGAGGCAGAAGAGGACATAGGCGCATATCTGATGACATAAGGGCCACTATTGTAGACCATGTTGTCAATCATGGCCTTACAATGGCTGAGACGGGTCGAAGGGTGCAGTCGAATATGGGGAGATCAACCGTGTCCTCAATAGTTCAAACCTTTTGAAGAGAGAACAGGTATGTCCACCAATGTACAGTGCACTGTTACTGTACATAACCAGTATACTGTATACTTCCTACAATGCTTCATATTACAGTAGTCCACTTGTATTTCACAGCATACAGAAATATACTCTATACAGATACATACTGCACCTTACATGCACCCACCTGTATGTTTTACAGTAAGATGTGTGTTCGCATAGTTTTTGTCTATGTGAAAGTGTGTGATGCATCACTGCATTTTTCCCCACATAGGACTGCAAGATTACCTCAAACCGGTGGCAGAGGACACCTTTTCACACCTCAACAGGAGGAGGCTATTTGCACCATGGTCCGAGCAAACAAATGCCATGAGACTCAGAGAAATACAAAGGACCATTATAGAAGACAACGATGTCTTTGAAAACATCCATACGGTTCGCATCTCAACCATCGACAGGGTGCTGCATAGAAACCAGATGAGTATGAAACAGCTGTACCGTGTACCATTCCAAAGGAACGAGGACAGAGTTAAGGAGCTACGGTACCAGTATGTACAGGTAAAACGTATATCTATGTAACTACTTTACAGCAACATTTTATAGTGATACATAGTACAGTAAGCATAAACTGCACACATGTCCATTGCTGTGGAAGGAACATGCAATATATGTACATTTTATGTCACTCTTCCTTACCAAAACAAATTCAACTGTGTTCTGTGTTTTCTGGGATAGAGCGTATAATGGAGTTGGAATCAAGTGAACCCTCTCACAACTTGGTATACGTGGATGAGGCTGGCTTCAACCTGACCAAATGCAGAAGGCGGGGTCGGAATATCATCGGTCACAGAGCTACTGTGGATTTGCCAGGCCAACAGGGAGGAAATATCACCATGTGTGCTGCTATTTTCGGAGCATTGTGTCCTAACCCATATCCCCCTTATAGGGCCATACAACACCCAGCATCTACTCAACTTTTTAGAGACTCTCTACAGGGCTCTCATCCCTGATGATGAGAGGGGTCTGTTTAGAGAGGATTTGCCAAAGTATGTGGTCATTTGTGATAATGTGAGTTTCCATCGATCAAACATCATAAGGCAATGGTTTGTGACCCACCCGAGGATGCTCATAGAATTCCTCCCACCTCCCCCCATTCACCCTTCCTTAACCCAATTGAGGAGTTCTTTTCAGCATGGAGGTGGAAGGTGTACGATCGTCAGCCACACACACAGATGACCCTGCTGGCTGCAATGGATGCAGCATGTGAGGACATCACAGTAGACGCCTGCAGAGGATGGATAAGGCATTCCAAAAGATTCTTTCCGCGTTGCATTGGAAGGGAAAATATCCAGTGTGATGTGGATGAGAATATGTGGGCCGGCAGACAGGAACGTCTGGATGTGTAGAGACAGCACAACAGTGCTGCGGGCAAAGTTGTGCCTTAGTGGTGGTTTCCCGTGTTTCTTTCTAATTTAGTTTTTTTTCCTTTGTGCCCCTTGGGTTGTCCAGTCTCTTTCAATCAATAACCCACATACAGTAATATGTAAATGGTACTGTTGAAATTGATATATGCCATAGAAGTGCAGCCTTGTGCATTTTCAATACAGTAACTGTCATCCAAACTGTAGCCTAAGTTTACATCAGGTAATACTGTCAAAGTACACAGTTACATTGACAACATGCCTAAACATTTTGACTACCTTGTTCGTGAACAATGACTCAATGACTTATCATTCTGATGACACTGACATGATCATTGGCATGAATATTTACTTTTGAGAGATGTACTAAGGATTTTTAGTGACTGACAAGCTTTAGAAACATATCTATTGTATATTGCAGTTTGTACAAATTGTTCTGAGAAATGCACTTATTATTTTGCACAAGTTAGGGATGATGTGAAAAATGCACCAAAGCGACTGAGAAAAACTGTATTAATATATAGCCATGGGGGTTGATACTCGGAATTGGTCGATTACCAAGTCAAGCTATACTTACTGCACCCCCCATAGCTTTAAATAGATCTACAGGTGCTGCTAACATGGAGGAAACTTTTGATTGACTTTATGTTATTGTTACACTACTGTCAAGGTACCGTGTTGCCACTTCCTCTCATATGCAGAGGGGTATTGTTAGAAGTAATCTCGTCTCCATCCATCTCAGGCCTGACAGTAGCTACACGAGGAAGCGTCGCTCATCTAATATTACCTTGAATGCTCCATCTGATATGAGCTCTCGAAATAGTGGCCTAGGAATTATTCATTTGAATGCTAGAAGCTTGATCCAAAAGCTAGATTTGATTGAAATACTGGTCTCACAATCACATGCTGACATATTGATTATATCTGAATCCTGGCTCTGTGTCTCTGTTCCAGACTCAGATGTTCTGTTAGCTGGGTATAAGGTCTACAGAGCAGACAGAGCAGACAGAGTGGGTAGAGGTGGAGGTATATAAATTATTTAATTAATTAATTAAATGCAACATAGATGTCACTGTGTCCATTTCAACTTCTGTTCTGAAACAGAATGAATGTTTAGTTTTGTTTAAATGTTTAAATTTGGTGCCTGATAATAATACACTATTAACGCTAGCGAGAGTTTATCGCCTCAGCTCTGGTATCTGCTCTATGCAAATTGTTTGAGTTAATGTTGTTTGAGTTAATTATGTAAACTCTGACTTATTGATTATCTGGTTTTCTTCCGTGGAAGGAGAAGAGGACCAAAATGCAGCATAGTTTGTGTTTAATAAAAGACGATAACGTGAACACTACACAAATGTGTCAAAACCCGAAACAGTCCTATCTGGTGCAGAGAACACAAAGACAGGAAACAACCACCCACAAACCCCCAACACAAAACAAGCTACCTAAATATGGTTCCCAATCAGAGACAATGACTAACACCTGCCTCTGATTGAGATGAGAACCATATCAGGCCATATCAGGCCATACATAGAAACGGACAAACTAGACACACAACATAGAATGCCCACCCAGCTCACGTCCTGACCAACACTAAAACAAGGAAAACACAAAAGAACTTGAACGTGACATAATCTTATTGATTATCAGAGATCTCAATCTGGACTGGCTGATGCCAGCATCGTTTAAATTAAAAGATATTTGCAACGAACTAAAACTTACTCAACTAATAACTATACCAACCTGTCCCCCCCCAAAAAAATCTACATTAGCAGACCTTATCTTAACAAATACACCTCACAAATATATAGATAGTGGGTTATTTGCTAATGACATCAGTGACCACTGCATGTATCAGAGATACAAGGCAAAAAAATCCTGACCCACGTAAAATTCTAAAGAGAAACTATAAACACTTCTCAGAGCGATCCATTACCTTTATTATTCAGAGATTTTATCCGTAATATAATAATGGACCCCGTTTTAGCGTTCTCTTTCTTTTCATCAATTTTTACCTTCCTGGCTGATAAATATGCCCCTATTAAAACGACTTAGAGTAAAAAAACGAACTAATCCTTGGTTCTCCTGTGCAAAATAATCAAGCATGGGCCTTGGTGAGGAAGACTGGTGAAAACAGCTGATTGGCTGCTTTTTAGGTAATTGTGAAATAAATGGACCGGAAGAATAAAAAAGAATAAATCTAGGTATTTTCTTGATGCTTCTTGATGTCTGCTGGTTATGTCCAATGGCCGATGAGCACCGATACGTTTTATATATCATTTATCTTCATATGATAAGGATGGAAAAAGATTTGCCAGTAGATTGTCAGCTTGATTCATGATGATGACTGCTAGCTATGATTTTGAAAGTTTGATGTTGACATGATCAGTCCAATCAAATCTACTGTAGATATAATGTCATTTGACGTCATTTTATCTGAGGCCAATGACATCGGGTGATGTGGAGGTAAACCCAGGCTCTGCGTGTCCCCAGACACCCTCATTTGTTGACTTCTGTGATTGAAAAAACCTTGGTTTCATGCATGTCAACATCAGAAGCCTCCTCCCTAAATTTGTTTTACTCACTACTTTAGCACACTCCGCCAACCCTGATGTCCTTGCCATGTCAGAATCCTGGCTTATAGGAAGGCCACCAACAATTCTGAGATTTCTATACCCAGCTACAACATTTTCCATCAAGATAGAACTGCCAATGGAGGAGGAGTTGCAATCTACTGTAGAGATAGCCTGCAAAGTTCTGTCATACTTTCCAGGTCTATACCCAAACAGTTTGAACTTCTAATTTTAAAAATGAACCTCTCCAGAAATAAGTCCCTCACTGTTGCCGCCTGCTATCGACCCCCCTCCACTCCCAGCTGTGCCCTGGACACCATTTGTGAATTGACTAGCTTCTTTCTGTTATGTGACGTAAACTGGGATATGCTTAACACCCCGGCAGTCCTACAATCTAAGCAAGATCCCCTCAATCTCACACAAATCATCAAGGAACCCATCAGGTACAACCATAAATCCGTAAACATGGGCACCCTCATAGTCATTATCCTGACCAACTTCCCCTCCAAATACACCTCCGCTGTTTTCAATCAGGATCACGATAACAACACCGACCGGTAGCACACGTTCCAGCAGGTATATTTCGCTGATCATCCCCAAAACCAACACCTCATTTGGACACCTTTCCTTCCAGTTCTCTGCTGCCAGTGACTGGAACGAATTGCAAAAAATCGCTGAAGTTGGAGACTTTTATTTCCCTCACCAACTTTAAACATCAACTATCTGAGCAGCTAACCGATAGCTGCAACTGTACATAGTCCATCTGTAAACAGCACACCCAATCTATCTACCTCATCCCCATACTGTTTTTTGTTTTATTTACTTTTCTGCTCTTTTGCACACCAGTATCTCCTTGCACATCATCATCGGCTCATTTATCACTCCAGAGTTAATCTGCTAAATTGAAATTATTATGGCCTATTTATTGCCTACCTCCTCATGCCTTTTGCACACACTGTATATAGACTTTCTTTTTTCTACTGTGTCATTGACTTGTTTATTGTGTTATTGGCTTGTTTATTGTTTACTCCATGTGTAACTCTGTGTTGGTGTCTGTGTCACACTGCCTTTCTTTATCTTGGCCAGGTCGCAGTTGCAAATGAGAACTTGTTCTCAACTAGCCTACCTGGTTAAATAAAGGTGAAATATATATATATATATTTTTTAAATGACCTTGTGCCTTCTTGGATGGGCACTTCTAATATCTCTATGGCAGGACTCAAGGCGCTAGAATTTTCAAGCTCTACCCTTAGATTTGGCAGTGACGTAGTGTCCCCATGAGTGACAGAACACTGAGCCAATCACGGCGCAACTAGAGAACATTACCAACCCCTACGCTCTGTATATTCTGCTGGCTGCCCCACCACCACAGAAAGCACTGAGCTGAGGCTGAAACACCTGTATTTTGGAGCTGTCTTACTCAAGAAAACATAAAAGAGAGCATGTTTTTATGCAGATGTATTAACTAAAATATGTTTATTTTTGTTACATTGTTTGCAAACTGACACATACAGTGGGGAGAACAAGTATTTGATAAACTGCCGTTTTTGCAGGTTTTCCTACTTACAAAGCATGTAGAGGTTTGTAATTTTTTTAATCATAGGTACACTTAAACTGTGAGAGATGGAATCTAAAACAAAAATCCAGAAAATCACATGGTATGATTTTTAAGTAATTCATTTGCATTTTATTGCATGACATAAGTACTTGATACATCAGAAAAGCAGAACTTAATATTTGTTACAGAAATCTTTGTTTGCAAATACAGAGATCATATGTTTCCTGTAGTTCTTGACCAGGTTTGCACACACTGCAGCTGTATTTGTGGACATTAGGCTATAGACAGGCCGCTGGACATTAGGCTAGAGACAGGCCGCTGGACATAAGACTAGAGACAGGACACTGGACATTAGACTAGAGACAGGCCGCTGGACATTAGACTAGAGACAGGCCGCTGGACATTAGACTAGAGACAGGCCGCTGAACATTAGGCTAGAGACAGGCCACTGGACATTAGACTAGAGACAGGCCACTGAACATTAGGCTAGAGACAGGCCACTGAACATTAGGCTAGAGACAGGCCACTGGACATTAGGCTAGAGACAGGCCGCTGGACATTAGGCTAGAGACAGGCCGCTGAACATTAGGCTAGAGACAGGCCACTGAACATTAGGCTAGAGACAGGCCGCTGAACATTAGGCTAGAGACAGGCCACTGGACATTAGGCTAGAGACAGGCCACTGGACATTAGGCTAGAGACAGGCCACTGGACATTAGGCTAGAGACAGGCCACTGGACATTAGGCTAGAGACAGGCCGCTGGACATTAGACTAGAGACAGGCCGCTGGACATTAGCTATAGACAGGCCGCTGGACATTAAGCTAGAGACAGGCCGCTGGAAATTAGGCTAGAGACAGGCCGCTGGACATTAGGCTAGAAACAGGCCGCTGGACATTAGGCTAGAGACAGTCCGCTGGACATTAGGCTAGAGACAGGCCGCTGGACATTAGGCTAGAGACAGGCCGCTGGACGTTAGGCTAGAGACAGGCCGCTGGACGTTAGGCTAGAGACAGGCCGCTGGACGTTAGGCTAGAGACAGGCCGCTGGACATTAGGCTAGAGACAGGCCGCTGGACATTAGGCTAGAGACAGGCCGCTGAACATTAGACTAGAGACAGGCCGCTGGACATTAGGCTAGAGACAGGCCGCTGGACATTAGGCTAGAGACAGGCCGCTGGACGTTAGGCTAGAGACAGGCCGCTGAACATTAGGCTAGAGACAGGCCGCTGGACGTTAGGCTAGAGACAGGCCGCTGGACATTAGGCTAGAGACAGGCCGCTGGACATTAGGCTAGAGACAGGCCGCTGAACATTAGACTAGAGACAGGCCGCTGGACATTAGGCTAGAGACAGGCCGCCGGACATTAGGCTAGAGACAGGCCGCTGAACATTAGACTAGAGACAGGCCTATTGCGGACAGTCTGAGCACTGATGGTCGCCACTGGGTGTGCACCAATTCATGCATTATATTTCTATATCTATGGTGGATGCATCAAAACAACGCAATTAGCAAAGCATGGTTAGCAACAACAGCACTTTCATTTGCTTCAATTGATTTCTGGACGTAATTATGAGTATAATATTGTGAGCCCCATTTAGGAGTGTGTGTGTGTGTGTGTCACCCCACTTTGTCCATTTTAAATTTCTCATGCTGGGTGAACATGGCTGATTGAGAATAAAACATCTAACACAAGCACTTTACAAGGTCTCCACACACACACGCACGCACGCGCACACACACACAAACACACACACACACACACACACACAGGTCAATAGTACTGCAGAACATATGGGGTCAAAGTAGGCTATGGAGAAGAGACCGAGATCAAGAGAGAATGCAGACGGACAGGAACAGCGGGTGACTTTGCAGGCAGAAAGAGGAGGAGACAGACAAAAAGACAAGGAGGCAGAGACAAAGACAAGGAGCCAGACACAAAGACAAGGAGACAAAGACAAAGAGACAGACACAAAGACAAGGAAACAGACATAAAGACAAGGAGACAGAGACAAAGACAAGGAGACAGAGACCAAGAGGAGGAGACAGACACAAAGACAAGGAAACAGACATAAAGACAAGGAGACAGAGACAAAGACAAGGAGACAGAGACCAAGAGGAGGAGACAGACACAAAGACAAGGAGACAGAGACAAAGACAAGGAAACAGACACAAAGACATGGAAACAGACACAAAGACAAGGAGACAGAGACAAAGACAAGGAGGCAGAGACCAAGAGGAGGAGACAGACACAAAGAGGAGGAGACAGACACGAAGACAAGCTCTCTCTCTCTCTCTCTCTCTCTCTCTCTCTCTCTCTCTCTCTCTCTCTCTCTCTCTCTCTCTTCACAGGAGAGCAATTTGAACATAAAACATATTTTTGATCACAATGCGTTTTTTGACAGAAATGCCTACTCGATCACGTGAACTTTCATGTGCCTTAATAGCAAACTTGTATGCCATCTGTATATAAGAATACAAATATTAAATTACGAACCTAGTTGGTTTAGTCACAGAAAAAAGTCAGCAACCTTCTCCGCTAGCCATGATTGGCTGAGATAATGAGTGGGCTGGACATGCCGAGAGATGAGTTCGGATTGGTCTGCCATATAGAATCTTCTGTCTATTTAGCTGGTCAGTATGTGTTGGTAATCCTGCCATGTAGAATCATTATGAGTAGTAGTTCATTCTTTCTAGCGCAGCTTTTTATAAAAACATCACTTAGTAGACCTGTATAAGTGTTGCTCTCCACTTTCTGGAGGGCCGAGTTTTGAAATCAGTAGAATTAGAGTATGTTAGCTAAGGAGATGGAGGAAAAACCTGTCTCTGGATTGCATCTTCAAACTAAGGGCAACCATGGGATCTGTGACAGAGGGAGAAGCGTCCATTCATGTATACAGGTAAGATAGTACATTTTCAGATGTTACACATTTCTAATTTAGAAAGAAAGTTGTTTTACTGTATACTGTTAGCTAGCTAGCTAACGTTAGCTGGCTGTAGACCTAACATTGTGTATGATCTGTGTAGTAATATTATTTGTATCTCAAATTTCAAATTTATTTATATAGCCCTTCGTACATCAGCTGATATCTCAAAGTGCTGTACAGAAACCCATCCTAAAACCCCAAACAGCAAGCAATGCAGGTGTAGAAGCACGGTGGCTAGGAAAAACTCCCTAGAAAGGCCAAAACCTAGGAAGAAACCTAGAGAGGAACCAGGCTATGTGGGGTGGCCAGTCCTCTTCTGGCTGTGCCGGGTGGAGATTATAACAGAACATGGCCAAGATGTTCAAATGTTCATAAATGACCAGCATGGTCGAATAATAATAAGGCAGAACAGTTGAAACTGGAGCAGCAGCACAGTCAGGTGGAAGTTGAAACTGGAGCAGCAGCATGGCCAGGTGGACTGGGGACAGCAAGGAGTCATCATGTCAGGTAGTCCTAGGGCTCAGGTCCTCCGAGAGAGAGAAAGAAAGAGAGAAGGAGAGAATTAGAGAACGCACACTTAGATTCACACAGGACACCGAATAGGACATGAGAAGTACTCCAGATATAACAAACTGACCCTAGCCCCCCGACACATAAACTACTGCAGCATAAATACTGGAGGCTGAGACAGGAGGGGTCAGGAGACACTGTGGCCCCATCCGAGGTCACCCCCGGACAGGGCCAAACAGGAAGGATATAACCCCACCCACTTTGCCAAAGCACAGCCCCCACACCACTAGAGGGATATCTTCAACCACCAACTTACCATCCTGAGACAAGGCTGAGTATAGCCCACAAAGATCTCCGCCACGGCACAACCCAAGGGGGGGGCGCCAACCCAGACAGGATGACCACAACAGTGAATCAACCCACTCAGGTGACGCACCCCCTCCAGGGACGGCATGAGAGAGCCCCAGTAAGCCAGTGACCCAGCCCCTGTAATAGGGTTAGAGGCAGAGAATCCCAGTGGAAAGAGGGGAACCGGCCAGGCAGAGACAGCAAGGGCGGTTCGTTGTATCTCAGAGCCTTTTGATATGCTAGTTATAGCCATAATTTTAGATAGCTATTATTGAACCTGGTAGGTTAGCTACACACAGATTCATGCAGACTGTAGACCTGATTAGACTGTAGACCTATCCAGACTAGACCTATCCAGATTAATCAGGTCTACAGTCTGGTCAGGTCTACAGTCTGGATAGGTCTACAGTCTAATTAGGTCTACAGTCTGACCAGGTCTACAGTCTGGATAGGTCTACAGTCTAATCAGGTCTACAGTCTAATCAGGTCTACAGTCTAATCAGGTCTACAGTCTGACCAGGTCTACAGTCTGGATAGGTCTACAGTCTGGATAGGTCTACAGTCTACAGGTCTACAGTCTAATCAGGTCTACAGTCTGGATAGGTCTACAGTCTGACAGTCTGTCTGGTCAGGTCTACAGTCTGGTCAGGTCTACAGTCTGGTCAGGTCTACAGTCTGGATAGGTCTACAGTCTAATCAGGTCTACAGTCTGGATAGGTCTACAGTCTGACCAGGTCTACAGTCTGGTCAGGTCTACAGTCTGACCAGGTCTACAGTCTGACCAGGTCTACAGTCTGGTCAGGTCTACAGTCTGGATAGGTCTACAGTCTAATCAGGTCTACAGTCTGGATAGGTCTACAGTCTAATCAGGTCTACAGTCTAATCAGGTCTACAGTCTGGTCAGGTCTACAGTCTGGTCTGAGGTCTACAGTCTGAACAGGTCTACAGTCTGGTCAGGTCTACAGTCTGGTCAGGTCTACAGTCTGGTCAGGTCTACAGTCTGAACAGGTCTACAGTCTGAATAGGTCTACCATCTGGTCAGGTCTACAGGAGCACATCTAGTCCTGGTCACCACAGGGTCGTGGACCTCCAGGACTCATCCATCATGGGACCTGTGATGGACGCCGAGAGAGAGAGTAAGGACATCTGCTTCAGGCCAGGAAATCTCTCTATCACACACAGCCATAGAGGACGACACTATCACACACAGGCGTATAGGACAACACTATCACACACAGCCATAGAGGACGACACTATCACACACAGCTGTACAGGACAACACTATCACACACAGCTGTACAGGACAACACTATCACACACAGCTGTACAGGACAACACTATCACACACAGCTGTACAGGACAACACTATCACACACAGCCGTAGAGGACGACACTATCACACACAGCCATAGAGGACAACACTATCACACACAGCCATAGAGGACAACACTATCACACACAGCCATAGAGGACAACACTATCACACACAGCCATAGCGGACAACACTATCACACACAGCCGTAGAGGACAACACTATCACACACAGCCGTACAGGATGACACTAACACACACAGCCCAATACACACATAGACAGGACCACTCTCTCTTCCACACACAGACAGGAGAGCCCCGTCTGACAGTGGCCGCTGCAGGGGCAAGGGAGTCAGTTGGACCAGTGGGGCTGGTGGCACCACCGACTGGGAGTTTAAAATAGAACCACAAATTGTGGTTCTATGTGGGGGATAACGTCATTGTTTTTTACGGTACAGCTATCTCATGGGAATCTGCCTCTGTCTGATGTCCCAGCCGGGAATCCAGAGCATCGTCGTTATCCTCCCAAGGTTATGGTCAAACCACTGCACTTTGTCCAGATGAGCTAAACCACTATACATCTCAAACCATCTGATTAAACACATCACTGACTGCTGTCAGAGTGTGTGTGTGTGTGTGTGTGTATGTGTGTGTGTGTGTGTGTGTGTGTATGTGTGTGTGTGTGTGTGTGTGTGTGTGTGTGTGTGTGTGTGTGTATTAGTGTGTATTTGTGTGTGTTTGTGGGTGTATTTGCGTGTGTTTGTGTGTATTTGTGTATTAGTGGGTGTATTTGTGTAGGTGTGTGTGTGTGTTTGTGTGTATTAGTGGGTGTTTTAGTGTGTGTGTGTATTAGTGCGTGTGTGTGTGTTACCAGTCTGCTGTTCCCACATGCTTCAAGAGGGCCACCATTGTTCCTGTTCCCAAGAAAGCTAAGGTAACTGAGCTAAACGACTACCGCCCCGTAGCACTCACATCCGTCATCATGAAGTGCTTTGAGAGACTAGTCAAGGACCATATAACCTCCACCCTACCTGACACCCTTGACCCACTTCAATTTGCTTACCGCCCAAATAGGTCCACAGACGATGCAATCTCAACCACACTGCACACTGCCCTAACCCATCTGGACTAGAGGAATACCTATGTGAGAATGCTGTTCATCGACTACAGCTCGGCATTCAACACCATAGTACCCTCCAAGCTCGTCATCAAGCTCGAGACCCTGGGTCTCGACCCCGCCCTGTGCAACTGGGTACTGGACTTCCTGACGGGCCGCCCCCAGGTGGTGAGGGTAGGCAACAACATCTCCTCCCCGCTGATCCTCAACACTGGGGCCCCCAGATGGAATCTAAAACAAAAATCCAGAAAATCACATTGTATGATTTTTAAGTAATTCATTTGCATTTTATTGCATGACATAAGTACTTGATACATCAGAAAAGCAGAACTTAATATTTGTTACAGAAATCTTTGTTTGCAAATACAGAGATCATATGTTTCCTGTAGTTCTTGACCAGGTTTGCACACACTGCAGCTGTATTTGTGGACATTAGGCTATAGACAGGCCGCTGGACATTAGGCTAGAGACAGGCCTCTGGACATAAGACTAGAGACAGGACACTGGACATTAGACTAGAGACAGGCCGCTGGACATTAGGCTAGAGACAGGCCGCTGGACATTAGACTAGAGACAGGCCGCTGGACATTAGGCTAGAGACAGGCCACTGGACATTAGACTAGAGACAGGCCACTGAACATTAGGCTAGAGACAGGCCACTGAACATTAGGCTAGAGACAGGCCACTGGACATTAGACTAGAGACAGGCAACTGGACATTAGACTAGAGACAGGCCGCTGAACATTAGGCTAGAGACAGGCCACTGGACATTAGACTAGAGACAGGCCACTGAACATTAGGCTAGAGACAGGCCACTGAACATTAGGCTAGAGACAGGCCGCTGGACATTAGGCTAGAGACAGGCCGCTGGACATTAGGCCAGAGACAGGCCGCTGAACATTAGGCTAGAGACAGGCCACTGAACATTAGGCTAGAGACAGGCCGCCGAACATTAGGCTAGAGACAGGCCACTGGACATTAGGCTAGAGACAGGCCACTGGACATTAGGCTAGAGACAGGCCGCTGGACATTAGGCTATAGACAGGCCACTGGACATTAGGCTAGAGACAGGCCGCTGGACATTAGACTAGAGACAGGCCGCTGGACATTAGGCTATAGACAGGCCGCTGGACATTAAGCTAGAGACAGGCCGCTGGAAATTAGGCTAGAGACAGGCCGCTGGACATTAGGCTAGAAACAGGCCGCTGGACATTAGGCTAGAGACAGTCCGCTGGACATTAGGCTAGAGACAGGCCGCTGGACATTAGGCTAGAGACAGGCCGCTGGACATTAGGCTAGAGACAGGCCGCTGGATGTTAGGCTAGAGACAGTCCGCTGGACATTAGGCTAGAGACAGGCCGCTGGACATTAGGCTAGAGACAGGCCGCTGGACATTAGGCTAGAGACAGGCCGCCGGACATTAGGCTAGAGACAGGCCGCTGGACATTAGGCTAGAGACAGGCCGCTGGACATTAGGCTAGAGACAGGCCGCCGGACATTAGGCTAGAGACAGGCCGCTGGACATTAGGCTAGAGACAGGCCGCCGGACATTAGGCTAGAGACAGGCCGCTGAACATTAGACTAGAGACAGGCCTATTGCGGACAGTCTGAGCACTGATGGTCGCCACTGGGTGTGCACCAATTCATGCATTATATTTCTATATCTATGGTGGATGCATCAAAACAACGCAATTAGCAAAGCATGGTTAGCAACAACAGCACTTTCATTTGCTTCAATTGATTTCTGGACGTAATTATGAGTATAATATTGTGAGCCCCATTTAGGAGTGTGTGTGTGTGTGTCACCCCACTTTGTCCATTTAAATTTCTCATGCTGGGTGAACATGGCTGATTGAGAATAAAACATCTAACACAAGCACTTTACAAGGTCTCCACACACACACGCACGCACGCGCACACACACACAAACACACACACACACACACACACACAGGTCAATAGTACTGCAGAACATATGGGGTCAAAGTAGGCTTGGGGAGAGAGAAATGGAGAAGAGACCGAGATCAAGAGAGAATGCAGACGGACAGGAACAGCGGGTGACTTTGCAGGCAGAAAGAGGAGGAGACAGACAAAAAGACAAGGAGGCAGAGACAAAGACAAGGAGCCAGACACAAAGACAAGGAGACAGAGACAAAGACAAGGAAACAGACACAAAGACAAGGAAACAGACATAAAGACAAGGAGACAGAGACAAAGACAAGGAGACAGAGACCAAGAGGAGGAGACAGACACAAAGACAAGGAAACAGACATAAAGACAAGGAGACAGAGACAAAGACAAGGAGACAGAGACCAAGAGGAGGAGACAGACACAAAGACAAGGAGACAGAGACAAAGACAAGGAAACAGACACAAAGACATGGAAACAGACAAAGACAAGGAGACAGAGACAAAGACAAGGAGACAGAGACCAAGAGGAGGAGACAGACACAAAGAGGAGGAGACAGACACGAAGACAAGCTCTCTCTCTCTCTCTCTCTCTCTCTCTCTCTCTCTCTCTCTCTCTCTCTCTCTCTCTTCACAGGAGAGCTATTTGAACATAAAACATGTTTTTTTGATCACAATGCATTTTTTGACAGAAATGCCTACTCGAACACGTGAACCTTCATGTGCCTTAATAGCAAACTTGTATGCCATCTGTATATAAGAATACAAATATTAAATTACGAACCTAGTTGGTTTAGTCACAGAAAAAGTCAGCAACCTTCTCCGCTAGCCATGATTGGCTGAGATAATGAGTGGGCTGGACATGCCGAGAGATGAGTTCGGATTGGTCTGCCATATAGAATCTTCGGTCTATTTAGCTGGTCAGTATGTGTTGGTAATCCTGCCATGTAGAATCATTATGAGTAGTAGTTCATTCTTTCTAGCGCAGCTTTTTATAAAAACATCACTTAGTAGAGCTGTATAAGTGTTGCTCTCCACTTTCTGGAGGGCCGAGTTTTGAAATCAGTAGAATTAGAGTATGTTAGCTAAGGAGATGGAGGAAAAACCTGTCTCTGGATTGCATCTTCAAACTAAGGGCAACCATGGGATCTGTGACAGAGGGAGAAGCGTCCATTCATGTATACAGGTAAGATAGTACATTTTCAGATGTTACACATTTCTAATTTAGAAAGAAAGTTGTTTTACTGTATACTGTTAGCTAGCTAGCTAACGTTATCTGTGCTGTAGACCTAACATTGTGTATGATCTGTGTAGTAATATTATTTGTATCTCAGAGCCTTTTGATATGCTAGTTATAGCCATAATTTTAGATAGCTATTATTGAACCTGGTAGGTTAGCTACACACAGATTCATGCAGACTGTAGACCTGATTAGACTGTAGACCTATCCAGACTAGACCTATCCAGACTAATCAGGTCTACAGTCTGGTCAGGTCTGGAGCAGTCTGGATAAGTCTACAGTCTAATTAGGTCTACAGTCTGACCAGGTCTACAGTCTGGATAGGTCTACAGTCTAATCAGGTCTACAGTCTAATCAGGTCTACAGTCTAATCAGGTCTACAGTCTGACCAGGTCTACAGTCTGGATAGGTCTACAGTCTGGATAGGTCTACAGTCTAATCAGGTCTACAGTCTAATCAGGTCTACAGTCTGGATAGGTCTACAGTCTGACCAGGTCTACAGTCTGGTCAGGTCTACAGTCTGACCAGGTCTACAGTCTGACCAGGTCTACAGTCTGGTCAGGTCTACAGTCTGGATAGGTCTACAGTCTAATCAGGTCTACAGTCTGGATAGGTCTACAGTCTGACCAGGTCTACAGTCTGGTCAGGTCTACAGTCTGACCAGGTCTACAGTCTGACCAGGTCTACAGTCTGGTCAGGTCTACAGTCTGGATAGGTCTACAGTCTAATCAGGTCTACAGTCTGGATAGGTCTACAGTCTAATCAGGTCTACAGTCTAATCAGGTCTACAGTCTAATCAGGTCTACAGTCTGGTCAGGTCTACAGTCTGGTCAGGTCTACAGTCTGAACAGGTCTACAGTCTGGTCAGGTCTACAGTCTGGTCAGGTCTACAGTCTGGTCAGGTCTACAGTCTGGTCAGGTCTACAGTCTGAACAGGTCTACAGTCTGAACAGGTCTACCATCTGGTCAGGTCTACAGGAGCACATCTAGTCCTGTTCACCACAGGGTCGTGGACCTCCAGGACTCATCCATCATAGAACTTCTTCGGTTCGGATCTTCAGAGCGCCTGGATCACAGCGGGGCCCTCTTTCTGGCAACGCCACTCTTGGGTGGGACCTGTGATGGACGCCGAGAGAGAGGTCAGGTCTACAAGGACATCTGCTTCAGGCCAGGAAATCTCTCTCATCACACACAGCCATAGAGGACGACACTATCACACACAGCTGTACAGGACAACACTATCACACACAGCTGTACAGGACAACACTATCACACACAGCTGTACAGGACAACACTATCACACACAGCTGTACAGGACAACACTATCACACACAGCTGTACAGGACAACACTATCACACACAGCTGTACAGGACAACACTATCACACACAGCTGTACAGGACAACACTATCACACACAGCTGTACAGGACAACACTATCACACACAGCCATAGAGGACAACACTATCACACACAGCCATAGAGGACAACACTATCACACACAGCCGTAGAGGACAACACTATCACACACAGCCATAGAGGATGACACTATCACACACAGCCCAATACAACACTATAGACAGCCATAGACCACAACACTATCACACACAGCCATAGGAGAGCCCACTATCTGACACAGCCATGCAGGGGACAAGGGAGTCAGTTGGAGCCAGTGGGGCTGGTGGCACACAGCCATACTGGACAACACTTAAACAGCCATAGAACCACAAATTGTGGTTCTATGTGGGGATAACGTCATTGTTTTTTACGGTACAGCTATCTCATGGGAATCTGCCTCTGTCTGATGTCCCAGCCGGAATCAGAGCATCGTCGACATCCTCCCAAGGTTATGGTCAAACCAGTGGGGCTTTGTCCAGATGGGAGCTTAAACCACTATAATCTCAAATTGTCTGATTAAACACATCACTGACTGCTGTCAGCTATGTGTGTGTGTGTGTGTGTGATGTCCCAGTGTGTGTGTGTGTTATCCTCCCAAGTGTTTGGTCAAACCACTGTGTTTGTGTGACACTATTATGTGTGTGTGTGTGTGTGTGTGTGTGTGTGTGTGTGTGTGTGTGTTGTGTGTGTGTGTGTGTGTGTGTATGTGTGTGTGTGTGTGTGTGTGTGTGTGTGTGTGTGTGTGTGTGTGTGTGTGTGTGTGTGTGTGTGTGTGTGTGTGTGTGTGTGTGTGTGTGTGTGTGTGTGTGTGTGTGTGTGTGTGTGTGTGTGTGTGTGTGTGTGTGTGTGTGTGTGTGTGTGTGTTGTGTGTGTGTGTGTGTGTGTTGTGTATGTGTGTGTTTGTGTGTGTGTGTTTGTGTGTGTGGGTGTTTTGTGTTTGTGTGTGTTTGTGTGTATTAGTGTGTATTTGTGTGTGTTTGTGTGTGTATGTGGGTGTATTTGTGTAGGTGTGTGTGTGTGTTTGTGTGTATTAGTGGGTGTATTTGCGTGTGTTTGTGTGCGTATTAGTGGGTGTATTTGTGTAGGTGTGTGTGTGTGTTTGTGTGCGTATTAGTGGGTGTATTTGTGTAGGTGTGTGTGTGTGTTTGTGTGTATTAGTGGGTGTTTTAGTGTGTGTGTGCGTGCGTGTGTGTGTTACCAGTCTGCTGTTCCCACATGCTTCAAGAGGGCCACCATTGTTCCTGTTCCCAAGAAAGCTAAGGTAACTGAGCTAAACGACTACCGCCCCATAGCACTCACATCCGTCATCATGAAGTGCTTTGAGAGACTAGTCAAGGACCATATCACCTCCACCCTACCTGACACCCTTGACCCACTTCAATTTGCTTACCGCCCAAATAGGTCCACAGACGATGCAATCTCAACCACACTGCACACTGCCCTAACCCATCTGGACAAGAGGAATACCTATGTGAGAATGCTGTTCATTGACTACAGCTCGGCATTCAACACCATAGTACCCTCCAAGCTCGTCATCAAGCTCGAGACCCTGGGTCTCGACCACGCCCTGTGCAACTGGGTACTGGACTTCCTGACGGGCCGCCCCCAGGTGGTGAGGGTAGGCAACAACATCTCCTCCCCGCTGATCCTCAACACTGGGGCCCCACAGGGGTGCGTTCTGAGCCCTCTCCTGTACTCCCTGTTCACCCACGACTGCGTGGCCACGCACGCCTCCAACTCAATCATCAAGTTTGCGGACGACACAACAGTGGTAGGCTTGATTACCAACAACGACGAGACGGCCTACAGGGAGGAGGTGAGGGCCCTCGGAGTGTGGTGTCAGGAAAATAACCTCACACTCAACGTCAACAAAACTAAGGAGATGATTGTGGACTTCAGGAAACAGCAGAGGGAACACCCCATCCACATCGATGGAACAGTAGTGGAGAGGGTAGCAAGTTTTAAGTTCCTCGGCATACACATCACAGACAAACTGAATTGGTCCACTCACACAGACAGCATCGTGAGGAAGGCGCAGCAGCGCCTCTTCAACCTCAGGAGGCTGAAGAAATTTGGCTTGTCACCAAAAGCACTCACAAACTTCTACAGATGCACAATCGAGAGCATCCTGGCGGGCTGTATCACCGCCTGGTATGGCAACTGCACCGCCCTCAACCGTAAGGCTCTCCAGAGGGTAGTGAGGTCTGCACAACGCATCACCGGGGCAAACTACCTGCCCTCCAGGACACCTACACCACCCGATGCTACAGGAAGGCCATAAAGATCATCAAGGACATCAACCACCCGAGCCACTGCCTGTTCACCCCGCTGTCATCCAGAAGGCGAGGTCAGTACAGGTGCATCAAAGCTGGGACCGAGAGACTGAAAAACAGCTTCTATCTCAAGGCCATCAGACTGTTAAACAGCCACCACTAACATTGAGTGGCTACTGCCAACACACTGTCAATGACACTGACTCTACTCCAGCCACTTTAATCATGGGAATTGATGGGAAATGATGTAAATATATCACTAGCCACTTTAAACAATGCTACCTTATATAATGTTACTTACCCTACATTGTTCATCTCATATGCATACGTAGATACTGTACTCTATATCATCGACTGCATCCTTATGTAATACATGTATCACTAGCCACTTTAACTATGCCACTTGGTTTACAGACTCATCTCATATGTATATACTGTACTCGATATCATCTACTGTATCTTGCCTATGCTGCTCTGTACCATCACTCATTCATATATCCTTATGTACATATTCTTTATCCCCTTACACTGTGTATAAGACAGTAGTTTTTTGGAATTGATAGTTAGATTACTTGTTGGTTATTACTGCATTGTCGGAACTAGAAGCACAAGCATTTCGCTACACTCGCATTAACATCTGCTAACCATGTGTATGTGACAAATAAAAATTTGATTTGATTTGATTTGATTTGATTTTGATTTGAGTATATTCGTGTGTGTGTGTTTGTGTGTGTTTGTGTGTGTATTAGTGGGTGTATCAATGTGTGTGTGTGTGTGTGTGTGTGTGTCTGTATGCGTGTTTGTGTGTATGTGTGTGTGTATTAGTGGGTGTATTAGTGTGTGTGTGTGCGTGTGTGTGCATGTGTGTGTGCGTATTAGTGGGTATATTAGTGTGTGTGTGCGTGTGTGTGCATGTGTGTGTGCGTATTAGTGGGTGTATTAGTGTGTGTGTGCGTGTGTGTGCATGTGTGTGTGCATATTAGTGGGTGTATTTGTGTAGGTGTGTGTGTGTTTGTGTTTGTGTGTATTAGTGGTTGTTTTAGTGTGTGTGTGCGTGCGTGTGTGTTTGTGTGTGTATTACTGTGTGTGTGTGTGTGTGTTTGAACGGAGGATGACAAACCATTGGTGGCATCCGACCTAATAAAGAATGAAAAGGGATGGTGTTCGAATCGAATAGTTAGTTAGTTAATAGATAGTTATAGCCATATGTATTAGATACTGCATGATCACACACAGACACGCTCAGACACACACACACACACACACACACACACAGACACGCTCAGACACACACACACAGACACACACACACACACACACACGCTCAGACACACACACACACACACACACACACACACACACACACACACACACACACACACACACACACACACACACACACACACAGACACGCACAGACACACACACACACAGACACACACACACACACACACACACACACACACACACACACACACACAGACATGCTCAGACACAGACACACACAGACACAGACACGCACACACACACACACACACACACAGACACAGACACACACACACACACACACACACACAGACACACACACACACACACACAGACACGCACAGACACACACACACACACACACACACACACACACACACACACAGACACACACACACACACACACACACACACACACAGACACGCTCAGACACACACAGACACACACACACACACACACACACACACACACACACGCATGCAGACACACACACACACACACACACACACGACACACACACACACACACACACACACACACACACAGACACACACACAGACACGCTCAGACACACACACACACACACACACACACACACACACACACACACACACAGACAAACACACACACACACACACAGACACGCTCAGACACACACAGACACACACACACACACACACAGACACACACACACACACACACACACAGACACGCTCAGACACACACACACACACACAGACACACACACACACACACACACACACACACACACACACACACACACACACAGACACACACACACACAGACACACACACACACACACACACACACACACACACACACACACTGAGAAGCTCTGCAGAGAAGATGAGGGAAGAACATGTCTCGCTAGACTACACATTTAAAATTGCAATTACATTAACCTCTGACCTCTGACTTGCTCGATCAGGACCCCCATCATTGTCAATTCAATTCAGGGCAAGACCTTCTTCTTTAAGGATTTTTCTGAATCGTAAACAGCCGCTAATAGAGAATCTTTATCAACCTTTTATATCATAATATATGGAATATTTAGAAAAACACGGGGTCAAAAATTACACTGTAAAAATAGACAACTCATTATAGCGAAACGGAAGTTTTTGTTTTAATAAATAAAATGTTATCTGTTACTGTCCAAAGCAATATGTTTTGGCCAGTGCCTTTAACAGGGTATACGACTGCCACAGTATAGCCACTTCAACAAACGAAATAATAAACAAACTAAAAAGCAGTTTGCTGCTTTCTGAAGCTCACCTACAGCCTGTGTTCCCCTACAGCCTGTGTACCCCTACAGCCTGTGTTCCCCTACAGCCTGTATTCCCCTACAGCCTGTGTTCCCCTACAGCCTGTATTCCCCTACAGCCTGTGTTCCCCTACAGCCTGTGTTCCCCTACAGCCTGTGTACCCCTACAGCCTGTGTTCCCCTACAGCCTGTGTTCCCCTACAGCCTGTGTAACCCCTACAGCCTGTGTACCCCTACAGCCTGTGTACCCCTACAGCCTGTGTACCCCTACAGCCTGTGTAACCCCTACAGCCTGTGTACCCCTACAGCCTGTGTACCCCTACAGCCTGTGTGTACCCCTACAGCCTGTGTTCACCTACAGCCTGTGTAAGCCCTTCAGCCTGTTTGATGTATTAGTAGCCAACTAACGTCAGGTAGCTAGCTAACATACCGGTACATACTGCTATAATGACATGCCATGTGGCTCGTAAGGATAGCATAGCTAACAAATTGTCAGCCAACATAACGTGTCTACATGTCTCTGTCTCTGTCTCTCTGTGTCTCTGTCTCAGTCTCTCTGTGTCTCTGTCTCAGTCTCTCTGTGTTTCTGTCTCAGTCTCTCTGTGTTTCTGTCTCAGTCTCTCTGTGTCTCTGTCTCAGTCTCTCTGTGTTTCTGTCTCAGTCTCTCTGTGTCTCTGTCTCAGTCTCTCTGTGTCTCTGTCTCAGTCTCTCTGTGTTTCTGCCTCAGTCTCCCTGTGTTTCTGCCTCAGTCTCTCTGTGTTTCTGCCTCAGTCTCTCTGTGTTTCTGTCTCAGTCTCTCTGTGTCTCTGTCTCAGTCTCTCTGTGTTTCTGTCTCAGTCTCTCTGTGTTTCTGTCTCTCTCTGTCTCAGTCTCTCTGTGTTTCTGTCTCAGTCTCTCTGTGTTTCTGTCTCAGTCTCTCTGTGTTTCTGTCTCTCAGTCTCTCTGTGTTTCTGTCTCAGTCTCTCTGTGTTTCTGTCTCAGTCTCTCTGTGTTTCTGTCTCAGTCTCTCTGTGTTTCTGTCTCTCTCTGTCTCAGTCTCTCTGTGTTTCTGTCTCAGTCTCTCTGTGTTTCTGTCTCTCTCTGTCTCAGTCTCTCTGTGTTTCTGTCTCAGTCTCTCTGTGTTTCTGTCTCATAACTTATTTGAAAAGCCATTTCTTTATTACATTGCTCAACATTTTCTTAACATTATAATTAGTTAAAGCATTTTCTATTCGCTCTCTTTGGACTTCGGGCTGCATATTTTCCGAAATGTTTTTCTTCACATTTTAAAATGATGTGAAGCCACGCCCATTTTCCGAAGAACTGTATCAGAGCACGGAAATAGTGTCCACTGTTTGTATACTTTGTATTTTGGTGAATGTAGTACAACATCCAGGAACTTTTGGCATACTACCTATGTCCATACTATGACCAATAAGCATACTACCTATATCCATACTATGACCAATAAGCATACTACCTATATCCATACTATGACCAATAAGCATACTACCTATATCCATACTATGACCAATAAGCATACTACCTATGTCCATACTATGACCAATAAGCATACTACCTATATCCATACTATGACCAATAAGCATACTACCTATATCCATACTATGACCAATAAGCATACTACCTATGTCCATACTATGACCAATAAGCATACTACCTATATCCATACTATGACCAATAAGCATACTACCTATGTCCATACTATGACCAATAAGCATACTACCTATATCCATACTATGACCAATAAGCATACTACCTATATCCATACTATGACCAATAAGCATACTACCTATATCCATACTATGACCAATAAGCATACTACCTATATCCATACTATGACCAATACCAATAAGCATACTACCTATATCCATACTATGACCAATAAGCATACTACCTATGTCCATACTATGACCAATAAGCATACATACTACCTATGTCCATACTATGACCAATAAGCATACTACCATACTATGATCCATACTATGACCAATAAGCATACTACCTATATCCATACTATGACCAATAAGCATACTACCTATATCCATACTATGACCAATAAGCATACTACCTATGTCCATACTATGACCAATAAGCATACTACCTATATCCATACTATGACCAATAAGCATACTACCTATATCCATACTATGACCAATAAGCATACTATAAGCATACTACCTATGTCCATACTATGACCAATAAGCATACTACCTATATCCATACTATACTACCAATAACTATGATACATACTATGACCAATAAGCATACTACCTATGTCCATACTATGACCAATAACCTATATCCATACTACATACTACCTATCCATACTATGACCAATAAGCATACTACCTATGTCCATACTATGACCAATAAGCATACTACCTATATCCATACTATGACCAATAAGCATACTACCTATATCCATACTATGACCAATAAGCATACTACCTATATCCATACTATGACCAATAAGCATACTACCTATATCCATACTATGACCAATAAGCATACTACATATTCAATTAACGTCACAAATAGAACATGTGGTTAGTATGAGTATTCATACACAGTCCTGCGGCTGTGTTCGAATACTCATACTAACCATGCCTCAGGACTACCTGGCATGATGACTCCTTGCTGTCCCCAGTCCACCTGGCCATACTGCTGCTCCAGTTTCAACTGTTCTGCCTGTGGCTATGGAGCCCTGACCTGTTCACCGACATGCTACCTTGTCCCTGACCTGCTGTTTTCAACTCTCTAGAGACAGCAGGAGCAGTAGAGATACTCTTAATGATCGGCTAAGAAAAGCCAAATAACATTTACTCCTGAGATGCTGACCTGTTGTACTCTCGACAACCACTGTGATTATTATTATTTGACCATGCTGGTCATTTATGAACATTTGAACATCTTGGCCATGTTCTGTTATAATCTCCACCCAGCACAGCCAGAAGAGGACTGGCCACCCCACATAGCCTGGTTCCTCTCTAGGTTTCTTCCTAGGTTTTGGCCTTTCTAGGGAGTTTTTCCTAGCCACCGTGCTTCTACACCTGCATTGCTTGCTGTTTGGGGTTTTAGGCTGGGTTTCTGTACAGCACTTTGAGATATCAGCTGATGTAAGAAGGGCTTTATAAATACATTTGATTTGTAACATACTCTTCCAGTCAGATAGATAGGTACAGTTGTTATTCTAATGTAATTTATCTTCTCACTTATGTGTCTCAACTAATTTCGCAATGAGTCCCAAAATACACCCTACTGTATTCCCTATGTAGTGCACTACTTTTGACCAGGGCACATCGAGCTCTGGGCAACAATAGTTCACTAAGGTAATATGCTGCCTTTAGGGACCCACAAAGTCGTTTAAACTAGGACTGAAACAATATTATGTCAGGATAAACAAATCTCCTTATAATAATAAGATACACAAATATAATTTTGGTCATTAAATACAATTGTACAAAACATTCGGAAACACCTTCCTAATTTTGAGTTGCAACCCCTTTTGCCCCAGCCTCAATTCGTCGGGGCAATTAATCGGGGTATGGACTCTACAAGGTGTCGAAAGCGTTCCACAGGGACGCTGGTCCATTTTGACTCCAATGATTCCCACAGTTGTGTCAAGTTGGCTGGAAGTCCTTTGGACGGTGGACCATTCTTGATACACACAGGAAACTGTTGAGGGTGAATTATCCAGCAGCGTTTCAGTTCTGGACACAAACCGGTGCGTCTGGTACCTACTACCATACCTCGTTCAACGACACTTCAATATTTTGTCTTGCCCATTCACCCTCTGAACGACACACATACACAATACATGTCTCAAATGTCTCAAGGCTTAAAAATCCTTCTTTAACCCGTCTCCTCCCCTTCATCTACATGTCTCCTCCCCTTCAAATACATGTCTCCTCCTCTTCATCTACATGTCTCCTCCCCTTCAAATACATGTCTCCTCCCCTTCATCTACATGTATCCTCCCCTTCATCTACATGTCTCCTCCCCTTCATCTACACTGATTGAAGTGGCTTTAACAAGTGACCTCAATAAGGGATCATAGCTTTCACCTGTCTCCTCCCCTTCATCTACATGTCTCCTCCCCTTCATCTACATGTCTCCTCCCCTTCATCTATACTGATTGAAGTTGAAGCTCAGTAAGGCTCTGTCATTGTATTATGTGTATATTGTTGGTATAAAGACATTGGTGCTTTTACTGTGGTTTTAGAGTGTTGAACCGTGTCTTAACATGGTGTGAGAGCCACTTGAAAAAAGAAACGCCTTAGACAACAAAATTGCACACACAAGTGGCCCACAAAATAACAGGCAGCCATGTTTTCCATCTGGCAAATGACAGGCCATTCCTTCTTGTTAGAACTTTAAAATTGTTTGTGATTGTTTGAAAGTGGGAATGAATGTGTGTGTGTGTGTGTGTGTCTACTTGCCCTTGTGTGTGTGTGTGTGAGGTGCAGTCATGTACAGCGTGGCTCCTGATAAGGCCAGGGATGACACTCCCTCCTGAGAAAATGAAGGGCTTTGTCCCAAATGACTCCATATTCCGTATATAGTGCACTACCTTAGACCAGGGCCCTAAGGCCAATGGCACCCTATTCCCTATATAGTGCACTACTTTAGACCAGGGCTCTATGACCAATGGCACCCTATTCCCTATACATAGTGCACTACTTTAGACCAGGGCTCTATGGCCAATGGCACCCTATTCCCTATACATAGTGCACTAGTTTACAACAGGACCCTATGGCCAATGGCACCCTCCTCCCTATGTAGTGCACTAGGGCCCTAGTCAGAAGTAGAGCTCTATATAGAGAATAGGATGCCATTTGGTATGAATCCAAGGATTCAAATCACAAAATGCGATCTGAATTCCCTTGATTTGCATTGAGATTGGTTTAATTACGAGTAAAAGTCAAGACTCTCAATTGGATGGGATGTTGGGGAATCGATTGTGAAGCGTGAATAATGAGGAAGTTCACAGCAATAAGTTTCATTAAGATATTACCATAAATACAGAACAGCTTCAATAAGTTATTACCATAAATACAGAACAGCTTCAATAAGTTATTGTAGGTGTGTAGGCCTCCTTGCTTTTTCAGTTTTGCCCAAAAACTTTCTATATGATTCAGGTCAGGGCTTTGTGATGGCCACTCCAATACCTTGACTTTGTTGTCCTTAAGCCATTTTGCCACAACTTTGGAAGTATGCTTGGGGTCATTGTCCATTTAGAAGACGCATTTACAACCAAGTTTTAACTTCCTGACTGATGTCTTGAGATGTTGCTTCAATATATCCACATATTTCTTCTTTCCTCATGAAGCCATCTGTTTTGTGAAGTGCACCAGATCCTCCTGCAGCAAACCCCCACAACATGATGCTGCCACCCCCACAACATGATGCTGCCACCCCCACAACATGATGCTGCCACCCCCACAACATGATGATGCTGCCACCCCCAACATGATGCAACATGATGCTGATGCCACCCCCACAACATGATGCTGCCACCCCCACAACATGATGCTGATGCTACCACTCCCACAACATGATGCTGCCACTCCCACAACATGATGCTGCCACCCCCACCACAACATGATGCTGCCACCCCCACAACATGATGCTGCCACTCCCACAACATGATGCTGCCACCCCCACAACATGATGCTGCCACTCCCACAACATGATGCTGCCACTCCCACAACAAGATGCTGCCACTCCCACAACATGATGCTGCCACTCCCACAACATGATGCTGCCACTCCCACAACATGATCCTGCCACTCCCACAACATGATGCTGCCACTCCCACAACAAGATGCTGCCACTCCCACAACATGATGCTGCCACCCCACAACATGATGCTGCCACTCCCACAACATGATGCTACCACCCCCACCCCCACAACATGATGCTACCACCCCCACAACATGATGCTGCCACCCCCACAACATGATGCTGCCACCCCACAACATGATGCTGCCACTCCCACAACATGATGCTGCCACTCCCACAACATGATGCTGCCACTCCCAACATGATGCTGCCACTCCCACAACATGATGCTACCACCCCCACAACATGATGCTACCACCCCACAACATGATGCTACCACCTCCACAACATGATGCTACCACCCCCACAACATGATGCTAGCACCCCAGTGCTTCACAGTTGGGACGGTGTTTTGCAGCCTCCCCTTTTTCCTCCAAACAGAACGATGGTCATTATAGCCAAACAGTTTTTGCTTCATCAGACCAGAGGACATTTCTCCAAAAAGTCCGATCTTTGTTCCCATGTGCAGTTGCAAACAATAGTCTGGCTTTTTTAACGTGGTTTTGGAGCAGTGGCTTCTTCCTTGCTGAGCGGCCTTTCAGGTTATATCGATATAGGACTCGTTTTACTGTGGGTATAGATACTTTTGTACCTGTTTCCTCCAGCATCTTCACAAGGTCCTTTGCTGTTGTTCTGGGATTGATTTGCACTTTTCACACCAAAGTACGTTCATCTCTAGGAGACAGAATGCGTCTCCTTCCTGAGCGGTATGACGGCTGCATGGTCCCATGGTGTTTATACTTGCATACTATTGTTTGTACAGATGAACTTGGTACCTTCAGGCATTTGGAAATTGCTCCCATGGATGAACCAGACATGTCGAGGTCTACAATTTATTTTCTGAGGTTTTGGCTGATATCTTTTGATTTACCCATGATGTCAAGCAAACAGGCACTGAGTTTGAAGGTAGGACCTGAAATACATCCACAGGTACACCTCCAAGTGAGTCAAATGATCACCTCCAATTGACTCAAATTAGCCTATCAGAAGCTTCTAAAGCCATGACATCATTTTCTGGAATTTTTCCAAGCTGTTTAAAGGCACAGTCAACTTAGTGTATGTAAACTTCTGAACCCGTGGATTTGTGAGAAATAATCTGTCTGTTAACAATTGTTGGAAAAATTACTTGTGTCATGCACAAATTAGATGTCCTAAATGACTTGCCAAAACTATAGTTTGTTAACAAGACATTTGTGGAGTGATTGAAAAATGAGTTTTAATGACTCCAAGCTAAGTGTATGTAAACTTCCGACTTCAACTGTACGTAAGGGTAAAAGTAACCAGGCAATCAGGATAGATAATAAACAGAGTTGCAGAGGCATATCTGGTGTGTGTGTGTGTGTGTGTGTGTGTGTGTGTGTGTGTGTGTGTGTGTGTGTGTGTGTGTGTGTGTGTGTGTGTGTGCGTGTGCGTGCGTGTGGGCATAAATGAACCTGTCGTTGCACCATCAATGTAAAGCCTTGAAGTTGTTGTTACCCCTCTTCCTTCTCAATAGCAGTCTAATCCACACACACACACACACACACACACACACACACACACACACACACACACACACACACACACACACACACACACACACACACACACACACACACACACACACACACAAGGTCAGGGGAAAATAATGGCTGCAAATGGCCATTTCTCACTAAACTTCGACCTGCAAAGATAGACGCTTCACTTCAAATGTGATCAAACAATATAATGGAGTAGAAAGAGGCCACACAGATATACACACACACATACACATACACACACACACACACACACACACACACACAGTGTATTTCTGCCCCTCTGTTCTAAATATACTGCTCTTCATCTACATGAACCCCTCTCAGTGTTGACAACACTGTGCTCATCTAGGTGGAGGTTGTGTGTAGGCTTCTGTTAAATGTCTGTGTGTGTGTGTGTGAATGAATGAATTTAGCTACTTAGCTCTCATCATCAGTGTGTGTGTGTGTGTGTGTGTGTGTGTGTGTGTGTGTGTGTGTGTGTGTGTGTGTGTGTGTGTGTGTGTGTGTGTGTGTGTGTGTGTCTGTGTGTGTGTGTGTGTGTGTGTGTGTGTGTGTGTGTGTGTGTGTGTGTGTGTGTGTCTGTGTGTGTGTGTGTGTGTGTGTGTGTGTGTGTGTGTCTGTGTGTGTCTGTGTGTGTGTGTGTGTGTGTGTGTGTGTGTGTGTGTGTGTGTGTGTGTGTGTGTGTGTGTGTGTGTGTGTGTGTGTGTGTGTGTCTGTGTGTGTGTGTGTGTGTGTGTGTGTGTGTGTGTGTGTGTGTGTGTGTGTGTGTGTGTGTGTGTGTGTGTGTGTGTGTGTGTGTGTGTGTGTGTGTGTGTGTGTGTGTGTGTGTGTGTGTGTGTGTGTGTGTGTGTGTGTGTGTGTCTGTGTGTGTCTGTGTGTGTGTGTGTGTGTGTGTGTGTGTGTGTGTGTGTGTGTGTGTGTGTGTGTGTGTGTGTGTGTGTGTGTGTGTGTGTGTGTGTGTGTGTGTGTGTCTGTGTGTGTGTGTGTGTGTGTGTGTGTGTGTGTGTGTGTGTGTGTGTGTGTGTGTGTGTGTGTGTGTGTGTGTGTGTGTGTGTGTGTGTGTGTGTGTGTGTGTGTGTGTGTGTGTGTGTGTGTGTGTGTGTGTGTGTGCCGGTTTAAACAGTGTGTGTGTGTGTGTGTGTGTGTGTGTGTGTGTGTGTTTCTAAATCAGGAAAGACCATATCTAAGCACCCTGCCTCTTCACAGGTTAAAGGACTAACATATTTAAACAGACAATATATTGGTGCAAACAAACCCAACTGCGCCAGGTCTACCACGTGCAGGCAACATCAGCCAAGCAGAAAGCTTGAAGAGAAGGAGGACACGGCATGCAATTGACAAACTGAGAAAAGCAATCTTAGCACAGTGACCTCGACTGGGCCCTCTCTCACCAATCTCGACTGTGGCCCTCTCTCACCAAGCTAGACTGTGGCCCTCTCTTACTAAGCTAGACTGGGCCTTCTCTCACTGGGCCCTTTCTCACCGAACTAGACTGGGCCCTCTCTCACCACTGGGCCCTCTCTCAACAAGCTAGACTGGGCCCTCTCTCAACAAGCTAGACTGGGCCTTCTCCAAGCACTGGGCCCTTTCTCACCAAACTAGACTGGGCCCTCTCTCACCAAGCTAGACTGTGGCCCTCTCTCACCAAGCTAGACTGTGGCCCTCTCTCACCAAGCTAGACTGGGCCCTCTCTCACCAAGCTAGACTGGGCCCTCTCTCACCAGCTAGACTGGGCCTCTCTCACCAAGCTAGACTGGGCCCTCTCTCACCAAGCTAGACTGGGCCCTCTCTCCCTCTCACCAAGCTAGACTGGGCCCTCTCTCACCAAGCTAGACTGGGCCCTCTCTCACCAAGCTAGACTGTGGCCCTCTCTCACCAAGCTAGACTGGGCCCTCTCTCACCAGCTAGACTGGGCGCTCTCTCAGCAAGCTAGACTGTGGTCTCTCTCACCAAGCTAGACTGGGCCCTCTCTCACAGAGCTAGACTGTGGCCCTCTCTCACCAAGCTAGACTGGGCCCTCTCTCACTGTGGTCCTCTCCCCACCAAGCTAGACTGGGCCCTCTCTCACCAAGCTAGACTGGGCCCTCTCTCACCAGCTGACTGGGCTCTCTCACCAAGCTAGACTGGGCCCTCTCTCACCAAGCTATACTGAGCCCTTTCTCACCAAGCTACACTGGGCGCTCTCTCAACAAGCCAGACTGGGCCCTCTCTCACCAAGCTAGACTGGGCCCTCTCTCACCAAGCTAGACTGGGCCCTCTCTCACCAAGCTAGACTGTGGCCTCTCTCACCAAGCTAGACTGGGCCCTCTCTCACCAAGCTATACTGAGCCCTTTCTCACCAAGCTACACTGGGCGCTCTCTCAACAAGCCAGACTGGGCCCTCTCTCACCAAGCTAGACTGGGCCCTCTCTCACCAAGCTAGACTGGGCCCTCTCTCACCAAGCTAGACTGTGGCCTCTCTCACCAAGCTAGACTGGGCCCTCTCTCACAGAGCTAGACTGTGGCCCTCTCTCACCAAGCTAGACTGTGGCCTCTCTCACAGAGCTAGACTGTGGCCTCTCTCACAGAGCTAGACTGTGGCCCTCTCTCACAGAGCTAGACTGTGGCCCTCTCTCACAGAGCTAGACTGGGCCCTCTCTCACCGAGCTAGACTGTGTCCCTCTCTCACCGAGCTAGACTGTGGCCCTCTCTCACAGAGCTAGACTGTGGCCCTCTCTCACAGAGCTAGACTGTGGCCTCTCTCAACGATGCTGCGTTGGCACAGGAGATAAAGGGAAGGAGGAGCCTTTGCGAAATGGATCTGCCCAACAAACTGATAAAAACACAGAGAGAACAGACGGAAGGCAGTTCCCTTTGATGTGAGCATCTATCATGGTTTGTGTGGGGGGGTAAAAGACCTCTAGATCATCAACACGGAGAGCACCCCCCCTCCATCTGTCTCCCTCCCTCCATCTGTCTATCTGTCTCTGCCTCTCTCTCTCTGTCTCCCTCTCTGTCTCCCTCTCTGTCTCCCTCTCTCCCTCCCTTTCTCTCTCTCTCTCTCTCTCTCTCTCTGTCTCCCTCTCTGTCTCCCTCTCTCCCTCCCTCTCTCTCTCTCCCTCTGTCTCCCTCTCTGTCTCCCTCTCTCTCTCTCTCTCTCACTCTCTCTCTCTCTCTCTCTCTCTCTCTCCCTCCCTCTCTGTCTCCCTCTCTCCCTCCCTCCTTCTGTTCTAATCTATGTGACACACATTGTTATCCAGCTAAACAGACAGTCTCAGCGAGTATCTAGACTTAATTAGCTGAAGTTTCTCTGTGCTAATGAGACAGGATCTGCATCCCAAATGGCACCCTATTCACTTTGTAGTGCACTATAGACACACACACACACACACACACACACACACACACACACACACACACACACACACACACACACACACACACACACACACACACACACACACAATCAGTGCTCTCTCTGATGATGCCTGGCTGGCTGTTGCCTCCGGCTTCTTTTTGAAGTGTGTGTGTGTGTGTGTGTGTGTGTGTGTGTGTGTGTGTGTGTGTGTGTGTGTGTGTCTGTGTGGAGTGATGATTTGTCAGTTCCCTGCTTCACAGAGAACCTATCTATGCCTGTCATCATGATCATGTCACAAATACCTAACTACATGGCTCAGTAGTCCGCATTTACTGTGAGACATGATGCGTTGCACGAGGCTCATTTACCTCGTTGAGTCACATCCTATCTGATACGTTGCACGAGGCTAATTTCTATCACCACTGAGAGCTACAGCAGAGTCCACTAGGTCTAAACAGACATATCACCACTGAGAACTACAGCAGAGTCCTCCATGTCTAAACAGCCATATCACCACTGAGAGCTACATCAGAGTTCACTAGGTCTAAACAGCCATATCACCACTGAGAGCTACAGCAGAGTCCACTAGGTCTAAACAGCCATATCACTGCTGAGAGCTACAGCAGAGTCCACCAGGTCTAAACAGCCATATCACCGCTGAGAGCTACAGCAGAGTCCACTAGGTCTAAACAGCCATATCACTGCTGAGAGCTACAGCAGAGTCCACCAGGTCTAAACAGCCATATCACCGCTGAGAGCTACAGCAGAGTCCACCAGGTCTAAAAATCCATATCACCGCTGAGAGCTACAGCAGAGTCCACCAGGTCTAAAAAGCCATATCAACGCTGAGAGCTGAGAGCTACAGCAGAGTCCGCCAAGTCTAAACATCCATTTCACAGCTGAGAGCTGAGAGCTATAGCAGAGTCCACCAGGTCTAAACATCCATATCACCGCTGAGAGCTACAGCAGAGTCCACCAGGTCTAAACATCCATTTCACAGCTGAGAGCTGAGAGCTGAGAGCTATAGCAGAGTCCACTCGTTCTAAACAGCCATATCACCACTGAGAGCTGTAGCAGAGTCCACCAGGTCTAAACATCCATATCACCGCTGAGAGCTACAGCAGAGTCCACTAGGTCTAAACAGCCATATCACCGCTGAGAGCTACAGCAGAGTCCACCAGGTCTAAACAGCCATATCACCGCTGAGAGCTACAGCAGAGTCCACCAGGTCTAAACATCCATATCACCGCTGAGAGCTGAGAGCTACAGCAGAGTCCACTAGGTCTAAACAGCCATATCACCGCTGAGAGCTACAGCAGAGTCCACCAGGTCTAAACAGCCATATCACCGCTGAGAGCTACAGCAGAGTCCACCAGGTCTAAACAGCCATATCACCGCTGAGAGCTACAGCAGAGTCCACCAGGTCTAAACAGCCATATCACCGCTGAGAGCTATAGCAGAGTCCACCAGGTCTAAACAGCCATATCACCGCTGAGAGCTACAGCAGAGTCCACCATGTCTAAAAAGCCATATCACCGCTGAGAGCTACAGCAGAGTCCATCAGGTCTAAACATCCATTTCACAGCTGAGAGCTGAGAGCTGAGAGCTGAGAGCTATAGCAGAGTCCACTCGTTCTAAACAGCCATATCACCACTGAGAGCTATAGCAGAGTCCACCAGGTCTAAACAGCCATATCACCGCTGAGAGCTACAGCAGAGTCCACTAGGTCTAAACAGCCATATCACCGCTGAGAGCTACAGCAGAGTCCACCAGGTCTAAACATCCATATCACCGCTGAGAGCTACAGCAGAGTCCACCAGGTCTAAACAGCCATATCACCGCTGAGAGCTACAGCAGAGTCCACCAGGTCTAAAAAGCCATATCACCGCTGAGAGCTACAGCAGAATCCACCAGGTCTAAACAGCCATATCACCGCTGAGAGCTGAGAGCTACAGCAGAGTCCACCAGGTCTAAACAGCCATATCACCGCTGAGAGCTGAGAGCTACAGCAGAGTCCACCAGGTCTAAACAGCCATATCACCGCTGAGAGCTGAGAGCTACAGCAGAGTCCACCAGGTCTAAACAGCCATATCACCGCTGAGAGCTGAGAGCTACAGCAGAGTCCACCAGGTCTAAACATCCATATCACCGCTGAGAGCTGTAGCAGAGTCCACCAGGTCTAAACATCCATATCACCGCTGAGAGCTACAGCAGAGTCCACCAGGTCTAAACAGCCATATCACCGCTGAGAGCTGAGAGCTACAGCAGAGTCCACTAGGTCTAAACAGCCATATCACCGCTGAGAGCTGAGAGCTACAGCAGAGTCCACTAGGTCTAAACAGCCATATCACCGCTGAGAGCTACAGCAGAGTCCACCAGGTCTAAACATCCATATCACCGCTGAGAGCTACAGCAGAGTCCACCAGGTCTAAACAGCCATATCACTGCTGAGATCTTCATCAGAGGCTGTTAGGTCTAATACATCTGGGAGTAGGGTGCCATTTTGAGACGCAGCTTGAGAGGGACTCTGTTGCCTGCCACTCAAATGTCTAAGCCAGAGTGTGTGACTGCATTTGTAGAGCGGTACCCTGTTAAGAGTGTATTCATGGTTTTAGAGTGTCAGACTACAGAGAGGATCATACCGTATAAATAAGATGTCAGACCTTAACCACAGGCCTGTCAGAGGAGGTAACCCCCCCCAAATAAAAATGTTAGAAGACGTGTACTGAAGGTTACAAAAAATGTCAACGCCCAAATAACATCGCTTCTGATCAACGTGCTTTCCATGATCTCTCTATCTGTATCGATCTCTCTATTATCTATCTATCTTTGTCTCTCTTCTCTTCTCTCTCTATCTATCGTTGTCTCTCTTCTCTCTCTTCTCTCTCTCTCTCTTCTCTCTTTGTCTATCTATCTATCTATCTATCTTTGTCTATCTATCTATCTATCTATCTATCTATCTATCTATCTATCTATCTATCTATCTATCTATCTATCTATCTATCTATCTATCTATCTATCTATCTATCTATCTATCTATCTATCTATCTATCTATCTATCTATCTATCTATCTATCTATCTATCTATCTATCTATCTATCTATCTATCTATCTATCTATCTATCTATCTATCTATCTATCTATCTATCTATCTATCTATCTATCTATCTATCTATCTATCTATCTATCTATCTATCTATCTATCTATCTATCTATCTATCTATCTATCTATCTATCTATCTATCTATCTATCTATCTATCTATCTATCTATCTATCTATCTATCTATCTATCTATCTATCTATCTATCTATCTATCTATCTATCTATCTATCTATCTATCTATCTATCTATTTATCTATCTATCTATCTATCTATCTATCTATCTATCTATCTATCTATCTATCTATCTATCTATCTATCTGATCTATCTATCTACATCTGATCTATCTATCTATCTATCTATCTATCTATCTATCTATCTATCTATCTATCTATCTATCTATCTATCTATCTATCTATCTATCTATCTATCTATGGACCAGTAACATGACTATCTATCTATCTATCTATCTATCTATCTATCTATCTATCTATCTATCTATCTATCTATCTATCTATCTATCTATCTATCTATCTATGAGACACATGTAGTAGACCAGTGTATATTTGTCTATCTCTCTCTCAATTCAATTGACTTTATTGACATGGTAAGTTCATTATTACTTACATTGTCAAAGTATACATATCGAAAAATAAAAAAATATATTTACATATAAAATATATATTTTATATATAAATAAATAGCAATAATAATAGTAGTAGTGGACATGGGATTACCATTAACAACAACTACAACAACAATATTAATGAAAAAAACAATACATTAAAGCAATGGTAGTAGACCAGTGTCAACATGACTGAGAAGACACATGACCTGGTAGTAGACCAGTGTCAACATGACTGAGAAGACACATGACCTGGTAGTAGACCCGTGTCAACATGACTGAGAAGACACATGACGTGGTATGAAAGACAAAACAAAACGGGAAATATTATCGACATTACATTGCACTTTTCACTGGCCGTCCCTCAGGTTGTGGCAGGAGGACACATATTTGGCTGCCAAAACTGCACATTTTGGCTTTTCACCCAATAAATATTAGACTTTTATAGTTTCAAATTCTTTGTATTGAATTGTAATTTTGGGAAAGAATTATTCTCTTAGGTCTGAGTATTTTTTCACAGTGTAATAGGAAATGAAGCTCTGTCTCTACCTCTCCCCTGGAGCAGAGTGAGCACAGCCTGTCCTCTCTGGGCAGCCAGGTTTGTCTGTGACGACCGGTCTCTATAACCAGACTGTCCTCTCTGGGTAGCCAGGTTTGTCTGTGACGACCGGTCTCTATAGCCAGACTGTCCTCTCTGGGTTTGTCTGTGATGACCGGTCTCTATAGCCAGACTGTGCTCACTGAGTCTGTACCTAGTCAATGTTTTCCCCAGTTTTCTATCAGTCACACTGGTCAGAAAGTACTTGCCAATAAGTACTGTCTGTTTAGAGCCAAATAGCATTGAAGTTTACTTTGATTTTTTGTGGTGTCTTTCCAATAGTTGATATATTCTTCTTTTTGTTTTGTGATGATTTGGTTGGGCCAGATTTTCTGAGTGTTGTCCCGAGGCTCTATGGGGTTGGTTTGGGTTGGTGAACTGAGCCTCAGAACCAGCTGGCTGAGGGGACTCTTCTCTTGTTTCATCTCTTGACATTGTAGAGCTGTGTGATGGAATGTTTTGGAGTCACTTGTTTTTAGATGGTTGTAAAATTTGATGGCTCTTTTTTCTATTCGAATGAGGAGGGGGTATTGGCCCAATTCTGCTCTACATGCGTTATTTGGAGTTGTTCTTTTGCAATACAGTCTTGCAAAACTCTGCATGCAGTATTTCGATTGGATGTTTGTCCCATTTGGTAAATTCATTATTAGAGATTGGACCCCATACTTCACTGCCATATAGAGCAATTGGTTCTATAACTGATTGAAACATTTTGAGCCAGATTCTAATTGGAATTTCTATTTTAATGTTCCTTTTAATGGCATAGAATGCTCTTCTTGCTTTGTCTCTCAGTTCATTCACAGCCATGTGAAAGCTACCTGTGTTGCTGATATTTAGCCCTAGATATGTGTAGTTTTTGGTGTGTTCTAATAGAACTGTGTCCAAATAGAATTTATATTTGTCATCCTTATTTCCGGACCTTTTTTAGAATATCATTATATTTGGTTTTTTTAGGTTAACGGTCAGAGCCCAGGTCTGACAGAACCTGTGGTTAACGGTCAGAGCCCAGGTCTGACAGAACCTGTGAAGACGATCTAGGTGCTGCTGTAACCCCTCTTTAGTGGGAGACAGCAGCACCAGGTACAGCAGACCCTCCTTAGTGGGAGACAGCAGCACCAGATCATCTGCGTACAGCAGACACATGATTTCAGTGTTGTGTACGGTGATACCAGGTGCTGCCGATTCTTCTAATGTTTTTGCCAAATCATTAATGTAGATGTTAAATAGTGTTGGGCTTATTGGGCAGCCCTGTTTCACTCCCCGTCCCTGAGAGAAGAAGTCTGTTTGCTTGTTGTTAATTCATTTATGTAGATGTTAAATAGTGTTCGACTTATTGTACAGCCCTGTTTCACTCCCCTTCCCTGAGAGAAGAAGTCTGTTTGCTTGTTGTCAATGTTAACTGCACATTTGTTTTTAGTGTACATTGATTTAATAACATCATGTGTTTTCCCTCCAATACCACTTTCTATTAATTTATAAAAAAGATCTTTGTGCCAAATTGAATCAAATGCTTTCTTGAAATCTACAAAACACGAGTAGATTTTGCCTTTGTTTTGGTTTACTTGTTTATATAATGTTGAAGAGTTTGAGTATAGCCAATTTGAATTTGTGGTCTGTATATTTGATCATTTCATTTAAAATACCATCAGCACCACAGGCCTTTTTGGGGTTGGAGAGTTTCCAATAATTCTTCTTCTGGGGTATCCACAGGATTCTGATAGTCTTTGACTGGTGATTCAAGGATTTGTCATTTTTCTTGTATATCTTTTTGTTCCGGGCTCTTTGTTATATTGCTGTAGAGGTTTGCAAAGTCATTTCTCCACATATCCCATTTTGGAGAGCCAATTCCTCGTGATGAGGTTTGTTTAATTTATTCCAATTCTCCCAGAAGTGGTTTGATTCTATGGATTCCTCAATTCCATCCATCTGATTTCTAATGTGCTGTTCCTTTTTTGTTCTTAGGGTGTTTGTATTGCTTCAGTGTTTCCCCATATTGAAGGCGTATATTTTTGTTGACTGGTTCTCTGTGTTTTTGATTAGATATATTTCTCAATAACTTTCTTAGATTTTTGAAATCTTTATCAAACCATTTTTCATTATCTGTTATATCTGGTTTGCTCTTATGCTTCTTTAAATTAGCCAAGGAGGCTAATATGTCAAATATAAAGTTTATGTTCCAAACAGCCAAATTTACCCCTTCATTGCTGTAGGAGAATGTTAAGGCTAAAAAAGTTGTCCAGAAGAGATTGTATTTTTTGGCTACTAATTTATTTTTGGTAGATGTCTGTACTGTTTGCACTCCATCTAAAGGCCTGCTTTGTACCATGTCATTTATTGGGCCGTGATGCTTCATTGTTGGGTTCTGCTCTTCTCAGATACACTGTGATTTTACTGTGGTCTGAGAGAGGTGTTAGTGGGCTGACTGTGAAGGCTCTGAGAGAGGTGTTAGTGGGCAGACTGTGAAGGCTCTGAGAGAGGTGTTAGTGGGCTGACTGTGAAGGCTCTGAGAGAGGTGTTAGTGGGCTGACTGTGAAGGCTCTGAGAGAGGTGTTAGTGGGCTGACTGTGAAGGCTCTGAGAGAGGTGTTAGTGGGCTGACTGTGAAGGCTCTGAGAGAGGTGTTAGTGGGCTGACTGTGAAGGCTCTGAGAGAGGTGTTAGTGGGCTGACTGTGAAGGCTCTGAGAGAGGTGTTAGTGGGCTGACTGTGAAGGCTCTGAGAGAGGTGTTAGTGGGCAGACTGTGAAGGCTCTGAGAGACTCTGGGTTTAGGTCGGTGAGAAAGTAGTCTCTCGCTCTCTGTCTATTATCTCTCTCTCTCTATCTCTATCTCTCTCTGACTCCACTCTGTCTCTCTTTCTCTCTCTCTCTCTCTCTCTCTGACTACCCCTCTCTCTCTCTCCCCTCCATGCTCTCTCTCTACTTTGTCATTCAGTATGTGGCGCTGAACTAACCTGTTGTAGCCTAGGCCCCAGAGTGTTTCTGTGTTCTCTCCACGTGAAGCTCTGAAACTATTTATGTGCTGAACTTTGACAGTGTCTCTCCAAGCTCCTCGCACCTCGCCTCTCTTCAATTTTATGGCTTCCTCCTTGTCTCAGTGACGGAGAGATCGGGGTACTGTGGAGTGTCAAAAAGCCCACAGGTCGGTGGCTTGGCAGAGACAGAGGAAGCAGAGCTCTGACAGAGAGTTTAAACAGACCAGACAGGACACACCAACCGACTGCACGACCATTACTGCCCTGCAAGACTGTGGCCAAGTTAACAGACACACCAAATGCACCAATACTGCTCTGAAAGGCTGTGGACATGGGGCAAGCTTGAACCTCAAGGCCCACTGACTACAATGTAATAAACATCGTCAATCACAACAATCATTGAAGAACAAGGCCCACTTTCCTCTGTCAAAAGACATCTTTAATAATAGCCGCTCTTGTCCAATATGTTCGCAACATGTCGGCACGAGAATAAATCATTTACAAAGTTACGGGATCAGACTTGTTTTAAAGTTTTATTGGTCGTATGTACAGGAAACACATGTCAGACACCGTCCAATGAAATGCTTACTTGCAGGTTCCTTCTCGACTACAACAACAATAATAAATAGTAAAAAAAAGAAAAGAATATGAACAAGAAGTAAATGGTAGTAGAACAGAATAGATGTTTTAGCATAAATATAATACGAGAAGGTACAATTTATAGTCCAATATTTACACATGTATCAGAGAAAGGGAGGACAAGAAGATGAAGCCGAGAGAAGATGAAAGGTGTTGTTTCCCTGCCAGGCTGACAGCATAGTATTTCATATCCTCATTGATGGGCATCCAGTCTAATGTTCTTTGATACAGAGCTGAAGTGTTCGCACAGAATAGACATCCCCTGTACGGTGTGAGAACATTTGAGGGATATCTGAAGCCTGAAATATTAATTTTGCTCTCTCATGTGAGAAAGGTGAACATCAAGTAGACAAGCAGACAGAGTGTGTGTCCTAAATGGCACCATATTCCCTACATATAGTGCGTTACGTTTCACCAGAGCCCAATGGACACAATGTGTGCCATTTGGGATGTACCATGGACATAAAGTAGACACCAGACAATGTTTGTCTGAAGGAATAGGGAGTACCTGAGTGTGTGTCTGAAATGGCAGCCCACTTTGAGTTTTCCAAAAGGCACCTAAAGGACTCTCAAACGTTGACAAACAAGATTCTCTGGTCCGATTAAACCAAGATTTGATCTCTATTGGCCTGAATGCCAAGTGTCACATCTGGAGGAAACCTGGCACCATCCCTACGGTGAAATATGGTGGTGGCAGCATGCCGTGGGGATATTTTTCAGCGGCAGGGACTGGGAGACTAGTCAGGATCGAGGGAAAGATGAACGGAGCAAAGTAGAGAGAGATTCTTGATGAAAACCTGTTCCAGAGCACTCAAGACCTCAGTCTGGGGTGAAGGTTCACCTTCCAACAGGACAACGGCCTTAGGAACACAGTCAAGACAACGCAGGAGTAGCTTCAGGACATGTCTCTGAATGTCCTTGAAGGCCCAGCCAGAGACCGGACTTGAACCCCATCGAACATCTGCAGGCAGGTGGTGAGGGCCTTGGGAGTGTAGTGCCAAGAAAATAACCTTTCACTCAAAGTCGACAAAACAAAGGAGCTGATTGTGGCCCCTATCCACATCCACGGGACAGTAGTGGAGAAGGTGGAAAGCTTCAAGTTCCTCGGCGTACACATCACTGACACATCACTGACGATCTGATCATAGACAGTGTGGTGAAGAAGCCGCAACAGCGCCTCTTCAACCTCAGGAGGCAGAAGAAATTTGGCTTGGCACCTTAAACATTCACAAACTTTTACAGATGCACAATTCAGAGCATCCTGTTGTGCCATATCACCGCCTGGTAAGGCAACTGCACCACCCTCAACCGCATGGCTCTACAGAGGGTGATGCGGTCTGCCCAACGCATCACCGGGGGCAAACTACCTGCCCTCCAGGACACCTACAGCCAAGCCACAGAAAGGCCAAAAAGATCATCAAGGACAACAACCACCCGAGACACTGCCTGTTCACACCGCTATCATCCAGAAGGCGAGGTCAATACAGGTGCATCACGTTCGTGGAGGTGACCAAGGCGCAGCGTGATGTGAATACATACTTATTTAATGAAGAAAACACTAAACAAACTTACAAAAAAAGAACAAAACGAACGTGACGCTTTAATATAATAGTGCAGACACAAGCAACTAGACATAGACAATAACCCACGAATTACCCAAAGAATATGGCTGCCTAAATAAGGTTCCCAATCAGAGACAACGATAAACAGCTGCCTCTGATTGAGAACCAATCTAGGCAACCATAGACATAGAAAACACCTAGATAGTAAACAACCCCATAAACACAAAAAAACCCTAGACAGTTTAAAAACACATACATCACCCATGTCACACCCTGACCTAACCAAAACAATAAAGAAAAAGAAAACAAAGAATACTAAGGTCAGGGCGTGACAGTACCCCCCCCCAAAGGTGCCGACTCCCGGCCACCACCCTAAACAGGAGGGTCTGGGTGGGCATAACTCCGCGGTGGCGGTTCTGGACCCCGCTCCACTTCTGACTCGGCCCACTTATGTGATGTCTCTGGAGCGGGAACCCTCACCGCCGACCCCGGACTAGAGGACGCCACTGGACTGATGTTCGAGTCTGGAGTGAGTGGCGCCTCTGGATTGGAGGGAGACTCTGGCGGATCCGGGCTGGAGGGAGACTCTGGCGGATCCGGACTGGAGGGAGACTCTGGCGGATCCGGACTGGAGGGAGATCCTGGCGGATCCGGACTGCGAACCATCGTAGGAAGTTCCGGTCTGTGGCCCGCGTGGTAGGTCCCGGTCTGCGGCCCTTCGTAGGAGGTTCCGGTCTGTGGCCCGTCGTGGTAGTTCCCGTATCGTAGGTCCCGGGCCCGGTGGTAGGTCCCGGTCTGCGGCCCTTCGTAGGAGGTTCCGGTCTGTGGCCCATCGTGGTAGGTCCCAGTCTGCGGCCCATCGAAGGAGGTTCCAGTCTGTGGCCCGTCGTGGTAGGTCCCGGTTTTCGGCCCATTGTAGGAGGTTCCTCTCTGCGGCCCGTCGTAGGAGGTTCCGGTCTGCGGCCCGTCGTAGGAGGTTCCGGTCTGTAGACTATCGCCGGACGCTCTGGACTGGGTACTGTTGCCGGACGCTCTGGACTGGGTACTGTTGATACCTGTCTGATACCTGTCTGACACCTGTCACTTGTTTGATACACGTCTGATACCTGTCTGACACATGTCTGATACCTGTTTGACACCCATCTAATGATACCTCTCTGATACCTGTCCGATACTGTCTGATGATACCAGTTTGTTAGCTGTCTGATTACACATGTTTGTTACTCGTCTGCTACCTGTCTCATACCTGTCTGATAACGTTCTGAAACTGTCTGATACCTGTCTCATACCTGTCTGATAACGTTCTGAAACTGTCTGATACCTGTCTCATACCTGTCTGATAACGTTCTGAAACTGTCTGATACCTGTCTAAAACTTGTCTGATACTATCTGATGATAATGTACCTGTCTGCTACCTGTCTGATACCTGTCTGACACTGTCTGTTACCTGCATGATACCTGTCTGACACCTGTCTGTTAAACGTATGCCTACATTCAGATATAGATCTCTCTTCAATAGCACTTACCCTTCCATTTCTTCTCCAGTTATCCGGGACAGGGGTGTTGTTTTGATGTGCCAATTCATAGGCAAGTTATCTTCATTTGAGGCTATTAAGCTCATGAAACTGGTCTGTGAGAGTCTTGATATGTTCAGAAAGCTCAGACTCCATGTCAGATGAGATCATGTGTTCCTCTGCTACTCTATCATAGCCTCTCTTCATCTATCTCAGACTGGGGTATACACAGGGCAGGATGGTGGGCAGGATGGTGGGGTATGCACAGGGCAGGATGGTGGGGTAATCACAGGGCAGGATGGTGGGGTATTCACAGGGCAGGATGGTGAGGTATTCACAGGGCAGGATGGTGGGGTATTCACAGGGCAGGATGGTGGGATATTCACAGGGCAGGATGGTGGGGTATCCACAGGGTAGGATGGTGAGGTATTCACAGGGCAGGATGGTGGGGTATTCACAGGGCAAGATGGTGGGGTATTCACAGGGCAGGATGGTGTCTACTCTGTCACAATACCAATGCACTGCCTTGAGTTTATTTGCACGACATGATGCCAAACTACTATAAATATCATGCAGAAAACTGACAAAATGTTATCATAATTTGTATGGGTTATGGTGGCCATTGGATGGTTAAACTAACCCTTTTGGTTCAACTTACCCCTTTGGCTCAAATGACTGTTTGGTTCAACTTACCCCTTTGGCTCAACTTACCCCTTTGGCTCAACTTACCCCTTTGGCTCAACTTACGACCTTTGGCTCAACTTATCCCTTTGGTTCAACTTATCCCTTTGGTTCAATTTACCCCTTTGGCTCAACTGACTGTTTGGCTCAACTTACCCCTTTGGCTCAACTTATCCCTTTGGTTCCAACTTACCCCTTTGGCTCAACTTATCCCTTTGGCTCAACTGACTGTTTGGCTCAGCTTATCCCTTTGGCTCAAGTTACCCCTTTGGCTCAACGTGCAGGGATCCTCTGCCTCTAACCCTATTACAGGGGCTGAGTCACTGGCTTACTGGGGCTCTTTCATACTGTCCCTGGGGGGGGGGTACGTCACTTGAGTGGGTTGAGTCACTGATGTGATCTTCCTGTCTGGGTTGGCGCTCCCCCCTTGGGTTGTGCCGTGGCGGAGATCTTTGTGGGCTATACTCGGCCTTGTCTCAGGATGGTAAGTTGGTGGTTGAAGTTATCCCTCTAGTGGTGTGGGGGCTGTGCTTTGGCAAAGTAGGTGGGCTTATATCCTTCCCGTTTGACCCTGTCCAGGGGTGTCCTCGGGTGGGGCCACAGTGTCTCCTGACCCCTCCTGTCTCAGCCTCCAGTATTTATGCTACAGTAGTTTGTGTGTCGGGGGGCTAGTGTCAGTTTGTTATATCTGGAGTACTTCTCCTGTCCTATTCGGTGTCCTGTGTGAATTTATGTGTGCTCTCTCTAATTCTCTCTTTCTCTCTTTCTTTCTCTCCCTCTGAGGACCTGAGCCCTAGGACCAGGCCTCAGGACTACCTGACAAGATGGCCTTTCTAGGGAGTTTTTCCTAGCCACCGTGCTTCTACACCTGCATTGCTTGCTGTTTGGGGTTTTAGGCTGGGTTTCTGTACAGCACTTTGAGATATCAGCTGATGTACGAAGGCCTATATAAATACATTTGATTCAATTTTGATCTGCAACTTACCCCTTTGGCTCAACTTATCCCCTTGGCTCAACTGACTGTTTGACTCAACTTATCCCTTTGGCTCAACTTACCCCTTTGGCTCAACTGACTGTTTAGCTCAACTTATCCCTATCGCTCAACTTACCCCACTCTTCCCTACTGCTGTTTCTCCTCTTGTTTTAGTTGTACTAAACAAGTTTCTTATCGTAAAAGTCTGACAGTCAGAGGTCTCTCTGTCAAGGCCTCTTCTGACAGTTTCTAGGAGATACCAGTGAGCCCGGCTCAGAGTGCCAGGAAATGATGTGTATTGAAGGTGCCCTGTCCTTGCTGCGGTTTAGCGTGCAACAATGCTGAGAGGGTGCAATATAGTGTGTTGATAGGGTGTGTGTGTGTGTGTGTGTGTGTACACTGTAACAGAAAACTGTAAATGATACGTATAATTTTTGTATTATCAACAGCAAAACACTCTGAAAAGGTTTAACTCCAGTATACTTTTGAATTATGGTGCATTGTGGGAAAATGTTGTGGGTGGGGAAAGAATGTCTGTATATTGAATGGTACTGTAAATACACCCCACAGAATACAGTACCTTACCGTATTTGTTGGAGCGCCAAAAACCTTTAGAACACTAGTGGGTGCATGTTATTGTTTTTCCTTTCATGTTAAAATATATTTGAGTGCCTTCTAAGAGGCTATATTTGTTGCACCCTTGAGTGAGAATGTATAAAGATACCAATATAAAGATTAGAGTGAAAAATATCCTTTGCCATGTGTTTCATTAGTCCATAGCCCCAAAAAGTTGATGGCGTGTCAGCAATCAAGTTTTCAAGATATCTAACTTTATCTATCTTTATATCTATCTTTTGAAATACAGCCGGAATGATGCATTTTGTATTTAAAACCAAAATATAGTTTTATTTATAATATATAAATGATGGTGCATTGTGGGAAAATGTTTAGTTTTGGGGGTGGAATATTCCTTTAAACCTTTAAAGGTTGACCAATTTGCCATGTCCTTCTGGTCTTGTTCGTCCTGTAGTCTCTGCCAGTTTGACAGTGATAGTAAAACACAAGAATATTCATGAATAGTGTAGTACTATTATATAATACTATAGTGAGTAAACACTTTACCCAGCAGCCAACCTGCTTGCACCAATTTCCTTGTAATTACAGTAAAATACTGTGGAAAAACAAACCCTCAACAAATTTCATTAATTAATTAATAAATTAATTCATTATGATAGCATTTACTTTTTTATTTATTTTTTACAGTACAATACAGTACATTTTACAGTATAATACTTTGTCATTGCACAGAATTTGCTTTGATACTGTATTTATATTATAATAGATGTATTGTAAAATGAAATACATTATTTTACTTGCCACGAGCTGCCTGCAAGCTACTGTCAAAATCACGGTAACCCCTTTACTGTGTGTGTGTGTGTGTTGTTGTCACCAAGCTTCCTGCCATCCAGGATGGCGATGTCAGAGGAAAGACCATAAAATTGTCAGAGACTCCAGTCACCCAAGTCATAGACTGTTTTTTCTGCTACCGCACGGTAAGCGGTACCAGAGCGCCAAGTCTAGGTCCAAAAGGTAAGCGGTACCAGAGCGCCAAGTCTAGGTCCAAAAGGTAAGCGGTACCAGAGCGCCAAGTCTAGGTCCAAAAGGTAAGCGGTACCAGAGCGCCAAGTCTAGGTCCAAAAGGTAAGCGGTACCAGAGCGCCAAGTCTAGGTCCAAAAGGTAAGCGGTACCAGAGCGCCAAGTCTAGGTCCAAAAGGCTTCTTACCAGCGTCTTACCCCCCCATGCCAAAAGACTGCAGAACAATACATCAGATGGCCACTGGACAATTACATTGATCCCCCCCCATTTGTTTTGTACAATGCTGCTGCTCGCTGTTTACTATCTGTGTATAGTACCCCCTGTATATAGCCTCCACACTGACTCTGTACCATAATACCCTGTATATAGCCTCCACATTGACTCTGTACCGGTACCCCCTGTATATATCCTCCACATTGACTCTGTACCGTAATAACCTGTATATAGCCTCCACATTGACTCTGTACCGTACCCCTGTATATAGCCTCCACATTGACTCTGTACCGTAATAACCTGTATATAGCCTCCACATTGACTCTGTACCGGTACCCCTGTATATAGCCTCCACATTGACTCTGTACCGTAATAACCTGTATATAGCCTCCACATTGACTCTGTACCGGTACCCCCTGTATATAGCCTCCACATTGACTCTGTACCGGTAGCCCCTGTATATAGCCTACACATTGACTCTGTACCGGTACCCCCTGTATATAGCCTCCACATTGACTCTGTACCGGTACCCCCTTTATATAGCCTCCACATTGACTCTGTACCGGTACCCCTGTATATAGCCTCCATATTGACTATGTACTGGTACCCCTGTATATAGCCTCCACATTGACTCTGTACCGGTACCCCCTGTATATAGCCTCCACATTGACTCTGTACCGGTACCCCTGTATATAGCCTCCACATTGACTCTGTACCAGTACCCCTGTATATAGCCTCCACATTGACTCTGTACCAGTACACCCTGTATATAGCCTCCACATTGACTCTGTACCGGTACCCCTGTATATAGCCTCCACATTGACTCTGTACCGGTACCCCTGTATATAGCCTCCACATTGACTCTGTACCTGTACCCCTGTATATAGCCTCCACATTGACTCTGTACCGGTACCCCCTGTATATAGCCTCCACATTGACTCTGTACCGTAATAACCTGTATATAGCCTCCACATTGACTCTGTACCGGTACCCCCTGTATATAGCCTCCACATTGACTCTGTACCGTAATAACCTGTATATAGCCTCCACATTGACTCTGTACCGGTACCCCTGTATATAGCCTCCACATTGACTCTGTACCGGTAGCCCCTGTATATAGCCTACACATTGACTCTGTACCGGTACCCCCTGTATATAGCCTCCACATTGACTCTGTACCGGTACCCCCTTTATATAGCCTCCACATTGACTCTGTACCGGTACCCCTGTATATAGCCTCCATATTGACTATGTACTGGTACCCCTGTATATAGCCTCCACATTGACTCTGTACCGGTACCCCCTGTATATAGCCTCCACATTGACTCTGTACCGGTACCCCCTGTATATAGCCTCCACATTGACTCTGTACCAGTACCCCCTGTATATAGCCTCCACATTGACTCTGTACCAGTACACCCTGTATATAGCCTCCACATTGACTCTGTACCGGTACCCCCTGTATATAGCCTCCACATTGACTCTGTACCGGTACCCCCTGTATATAGCCTCCACATTGACTCTGTACCTGTACCCCCTGTATATAGCCTCCACATTGACTCTGTACCGGTACCCCCTGTATATAGCCTCCACATTGACTCTGTACCGTAATAACCTGTATATAGCCTCCACATTGACTCTGTACCGGTACCCCCTGTATATAGCCTCCACATTGACTCTGTACCGTAATAACCTGTATATAGCCTCCACATTGACTCTGTACCGGTACCCCCTGTATATAGCCTCCACATTGACTCTGTACCGGTAGCCCCTGTATATAGCCTACACATTGACTCTGTACCGGTACCCCTGTATATAGCCTCCACATTGACTCTGTACCGGTACCCCCTTTATATAGCCTCCACATTGACTCTGTACCGGTACCCCTGTATATAGCCTCCATATTGACTATGTACTGGTACCCCTGTATATAGCCTCCACATTGACTCTGTACCGGTACCCCTGTATATAGCCTCCACATTGACTCTGTACCGGTACCCCCTGTATATAGCCTCCACATTGACTCTGTACCAGTACCCCCTGTATATAGCCTCCACATTGACTCTGTACCGGTACCCCCTGTATATAGCCTCCACATTGACTCTGTACCGGTACCACCTGTATATAGCCTCCACATTGACTCTGTACCGGTACCCCCTGTATATAGCCTCCACATTGACTCTGTACCGGTACCCCCTGTATATAGCCTCCACATTGACTCTGTACCGGTACCCCCTGTATATAGCCTCCACATTGACTCTGTACCAGTACCCCTGTATATAGCCTCCACATTGACTCTGTACCAGTACCCCTGTATATAGCCTCCACATTGACTCTGTACCGTAATACCCTGTATATAGCCTCCACATTGACTCTGTACCGGTACCCCCTGTATATAGCCTCCACATTGACTCTGTACCAGTACCCCCTGTATATAGCCTCCACATTGACTCTGTACCGGTACCCCCTGTATATAGCCTCCACATTGACTCTGTACCGGTACCCCTTGTATATAGCCTCCACATTGACTCTGTACCGGTACCCCCTGTATATAGCCTCCACATTGACTCTGTACCGGTACCCCCTGTATATAGCCTCCACATTGACTCTGTACCGGTACCCCCTGTATATAGCCTCCACATTGACTCTGTACCGGTACCCCCTGTATATAGCCTCCACATTGACTCTGTACCGGTACCCCCTGTATATAGCCTCCACATTGACTCTGTACCGGTACCCCTGTATATAGCCTCCACATTGACTCTGTACCGGTACCCCCTGTATATAGCCTCCACATTGACTATTTACCAGTACCCCCTGTATATAGCCTCCACATTGACTCTGTACCGGTACCCCCTGTCTATAGCCTTCACATTGACTATTTACCAGTACCCCCTATATATAGCCTCCACATTGACTCTGTACCAGTACCCCCTGTATATAGCCTCCACATTGACTCTGTACCGGTACCCCCTGTATATAGCCTCCACATTGACTCTGTACCGGTACCCCTGTATATAGCCTCCACATTGACTCTGTACCGGTACCACCTGTATATAGCCTCCACATTGACTCTGTACCGGTACCCCCTGTATATAGCCTCCACATTGACTCTGTACCGGTACCCCCTGTATATAGCCTCCACATTGACTCTGTACCGGTACCCCCTGTATATAGCCTCCACATTGACTCTGTACCGGTACCCCCTGTATATAGCCTCCACATTGACTCTGTACCGGTACCCCCTGTATATAGCCTCCACATTGACTCTGTACCAGTACCCCCTGTATATAGCCTCCACATTGACTCTGTACCAGTACCCCTGTATATAGCCTCCACATTGACTCTGTACCGTAATACCCTGTATATAGCCTCCACATTGACTCTGTACCGGTACCCCCTGTATATAGCCTCCACATTGACTCTGTACCGGTACCTCCTGTATATAGCCTCCACATTGACTCTCTACCGGTACCCCTGTATATAGCCTCCACATTGACTCTGTACCGTAATACCCTGTATATAGCCTCCACATTGACTCTGTACCGTAACACCCTGTATATAGCCTCCACATTGACTCTGTACCGTAATAACCTGTATATAGCCTCCACATTGACTCTGTACCGGTACCCCCTGTATATAGCCTCCACATTGACTCTGTACCAGTACCCCCTGTATATAGCCTCCACATTCACTCTGTACCAGTACCCCCTGTATATAGCCTCCACACTGACTCTGTAACGGTACCTCTTGTATATAGCCTCCACATTGACTCTGTACCGTAATACCCTGTATATAGCCTCCACATTCACTCTGTACCAGTACCCCCTGTATATAGCCTCCACACTGACTCTGTACCAGTACCTCCTGTATATAGCCTCTACATTGACTCTGTACCAGTACCTCCTGTATATAGCCTCCACACTGACTCTGTACCGGTACCCCCTGTATATAGCCTCCACATTGACTCTGTACCAGTACCTCCTGTATATAGCCTCCACACTGACTCTGTACCAGTACCCCCTGCATATAGCCTCCACATTGACTCTGTACCAGTACCCCCTGTATATAGCCTCCACATTGACTCTGTACCAGTACCCCCTGTATATAGCCTCCACATTGACTCTGTACCAGTACCTCCTGTATATAGTCTCCACATTGACTCTGTACCGGTACCCCCTGTATATAGCCTCCACATTGACTCTGTACCAGTACCCCCTGT
>NC_056453.1:41668996-41728996 GCF_018296145.1 Oncorhynchus tshawytscha
ATACATATATATATATATATATTTTTTTTTTGTTTTTATATATATATTTATTTATTTATATATATATATATTTATTTATTTATATATTTATTTATATATATTTATTTATATATATATTTATTTATATATATTTATTTATATATATATTTATTTATATATATTTATTTATATATATATATTTATGCATATATATATATATATATATATTTATATATATTTATTTTTCATGTTTTGATTTAACGTTTATGTAACTAGGCAAGTCAGTTAAGAACAAATTCTTATTTTACAATGACGGCCTTCTTTGAAACATTTTGTCTAAGAGGAAAGTGTTTCAGTGTATTTTCATTTGTTGACAAGATAATATTTTCAGGAACTTGTCCGTCTGTAATTTAAACCCATCAGTCATGATTCCCCTCTTCAGTAAAGCGAGAGGTGCAAATGTCAATATTTTTAAAAGTTTGATTATTTGAAGTTTCCATCTTGTCTTAGTTTGATAAAAATCACTGTCCGTTTGAAGTTATATTTTTTTCCTGAAGTAGACGTTGGGTTTTTAAACAACCTTGTTTCAAAGAGACGGGGCTATTCATACCCCAATTATCCTACGTAAAGCTTTTCTCTCTGGTATCTGTGTGTGCGTATGTGAGACGCAAGCACGCACGCACGGTGTGTATGTGGGTGCATGCATGTGTGATGTATGGGTGCGTCTGTGTGTGTGTGTGTGTCTGTGTGTGTGTGTGTGTGTGTGTGTGTGTGAGACGCAGGCACGCACGCACGGTGTGTGTGTGTGTTTGTGTGTGATGTGTGGGTGCATGCATGTGTGACATGTGGTTGCATGGGTGTGTGTGTGTGTGTGTGTGTGTGTGTGTGTGTGCGTGTGTGTTTTTTGAGTGAAACAGTAAGAAGAGTATGCTAATACTATTCATGTGGAGAGAGAATAATCTTCTCTCTGAAGACTTTATATTTCAATCAGTCCATTGAGATATACATGGCACACTTTATCACTAAAGTGCTGTTTTATCTTCACAAGCTGTTAGGAGCAAAGTAGACAGGTCGAGGAGGATAACTCGTTTTCTTTATTTTAGGTTTTTCTTTTTCAGATCAAGGATACAAAAAAAACAGGACTTTTGCTTTCATGTTTACTTTGACTTTGCTTTCATATTTTGAGTGAAAATTTCGCAAAAACATGTATTATTTAATCCAGAGGTCATGAAAATAAGAATCAAATAGATTCAAGCGTCTGCCAGAGCAATTAAGAACTACTTCATTAGTGAAAATCACTCTATATTGTTTCACAATTTATTGAGATTATGCACAAAAACATGTTTGCTTCTAACCAGTACAAAAACAAACGTAAATAGAAACTTCAACCTGTCACAGACCGAAACCAAGGGCAAAGTCAACGTTTTCCGTCGCGGGAACTTTTTTTTTGCTACTGTGTGTCGTACATGTAAACAAAAAATATTATTCTTTAGGAAAGGTAATGGTTCCAGGTGGATCTGACCCAAAGAACCCAAAGAACCCTTTGAGATGATTCTTCCCTGTTAAAAAAAAAAAAAGTTTCTTTCCTCTTTTAGTGATAATTAAAATGTGTGGGGGGGCGGCGGCTCATTTGAATATTTTTGGGGGCGTGGTTTGTGCACAAGTCTTTTTTGTGCAACCCTGACAGAGAGTGTCATTCCAGTTGATCTAATCTGTTGTGTCATGTTATTATATTATTCTTACTCCATTACCAAGTCACAGTTTATTTTTGGCTGGTGATGGTGTCTCCTCAATGGGAAACTAAAGGCAGAAGTTCTTAATTCACTCCAAAGGGGACTCTAGGCTGTTCCAGAGTCAGTATTCAACACAATAATATATTTTTTAACAACATAATATGGCTATTAAATCAGAAAAAAAAGTATGATTCTTCAAAGTATCTTTGAGATTGAGGAAGGTTCTTTAGAGAAGTATCAGTAGTATGGGGCTGACTGGGTGGTGTCTTCACCTCCTCTATCAGTAGTATGAGGTTGACTGGGTGGTGTCTCCACCTCCTCTATCAGTAGTATGAGGCTGACTGGGTGGTGTCTCCACCTCCTCTATCAGTAGTATGGGGGTGACTGGGTGGTGTCTCCACCTCCTCTATCAGTAGTATGGGGCTGACTGGGTGGTGTCTCCTTCTCCTCTATCAGTAGTATGGGGCTGACTGGGTGGTGTCTTCACCTCCTCTATCAGTAGTATGGGGCTGACTGGGTGGTGACCTCAGACCCCAACCAAGGAACATCAAAAGTCGTGCTATAAATTCATAGACAACACAAAGATTCCTTGATGCCCTTCCAGACTCCCTCTGCCTACCCAAGGACGCCAGAGGACAAAAATCAGTTAACCACCTAACTGAGGATCTCAATTTAACCTTGCGCAATACCCTAGATGCAGTTGCACCCCTAAAAACTAAAAGAAATTCTCATAAGAAACTAGCTCTCTGGTACACAGAAAATACCCGAGCTCTGAAGCAAGCTTCCAGAAAATTGGAACGGAAATGGCGCCACACCAAACTGGAAGTCTTCCGACTAGCTTGGAAAGACAGTACCGTGCAGTACCGAAGAGCCCTTACTGCTGCTCGATCATCCTATTTTTCTAACTTAATTGAGGAAAATAAGAACAATCCGAAATTCCTTTTTGATACTGTCGCAAAGTTAACTAAAAAGCAGCATTCCCCAAGAGAGGATGACTTTCACTTTAGCAGTGATAAATTCATGAACTTCTTTGAGGAAAAGATTATGATTATTAGAAAGCAAATTACGGACTCTTCTTTAAACCTGCGTATTCCTCCAAACCTCAGTTATCCTGAGTCTGCACAACTCTGCCAGGACCTAGGATCAAGAGAGACGCTCAAGTGTTTTAGTACTATATCTCTTGACACAATGATGAAAATAATCATGGCCTCTAAACCTTCAAGCTGCATACTGGACCCTATTCCAACTAAACTACTGAAAGAGCTGCTTCCTGTGCTTGGCCCTCCTATGTTGAACATAATAAACGGCTCTCTATCCACTGGATGTGTACCAAACTCACTAAAAGTGGCAGTAATAAAGCCTCTCTTGAAAAAGCCAAACCTTGACCCAGAAAATATAAAAACTATCGGCCTATATCGAATCTTCCATTCCTCTCAAAAATTTTAGAGAAGGCTGTTGCTCAGCAACTCACTGCCTTCCTGAAGACAAACAATGTATACGAAATGCTTCAGTCTGGTTTTAGACCCCATCATAGCACTGAGACGGCACTTGTGAAGGTGGTAAATGACATTTTAATGGCATCTGACCGAGGCTCTGCATCTGTCCTCGTGCTCCTAGACCTTAGTGCCGCTTTTGATACCATCGATCACCACATTCTTTTGGAGAGATTGGAAACCCAAATTGGTCTACACGGACAAGTTCTGGCCTGGTTTAGATCTTATCTGTCGGAAAGATATCAGTTTGTCTCTGTGAATGGTTTGTCCTCTGACAAATCAACTGTAAATTTCGGTGTTCCTCAAGGTTCCGTTTTAGGACCACTATTGTTCTCACTATATATTTTACCTCTTGGGGATGTTATTCGAAAACATAATGTAAACTTTCACTGCTATGCGGATGACACACAGCTGTACATTTCAATGAAACATGGTGAAGCCCCAAAATTGCCCTCGCTAGAAGCATGTGTTTCAGACATAAGGAAGTGGATGGCTGCAAACTTTCTACTATTAAACTCGGACAAAACAGAGATGCTTGTTCTAGGTCCCAAGAAACAAAGAGATATTCTGTTGAATCTGACAATTAATCTTAATGGTTGTACAGTCGTCTCAAATAAAACTGTGAAGGACCTCGGCGTTACTCTGGACCCTGATCTCTCTTTTGAAGAACATATCAAGACCATTTCAATGACATCTTTTTTCCATCTACGTAACATTGCAAAAATCAGAAACTTTCTGTCCAAAAATGATGCAGAAAAATTAATCCATGCTTTTGTCACTTCTAGGTTAGACTACTGCAATGCTCTATTTTCCGGCTACCCGGATAAAGCACTAAATAAACTTCAGTTAGTGCTAAATACGGCTGCTAGAATCCTGACTAGAACCAAAAAATTAGCCTCTCTACACTGGCTTCCTGTCAAAGCAAGGGCTGATTTCAAGGTTTTACTGCTAACCTACAAAGCATTACATGGGCTTGCTCCTACCTATCTCTCTGATTTGGTCCTGCCGTACATACCTACACGTACGCTACGGTCACAAGACGCAGGCCTCCTAATTGTCCCTAGAATTTCTAAGCAAACAGCTGGAGGCAGGGCTTTCTCCTATAGAGCTCCATTTTTATGGAACGGTCTGCCTACCCATGTCAGAGACGCAAACTCGGTCTCAACCTTTAAGTCTTTACTGAAGACTCATCTCTTCAGTGGGTCATATGATTGAGTGTAGTCTGGCCCAGGAGTGGGAAGGTGAACGGAAAGGCTCTGGAGCAACGAACCGCCCTTGCTGTCTCTGCCTGGCCGGTTCCCCTCTTTCCACTGGGATTCTCTGCCTCTAACCCTATTACAGGGGATGGGTCACTGGCTTACTGGGGCTCTCTCATGCCGTCCCTGGAGGGGGTGCGTCACCTGAGTGGGTTGATTCACTGTTGTGGTCATCCTGTCTGGGTTGGCGCCCCCCCCCTTGGGTTGTGCCGTGGCGGAGATCATTGTGGGCTATACTCAGCCTTGTCTCAGGATGGTAAGTTGGTGGTTGAAGGTATCCATCTAGTGGTGTGGGGGCTGTGCTTTGGCAAAGTGGGTGGGGTTATATCCTTCCTGTTTGGCCCTGTCCGGGGGTGACCTCGGATGGGGCCACAGTGTCTCCTGACCCCTCCTGTCTCAGCCTCCAGTATTTATGCTGCAGTAGTTTATGTGTCGGGGGGCTGGGGTCAGTTTGTTATATCTGGAGTACTTCTCCTGTCCTATTCGGTGTCCTGTGTGAATCTAAGTGTGCGTTCTCTAATTCTCTCCTTCTCTCTTTCTTTCTCTCTCTCGGAGGACCTGAGCCCTAGGACCTGAGCTCCAGGACTACCTGACATGATGACTCCTTGCTGTCCCCAGTCCACCTGGCCATGCTGCTGTTCCAGTTTCAACTGACCTGAGCCCTAGGACCATGCCCCAGGACTACCTGACATGATGACTCCTTGCTGTCCCCAGTCCACCTGGCCATGCTGCTGCTCCAGTTTCAACTTCCACCTGACTGTTCTGCCTTATTATTATTCGACCATGCTGGTCATTTATGAACATTTGAACATCTTGGCCATGTTCTGTTATAATCTCCACCCGGCACAGCCAGAAGAGGACTGGCCACCCCACATAGCCTGGTTCCTCTCTAGGTTTCTTCCTAGGTTTTGGCCTTTCTAGGGAGTTTTTCCTAGCCACCGTGCTTCTACACCTGCATTGCTTGCTGTTTGGGGTTTTAGGCTGGGTTTCTGTACAGCACTTTGAGATATCAGCTGATGTACGAAGGGCTATATAAATAAATTTGATTTGATTTAAATTTGATTTGATTTGATTTGACCGGGTGGTGTCTCCTCCTCCACCTCCTCTATCAGTAGTATGGGGCTGACTGGGTGGTGTCTCCACCTCCACCTCCTCTATCAGTAGTATGAGGCTGACTGGGTGGTGTCTCCTTCTCCTCTATCAGTAGTATGAGGCTGACTGGGTGGTGTCTCCACCTCCTCTATCAGTAGTATGAGGCTGACTGGGTGGTGTCTCCACCTCCTCTATCAGTAGTATGAGGCTGACTGGGTGGTGTCTCCTTCTCCTCTATCAGTAGTATGGGGCTGACTGGGTGGTGTCTCCACCTCCTCTATCAGTAGTATGAGGCTGACTGGGTGGTGTCTCCTTCTCCTCTATCAGTAGTATGGGGCTGACTGGGTGGTGTCTCCTTCTCCTCTATCAGTAGTATGGGGCTGACTGGGTGGTGTCTCCTTCTCCTCTATCAGTAGTATTAGGCTGACTGGGTGGTGTCTCCTTCTCCTCTATCAGTAGTATGAGGCTGACTGGGTGGTGTCTCCTTCTCCTCTATCAGTAGTATGGGGCTGACTGGGTGGTGTCTCCTTCTCCTCTATCAGTAGTATGGGGCTGACTGGGTGGTGTCTCCTTCTCCTCTATCAGTAGTATTAGGCTGACTGGGTGGTGTCTCCTTCTCCTCTATCAGTAGTATGAGGCTGACTGGGTGGTGTCTCCTCTTCCACCTCCTCTATCAGTAGTATGAGGCTGACTGGGTGGTGTCTCCTTCTCCTCTATCAGTAGTATGAGGCTGACTGGGTGGTGTCTCCTCTTCCACCTCCTCTATCAGTAGTATGGGGCTGACTGGGTGGTGTCTCCACCTCCACCTCCTCTATCAGTAGTATGAGGCTGACTGGGTGGTGTCTCCACCTCCTCTATCAGTAGTATGAGGCTGACTGGGTGGTGTCTCCTTCTCCTCTATCAGTAGTATGAGGCTGACTGGGTGGTGTCTCCACCTCCTCTATCAGTAGTATGAGGCTGACTGGGTGGTGTCTCCACCTCCTCTATCAGTAGTATGAGGCTGACTGGGTGGTGTCTCCTTCTCCTCTATCAGTAGTATGGGGCTGACTGGGTGGTGTCTCCTTCTCCTCTATCAGTAGTATTAGGCTGACTGGGTGGTGTCTCCTTCTCCTCTATCAGTAGTATGAGGCTGACTGGGTGGTGTCTCCTCTTCCACCTCCTCTATCAGTAGTATGAGGCTGACTGGGTGGTGTCTCCTTCTCCTCTATCAGTAGTATGAGGCTGACTGGGTGGTGTCTCCTCTTCCACCTCCTCTATCAGTAGTATGAGGCTGACTGGGTGGTGTCTCCACCTCCTCTATCAGTAGTATGAGGCTGACTGGGTGGTGTCTCCTTCTCCTCTATCAGTAGTATGAGGCTGACTGGGTGGTGTCTCCTTCTCCTCTATCAGTAGTATGAGGCTGACTGGGTGGTGTCACCTCCTCTATCAGTAGTATGAGGCTGACAGAGGAGGTGGAGACACCACCCAGTCAGTAGTATGAGGCTGACTGGGTGGTGTCTCCTTCTCCTCTATCAGTAGTATGGGGCTGACTGGGTTTGCTTTATTTTAGGTCCTATTAACTCACTTGAGAATACTCTTTAACCTGCCCTTGATGTTATAGTATGAGACAGAGGTGTTTTAGTGGTGGGGATATCCCCTGTCTTCCGTGATAATGTTGTATTAGGTGTCTCACTGAGCAATGGTCAAGCCTCAGCAGTGTTTTAAGTATTTAGTAATGTCTCTCAGCCGCAGATCCAACCCCATCTCCCCCCATCCGCCGTTCCCTGTGGCACACACACACACACACTAGACGCCACCGACTTCAAAAGACCAGCGGCAGTCTTTGAACACCATGCCAGTTTGCACACAACCCATCAGCCTCGTATCATACTGTATCAGCCTCCGCCGAGCATACTCAGTACAGATAAACATCTGGCTCTCACTATCCTTCCCTTCCTCTCTCTCTCTCCGTCTCTCCGTCCGTCTGTCTGTCTCTGCCTCTCTCAATTTAATTAAATTCAATTCAAATGGGAAGTGAAACATGTGTTTACATGAAATAGATAATAAACAAAAAGTAAATAACAATATAAATGAACAGTAAACATTACACTCACTAATTCTGGCCGCTGCTAAGTATTGTATTTTATCTCCACATGTTACACATATATATATATATATATAAATACACACAGCGACACAGTAACACACTAGGAAACAGAGGGCCACAGCCTGCCTCTACACTGAGACCCACCTCTTCAGCCTAGTACAGTATCTCTCTGTGGTAACAACCTGTCTACCCACAGAGAAACACTTGATGTCAGAGAGCTGGCGTGGAGCCTATTTAAAGGGATACTTTGGGAATTTCAGCTAATGAGGCCCTTTATCTACTTCCCCAGTGTCAGATGATCTTATCTCTGTGTCCAGTGAGAAGGGAAGTTAGATGTAGTTTCAACAGCGCAACGCTAACTAGCATTAGCGCAATGACTGAAGTCTACTTCCGATGACAGTCTACCTTCCAGCAATTGCACTAGCGCTAGTTAGCATCCTCCTTCAATCTACATGCAGAGACGGTATCCACAAGTTCACCTGTCTCTGGGGAAACAGTTAAAGGGGCTCTCTGCCAAAATTCACCAAATATCCCATTTTTAACATGCTTCTGATGTGATGTAAAGTTTGCAACTATGTGTGTGTGTGTGCGCGCGTGTGTGTGTGTGCGTGCGTTTATGTGTGTGTGTGTTCGTGTGTGTGTGTGTTCGTATGTGTGTGTGTGTTCGTATGTGTGTGCGTGCGTTTATGTGTGTGTTCGTATGTGTGTGTGTGTGTGTGTTTTCTATGGTGTCTGGGGTATTGTTACAGTCCATTCTTATTCAGTTCCACCCTATAGTGAAAATCACATCTGCCATTCATTTTAAAAGGTAAGGCACACTGTAGAGTGGCGATAGCGTCGACCATCCATCTTATTCAACCTAAATGACAATGAATTCCTCCCCACTGTCAGTTTATACCCCCGTCACCTTGACATCCTCGACAGCATCCTAAATTGATATTTACTCAGACAGCGGAAAAACAGTCATAGGAAAATAACACCGATTTTGTCGTTGGTCGACGTTGTGTCAAGAATCCGGTTAATTTTCAAATCCTGGTGGAGGAATAGGATGCGTTACTGTCCTATAAAATGACAAACACAAAGAAAGAGAGACAGTAAATAAAATCGGTAAATGTGTAAACATGGTGTTTTAGTCACTGTCATTTACATCGGCCAGCGTTAATAAGTACTACAGTCCTAACATCGAGGGATGTCTGTCTGTTTTCAAGGTGAAGTGATCCCTCTGTTTACATCAGCCCAGGTCTAAGCGATGCCGAGCAGCACGCCACATTGGTGTATGAGGGCAGGACTGGTTATTAGATAATCTGACGTGTTCAGCCTGTATTAGATAATCTGACATGTTCAGCCTGTATTAGATAATCTGATGTGTTCAGCCTGTGTTAGATCATCTGACATGTTCAGCCTGTGTTAGATCATCTGACGTTTTCAGCCTGTTTTAGATAATCTGACATGTTCAGCCTGTATTAGATAATCTGACATGTTCAGCCTGTATTAGATAATCTGACATGTTCAGCCTGTATTAGATAATCTGACATGTTCAGCCTGTATTAGATAATCTGACGTGTTCAGCCTGTGTTAGATCATCTGACATGTGTGTTTAGGTTTGCTTTTGCCTCTGCGTGTGTGTATGTGTGTGTGTGAGTGTGGGGGGGGAGGGGGTGGGCACTGCCTTGAAACACTTCATTACATTATGAGCCTGAACTGCAGCAGCCAAATAAACTGTCACACAGCATTTTTAAACTACAGATTACATTTTGGTAAAAACTGAAATAAACAGAATTAGATCTGACAATGAGAAGAAAAAAGGAGGGAGAGGTGAAAAGAGAGGACAGAACGCCTGGAGGAACAGGTGACAGAACGCCTGGAGGAACAGGTGACAGAACGCCTGGAGGAACAGGTGACAGAACGCCTGGAGGAACAGGAGACAGAACGCCTGGAGGAACAGGTGACAGAACGCCTGGAGGAACAGGTGACAGAACGCCTGGAGGAACAGGTGACAGAACGCCTGGAGGAACAGGTGACAGAACGCCTGGAGGAACAGGTGACAGAACGCCTGGAGGAACAGGTGACAGAACGCCTGGAGGAACAGGTGACAGAACGCCTGGAGGAACAGGTGACAGAACGCCTGGAGGAACAGGTGACAGAACGCCTGGAGGAAGAGGTGACAGAACGCCTGGAGGAAGAGGTGACAGAACGCCTGGAGGAACAGGTGACAGAACGCCTGGAGGAACAGGTGACAGAACGCCTGGAGGAACAGGTGACAGAACGCCTGGAGGAACAGGTGACAGAACGCCTGGAGGAACAGGTGACAGAACGCCTGGAGGAACAGGTGACAGAACGCCTGGAGGAACAGGTGACAGAACGCCTGGAGGAACAGGTGACAGAACGCCTGGAGGAACGTGACAGAACGCCTGGAGGAAAATGTGACAGAACGCCTGGATGAACATGTGACAGAACGCCTGGAGGAACATGTGACAGAACGCCTGGAGGAAGAGGTGACAGAACGCCTGGAGGAAGAGAGGTGACAGAACGCCTGGAGGAACAGGTGACAGAACGCCTGGAGGAACAGGTGACAGAACGCCTGGAGGAACAGGTGACAGAACGCCTGGAGGAACAGGTGACAGAACGCCTGGAGGAACAGGTGACAGAACGCCTGGAGGAACAGGTGACAGAACGCCTGGAGGAACAGGTGACAGAACGCCTGGAGGAAGAGGTGACAGAACGCCTGGAGGAAGAGGTGACAGAACGCCTGGAGGAACAGGTGACAGAACGCCTGGAGGAACAGGTGACAGAACGCCTGGAGGAACAGGTGACAGAACGCCTGGAGGAACAGGTGACAGAACGCCTGGAGGAACAGGTGACAGAACACCTGGAGGAACAGGTGACAGAACGCCTGGAGGAAGAGGTGACAGAACGCCTGGAGGAACAGGTGACAGAACGCCTGGAGGAACAGGTGACAGAACGCCTGGAGGAACAGGTGACAGAACGCCTGGAGGAACAGGTGACAGAACGCCTGGAGGAACAGGTGACAGAACGCCTGGAGGAACAGGTGACAGAACGCCTGGAGGAACAGGTGACAGAACGCCTGGAGGAACAGGTGACAGAACGCCTGGAGGAAGAGGTGACAGAACGCCTGGAGGAAGAGGTGACAGAACGCCTGGAGGAACAGGTGACAGAACGCCTGGAGGAACAGGTGACAGAACGCCTGGAGGAACAGGTGACAGAACGCCTGGAGGAACAGGTGACAGAACGCCTGGAGGAACAGGTGACAGAACGCCTGGAGGAACAGGTGACAGAACGCCTGGAGGAACAGGTGACAGAACGCCTGGAGGAACAGGTGACAGAACGCCTGGAGGAACAGGTGACAGAACGCCTGGAGGAAGAGGTGACAGAACGCCTGGAGGAACAGATGACAGAACGCCTGGAGGAACAGATGACAGAACGACTGGAGGAACAGATGATAGAACGCCTGGAGGAACAGATGGCAGAACGCCTGGAGGAACAGATGAAAGAACGCCTGGAGGAACAGATGACAGAACGACTGGAGGAACAGATGACAGAACGCCTGGAGGAACAGATGACAGAACGCCTGGAGGAACAGATGGACGACTGGAGACTGACGCTGCTGGGTTGTGTGCCACTGACTGTGTAACAGTATCCTGTCCTGTGTGTGTGTGTGTGTGTGTGTGATTCTATTTCCATTGCGATGTCCGTCCTTTTTGATGGAAAAGTGGCCCACACAGTGAGGGTTTTTCTATCACATTTTTCCGCTGTGATCTAAAGGTTTCTGTCTGCAAGGCACACACACACACACACACAGACACGCACACACACACACACACACACACACACAGACACGCACACACACACACACACGCACACACACAGACACGCACACACACACACACACACAGCGCTCGGGGCTCTGTTAGATATAAGGGTCTGGTTTGCATGACCACTGGCAGGCTGCTTATTATACCACAATAGATCTTCTAAAGCCACAAAGATGCTTTTCGATGGGGATTTCACACCATGGAGGCTTTGTGAGTATAGTTGGACCACAGTGTGCTGGTCAGGGAGATAAACTCCTGTGGCCAAAATGGCACACTAATCCATCCATAGTTCACTACTTTTGACCAAAGACTTGATCTAAAATAGTGTACTTTCTAGGGAATAGGCTGCCATTTTCCAATTTCGAAATTGGATTTGTGGGAAATGCCTTCAAAACTGGCCACTAGGGGCGACAGTGAGATCTACTTGAATCACGTAGGCTTGGGTTGGTATTTGTTCATTTTATGGATCCCCATTAGTTCCTGCCAAGGCAACAGCTACTCTTCCTGGGGTTTATTATGGATCCCCATTAGTTCCTGCCAAGGCAACAGCTACTCTTACTGGGGTTTATTATGGATCCCCATTAGTTCCTGCCAAGGCAACAGCTACTCTTCCTGGGGTTTATTATGGATCCACATTACTTCCTGCCAAGGCAGCAGCTTCTCTTCGTAGGGTCCAGAAAAATTCAGGTAGCTTTACAATATATTTAACATTACATTTCACAACACATTAATTAAGTGTGTTCCCTCAGGCCACTACTATACTACCACATATGCCATACAACTCTCCTTCCATGACATCCAATTGCTCTTAAATAAGTAAAACTAAATGCATGCTCTTCAACCGATCGCTGCCTGCACCTGCCCGCCCCTCCAACATCACCACTCTGGACAGTTCTGACTTAGAATATGTGGACAACTACAAATACCTAGGTGTCTGGTTAGACTGTAAACTCTCCTTCCAGACTCACATCAAACATCTCCAATCCAAAGTTAGATCTAGAATTGGCCAAACATACCCTTGTAAAACTGACCATCCTACCGATCCTCGACTTCGGCGATGTCATTTACAAAATAGCCTCCAATACCCTACTCAATAAATTGGATGCAGTCTATCGAAGTGCCATTTCATCACCAAAGCCCCATATACTACCCACCACTGCGACCTGTACGCTCTCGTTGATTGGCCATCGCTTCATACTCGTCGCTAAACCCACTGGCTCCAGGTCATCTACAAGACCCTGCTAGGTAAAGTCCCCCCTTATCTCAGCTCGCTGGTCACCATAGCAGCACCCACCTGTAGCACGCGCTCCAGCAGGTATATCTCGCTGGTCACCATAGCAGCACCCACCTGTAGCACGCGCTCCAGCAGGTATATCTCGCTGGTCACCATAGCAGCACCCACCTGTAGCACGCGCTCCAGCAGGTATATCTCGCTGGTCACCATAGCAGCACCCACCTGTAGCACGCGCTCCAGCAGGTATATCTCGCTGGTCACCATAGCAGCACCCACCTGTAGCATGCGCTCCAGCAGGTATATCTCGCTGGTCACCATAGCAGCACCCACCTGTAGCACGCGCTCCAGCAGGTATATCTCGCTGGTCACCATAGCAGCACCCACCTGTAGCACGCGCTCCAGCAGGTACATCTCGCTGGTCACCATAGCAGCACCCACCTGTAGCACGCGCTCCAGCAGGTATATCTCGCTGGTCACCATAGCAGCACCCACCTGTAGCACGCGCTCCAGCAGGTATATCTCGCTGGTCACCATAGCAGCACCCACCTGTAGCACGCGCTCCAGCAGGTATATCTCGCTGGTCACCATAGCAGCACCCACCTGTAGCACGCGCTCCAGCAGGTATATCTCGCTGGTCACCATAGCAGCACCCACCTGTAGCACGCGCTCCAGCAGGTATATCTCGCTGGTCACCATAGCAGCACCCACCTGTAGCACGCGCTCCAGCAGGTATATCTTTGGCCGCCTTTCCTTCCAGTTCTCTTCTGCTGTAAACACTTATCTCCTTAAGCACCAGCTGTCAGAGCAGTTCACAGATTACTGCACCTGTACATATCCCATCTATAATTTTGCCCAAACCACTACCTCTCCCCCTACTGTATTTATTTATTTTGCTCCTTTGCACCCCATTATTTCTATCTCTACTTTGCCACCGTAGCCTTTTTTTGCCTTTTCCTCCCTTACCTCGCCTCATTTGCTCACATTGTATATAGACTTATATTTCTACTGTATTATTGACTGTATGTTTGTTTTACTCCATGTGTAACTCTGTGTTGTTGTATCTGTCGAACGGCTTTGCTTTATCTTCAGAATGAATGCATGAACATTATGTTTTAACCCTATCCCAAACCTTAACCCTTAACTGAGACATTCAGAATGAATGCCTAAACATTATGTTTTAACCCTATCCCAAACCTTAACCCTTAACTGAGACATTCAGAATGAATGCCTAAACATTATGTTTTAACCCTATCCCAAACCTTAACCCTTAACTGAGACATTTGAAATGTGAATAAAAGTCTCATTTGACGTTTTGAAGTAACTAAATGATGTGGATCAGAAGGAGCAAATAAGGGTGTCAAAAACACATCGAAATTTGCCGTTTGGAGAAATGTAGACAAATGCCTGAAACTGAAGTCAAATCAGTTAAACTGTAGCTCTGCCTATATCAGTTTGAGGACAGTAAAGGTACATTTAAAATGTGCAAATTAAGGACTGGATGGAGTTATGAAGTGAAATGATAGAACCAAGGTAGTTTCCTTCACATCTCCCGCTTAGTAATAACATATATACATGTACACACACACACACACACACGTGTGTGTGGTTTGTGTGACTATACAAAACTGCAGGTGACAGAAGAGCGGGCTGGGAAGCAATCTCTCTCCCTCTCTCATCTACATGCATGGCCATGGGACATGTAGTGTCTGTATTGTCTGTATTGTTGGAACCATGGACTTTTGTCCTTTTTTTTTTTGTTTTTTGAGTCAAAACTTTATTTGCCACCATGTAAAATACATCACTAGCCACTTTAAACAATGCTACTTAATATAATGTTTACATACCCTACATTACTCATCTCATATGTATATACTGTACTCGATACCATCTACTGCATCTTGCCTATGCCGTTCTGTACCATCACTCATTCATATATCCTTATGGACATGTTCTTTATCCCCTTACACTGTGTATAAGGTAGTAGTTTTGGAATTGTTAGGTTAGATTACTCATTTGTTATTACTGCATTGTCGGAACTAGAATCGCCGCGTCCCAACCACTCACTGGACCCATATTTACTTTCAATCTCTTTTCGATTTTTTATTTGTTTATACCTTCCGGTAACCTGCCTCACCCAATGTGATACGGAATCGCTACTATTTTAAATTTGTAGAACACACTCAAGAACCTCCAGAAGCTAACCAGCTAACTAGCTACAAGTTATTTAGTCATTGTTAGCCACTGCTAGCGGCTTTTACCTTTTACCTTCTGCACAGCCAGACAGTTTTTTAACCTGGATAATACTCGCCAGTCTAGCTTCCCTGTCCCATCCACCGCTGCCCCCTGGACACTGATCACTTGGCTACATAGCTGATGCATGCTGGACTGTCCATTATTCACGGTACTCCATTCTGCTTGTTTATGTTTTATCTGTCGGCCCCAGCCGCACTCAGGCTCTGTGTGTAGTTAATCCGACCCTCCCTGCCTAGTCAACGCCATTTTACCTGCTGTTGTTGTGCTAGCTGATTAGCTGTTGTTGTCTCAACCACTGTTTTAGCTAGTGTTTTAGCTAGCTCTCCCAATTCAACACCTGTGATTACTGTATGCCTCGCTGTATGTCTCTCTCAAATGTCAATATGCCTTGTATACTGTTGTTCAGGTTAGTTATCATTGTTTTAGTTTACAATGGAGCCCCTAGTTCCACTCTTCATACCCCTGATACCTCCTTTGTCCCACCTCCCACACATGCGTTGACCTCACCCATTACAACCAGCATGTCCAGTGATACAACCTCTCATCATCACCCACTGCCTGGGTTTACCTCCGCTGTACCCGCACCCCACCATACCCCTGTCTGCGCATTATGCCCTGAATATATTCTACCATGCCCAGAAATCTGCTCCTTTTATTCTCTGTCCCCAATGCTCTATGCGACCAGTTTTGATAGCCTTTAGCCGCACCCTCATTCTACTTCTCCTCTGTTTCGCGGGTGATGTGGAGGTAAACCCAGGCCCTGCATGTCCCCAGGCACCCTCATTTGTTGACTTCTGTGATCGAAAAAGCCTTGGTTTCATGCATGTCAACATCAGAAGCCTCCTCCCTAAGTTTGTTTTACTCACTGCTTTAGCACACTCTGCTAACCCTGATGTCCTTGCCGTGTCTGAATCCTGGCTCAGGAAGGCCACCAAAAATTCTGAGATTTCCATACCAAACTATAACATTTTCCGTTAAGATAGAACTGAGGAGGGGGAGGAGTTGCAGTCTACTGCAGAGATAGCCTGCAAAGTAATGTCATACTTTCCAGGTCCATACCCAAACAGTTCGAACAACTAATTTTGAAAATTACTCTCTCCAGAAATAAGTCTCTCACTGTTGCCGCCTGCTACCGACCCCCCTCAGCTCCCAGCTGTGCCCAGCTGTGCCCTGGACACAATTTGTGAATTGACCGCCCCCCATCTAGCTTCAGAGTTTGTTCTGTTAGGTGACCTAAACTGGGATATGCTTAACACCCCGGCAGTCCTACAATCTAAGCTAGATGCCCTCAATCTCACACAAATCGTCAAGGAACCCACCAGGTACAACCCTAAATCTGTAAACAAGGGCACCCTCATAGACGTCATCCTGACCAACTGGCCCTCCAAATACACCTCCACTGTCTTCAACCAGGATCTCAGAGATCACTGCCTCATTGCCTGTATCCACTACAGAGCCGCAGTCAAACGACCACCCCTCATCACTGTCAAACGCTCCCTAAAACACTTCTGTGAGCAGGCCTTTCTAATCGACCTGGCCCGGGTATCCTGTAAGGACATTGACCTCATCCCGTCAGTTGAGGATGCCTGGTCATTCTTTAAAAGTAACTTCCTCACCATTTTAGATAAGCATGCTCCATTCAAAAAATGCAGAACTAAGAACAGATATAGCCCTTGGTTCACTCCAGACCTGACTGCCCTCGACCAGCACAAAAACATCCTGTGGCGGACTGCAATAGTATCGAATAGTCCCCGCTATATGCAACTGATCAGGGAAGTCAGGAACCAATACACGCAGTCAGTCAGGAATGCTAAGGCCAGCTTCTTCAGGCAGAAATTTGCATCCTGTAGCTCCAACTCCAAAACGTTCTGGGACACTGTGAAGTCCATGGAGAACAAGAGCACCTCCTCCCAGCTGCCCACTGCACTGAGGCTAGGTAACACGGTCACCACCGATAAATCCATGATTATCGAAACCTTCAACAAGCATTTCTCAACGGCTGGCCATGCCTTCCGCCTGGCTACTCCAACCTCGGCCAACAGCTCCGCCCCCCCCGCAGCTACTCGCCCAAGCCTCTCCAGGTTCTACTTGACCCAAATCCAGATAGCAGATGTTCTGAAAGAGCTGCAAAACCTGGACCCGTACAAATCAGCTGGGCTTGACAATCTGGACCCTCTATTTCTAAAACTATTGTCATTGTCGCAACCCCTATTACCAGCCTGTTCAACCTCTCTTTCATATCGTCTGAGATCCCCAAGGATTGGAAAGCTGCCGCAGTCATCCCCCTCTTCAAAGGGGGAGACACCCTGGACCCAAACTGTTACAGACCTATATCCATCCTGCCCTGCCTATCTAAGGTCTTCGAAAGCCAAGTCAACAAACAGGTCACCATCTCGAATCCCACCGTACCTTCTCCGCTGTGCAATCTGGTTTCCGAGCCGGTCACGGGTGCACCTCAGCAACACTCAAGGTACTAAACGATATCATAACCGCCATCGATAAAAGACGGTACTGTGCAGCAGTCTTCATCGACCTTGCCAAGGCTTTCGACTCTGTCAATCACAATATTCTGATCGGGAGACTCAGTAGCCTCGGTTTTTCGGATGACTGCCTTGCCTGGTTCACCAACTACTTTGCAGACAGAGTTCAGTGTGTCAAATCGGAGGGCATGCTGTCCGGTCCTCTGGCAGTCTCTATGGGGGTGCCACAGGGTTCAATCCTCGGGCCGACTCTTTTCTCTGTATATATCAATGATGTTGTTCTTGCTGCGGGCGATTCCCTGATCCACCTCTACGCAGACGACACTCTATATACACTCTATATACATCCGGCCCGTCCTTGGACAATGTGCTATCTAACCTCCAAACGAGCTTCAATGCCATACAACACTCCTTCCGTGGCCTCCAACTGCTCTTAAACGCTAGTAAAACCAAATGCATGCTTTTTAACCGTTCGCTGCCTGCACCCGCACGCCTGACCAGCATCACCACCCTGGATGGTTCCGACCTTGAATATGTGGACATCTATAAGTACCTAGGTGTCTGGCTAGACTGTAAACTCTCCTTCCAGACTCATATCAAACATCTCCAATCTAAAATCAAATCTAGAGTCGGCTTTCTATTCCGCAACAAAGACTCCTTCACTCACGCCGCCAAACTTACCCTAGTAAAACTGACTATCCTACCGATCCTCGACGATGTCATCTACAAAATTGCTTCCAACACTCTACTCAGCAAACTGGATGCAGTTTATCACAGTGCCATCCGTTTTGTCACTAAAGCACCTTATACCACCCACCACTGCGACCTGTATGCTCTAGTCGGCTGGCCCTCGCTACATATTAGTCGCCAGACCCACTGGCTCCAGGTCATCGACAAGTCCATGCTAGGTAAAGCTCCGCCTTATCTCAGTTCGCTGGTCACGATGGCAACACCCATCCGTAGCACACGCTCCAGCAGGTGTATCTCACTGATACATTCCCCTGGTACACCTTACATTCCCCTGGTACACCTTGCATTCCCCTGGTACACCTTACATTCCCCTGGTACACCTTACATTCCCCTGGTATACCTTACATTCCCCTGGTACACCTTACATTCCCCTGGTACACCTTACATTCCCCTGGTACACCTTACATTCCCCTGGTACACCTTACATTCCCCTGGTACACCTTACATTCCCCTGGTACACCTTACATTCCCTGGTACACCTTACATTCCCCTGGTACACCTTACATTCCCCTGGTACACCTTACATTCCCTGGTACACCTTACATTCCCTGGTACACCTTACATTCCCCTGGTACACCTTACATTCCCCTGGTATACCTTACATTCCCCTGGTACACCTTACATTCCCCTGGTATACCTTACATTCCCTGGTATACCTTACATTCCCCTGGTATACCTTACATTCCCCTGGTACACCTTACATTCCCCTGGTACACCTTACATTCCCCTGGTATACCTTACATTCCCCTGGTACACCTTACATTCCCCTGGTATACCTTACATTCCCCTGGTATACCTTACATTCCCCTGGTACACCTTACATTCCCCTGGTACACCTTACATTCCCCTGGTACACCTTACATTCCCCTGGTATACCTTACATTCCCCTGGTATACCTTACATTCCCTGGTACACCTTACATTCCCCTGGTACACCTTACATTCCCCTGGTACACCTTACATTCCCCTGGTACACCTTACATTCCCCTGGTACACCTTACATTCCCCTGGTACACCTTACATTCCCTGGTACACCTTACATTCCCTGGTACACCTTACATTCCCCTGGTATACCTTACATTCCCCTGGTACACCTTACATTCCCCTGGTATACCTTACATTCCCCTGGTATACCTTACATTCCCCTGGTATACCTTACATTCCCCTGGTACACCTTACATTCCCCTGGTACACCTTACATTCCCCTGGTACACCTTACATTCATCATCAGCTAAAGAAGGACAAATGCAACCATTCACTACAACACATAAACATGAAGAGGTTTTAATATAATTCATGAGATAACTACTGTAAGTAGAGTGGTTTAACTGTCTAATTCACTACAGCATTACTTTCACTACAGCTATACCATTCATTACAACTATACCATTCATTACAACTATACCATTCACTACAACTATACCATTCACTACAACTATACCATTCACTACAACTATACCATTCACTACAACTATACCATTCACTACAACTATACCATTCACTACAACTATACCATTCACTACAACTATACCGTTCACTACAACTATACCATTCATTACAACTATACCATTCACTACAACTATACCATTCACTACAACTATACCATTCATTACAATTATTTGATTCACAACAGCTATACAATTCACTGCACCAAAACCATTCACTACAGCTACACCATTCACTGCAACTATACCGGCCAGCTCATAGCCTGTGGCAAAAATGAGGGGACGCGAACAACAGGTGTAGGCCAATTTAAAAAAAAGTTATTTATTGTAAACAAAACTATTAACTTTAAACTAAGAAAAAGGAATGAGGTGTGGAAGTATCATAATGTAAGATGTATGTAAAGTGCATGGATGCGTGAATCTGTGTGTGTGAATGACTGAGTGAAAACGATGCAAAACTACAACAGAACATACAAAACAGGTTCATACCTGGAGGAGCAGAGAGAGAGAGGTGATTAGTGACAGTTTAAATACTCTGATCCCAAGTGACTCCAATCACTAACGACCCTCCTCTGCCTGCAGGAGGAACCGCCCCTGCACTGCAGAGGAGGAGCCATGACAATTAGACACCCTGACTGATTCCCAAATGGGGCCCATTGGGCCCTGGTCAAAAGTAGTTCACTATACAATGAGCCCTGGTATAAAAGTAGTGCACTATACAGGGGCTCTGGTCAAAAGTAGTGCACTATACAGGGGTTCTGGTCAAAAGTAGTGCACTATACAGGGGCTCTGGTCAAACATAGTGCACTACATAGTGAATAGGGTACCTTTTGGGATGCCACTATCACACTACAAGATGCTTCGGTAGGTTCAGTATACAGTACATGGATTTAATTAGCACTTATATCTAGCCACGTGACAGAGATGACTTCTGGTTGCCGTAGTCAATAGCTGTGACCTTCAGAAGGTTATCGTCAGTCACTCTGGAACCAAGATTGATGGATGCTCGACTCTGTCACTTCAAATCAGTCCTTCTCAAATAGTGTGGCGCGCCCCCTTGGGGGGGCTCAGAGCGATGCCAGTGGGGCGCGTGTGACCCCGGGGAACATGCTTTTTTGCCGCAGGGAGTAGGGTTGTTTTGCACCGAACAAGAGCACACAGCACAGAGCAGGAGATATGAAGTGCAGATAACAAACCCTTAAGAGACACCATGGAACATATTTTAACAGGGATGAAAAGAAAGGCAGAGAGAGACGGATATAATGAGACAAACATAAGTCTCCCGAAAGCTAAGACAAGGAAATATGACGAAGCATATGTAGCGCTTGGCTTCACTGTGACTATGGTGGGAGATGAGGAGATATGACGAAGCGTATGTAGCGCTTGGCTTCACTGTGAGACGAGGAGATATGACGAAGCGCTTGGCTTCACTGTGACTACGGTGGGGGACGAGGAGATATGATGAAGTGTATGTAGCACTTGGCTTCACTGTGACTACGGTGGGAGATGAGGAGATATGACGAAGCGCTTGGCTTCACTGTGACTACGGTGGGGGACGAGGAGATATGACGAAGCATATGTAGCGCTTGGCTTCACTGTGACTACGGTGGGAGATGAGGAGATATGACGTAGCGCTTGGCTTCACTGTGACTATGGTGGGAGACGAGGAGATATGACGAAGTGCTTGGCTTCACTGTGACTACGGTGGGAGACGAGGAGATATGACGAAGCGCTTGGCTTTACTGTGACTACGGTGGGAGACGAGGAGATATGATGAAGCGTATGTAGCGCTTGGCTTCACTGTGAGACGAGGAGATATGACGAAGCGCTTGGCTTCACTGTGACTACGGTGGGAGACGAGGAGATATGACGAAGCGCTTGGCTTCACTGTGACTACGGTGGGAGACGAGGAGATATGACGAAGCGCTTGGCTTCACTGTGACTACGGTGTGGGACGAGGAGATATGATGAAGTGTATGTAGCGCTTGGCTTCACTGTGACTACGGTGGGAGATGAGGAGATATGACGTAGCGCTTGGCTTCACTGTGACTATGGTGGGAGACGAGGAGATATGAGGAAGCGCTTGGCTTCACTGTGACTACGGTGGGAGACGAGGAGATATGACGAAGCGCTTGGCTTCACTGTGACTACGGTGGGAGACGAGGAGATATGAGGAAGCGCTTGGCTTCACTGTGACTACGGTGGGAGACGAGGAGATATGAGGAAGCGCTTGGCTTCACTGTGACTACGGTGGGAGACGAGGAGATATGACGAAGCGCTTGGCTTCACTGTGACTACGGTGGGAGACGAGGAGATATGAGGAAGCGCTTGGCTTCACTGTGACTACGGTGGGGGACGAGGAAAGACCGGTATGTTTATTGTGTCTAAACATGTTGTCAGCGGACAGCATGAAGCCAAATAAATGAAGGCGTCACTTAAAGACATTACACCCCAATCACGCTGATAAGCCGCTTGAGTTTTTCAGTGAAAACGTGCCGAATATTGCCAACAATCGTCCCGATTTGTGAATGCTACTTCAGTAAACCAGCGAGCACTGTTAGCATCACATAAGGTGCTGTATGAAATTGCTCAGTGCAAAAAAAAACACTCCATAGCAGAGGAGCTGATACTGCCTGCAGCATTAAACATGGTCTCTGTCATGCTGGATGACACAAGTGCTGCAAAAATAAAAACTATCCCTCTGTCCAATGACACTGTCGTCAGACGTGTAAATGACATTGCTAACGATCTTAAAGAACAGCTGGTAGATAAACTCAAAGACTAACGTTTTGCCTTACAGTTCGATGAAGCAACAGACAGCAACAAAGACTGTTTGTTTATCGCTTATGTACGTTTTGACATGACAAACTCCCTGTGTGAGGATCTACTGTTTTGTAAATATGTCAGAGACAGAGCCACAGCTGAAGAGCTATTCAAAATGCTGGACTGCTTCCTGACTGAGAATGGGCTAAGGTGGGAGAACTGCATTGGTGTTTGCAGTGATGGTGCACAGACCATGGCAGGGATGAGAAAAGGACTTCGGGCACTCATCAAGAAGGCTGAGTGGACACACTGTGTTATGCACAGATAAGCACTGGCATCAAGGCACCTTTCCTCTGAATTAAGTGAGGTTATGACTGACATTGTAGGTGTAGTCAATTGTATAAAGACCAGACCACTAAAAACAAGAGTCTTCTCTGCTATCTGTGAGGAGATGGGAGCTGAACATCAAGCTGTGCTGTTTCACAGTGAAGCAAGATGGCTGTCACGAGGAAAAGTCTTGTCCAGAGTTTTCGAGCTCAGAGAGCAGATAAGAATGTTTTCGGAGCAGGAGCACAAGTATGACCTCGCAGAAAAATGTAGTGATGAGAATTCCTGGCAAAACTGGCCTACCTGAGTGACATATTTGGAAAGCTAAATGAACTAAATCTACAGCTTCAAGGGAAACATAAACACCTCCCTCAGGTCACAGACAAGATCCGCTCTTTCACTCGAAAGCTTGCAATGTGGGGCAGGCGACTTGATGAAGGAAATACTGATTCATTCGAGAACCTGCATGAATTTGTTGACACTACTGACTATGATGTCACCTCAGTGATTCCATATATTAAGGAACATATTTCATCACTGATGGGATTCGTTCCCAATATGACTGGGTGAGAGATCCTTTCAATGCACCAGCTCCAACTGGTTTCAGCTCTGCAGAGGAGGACCAGTTCATTGATATGACGTCTGACTCCACATTGAGACTGAGGTTCATATCACAGACACTGAGTGAATCTGGCTGAGTGTAGAGAGGCAGTATCCACTCTTAGGGCAGAGGGCCATGGGCATTCTTCTTCCTTTTGCAACATCTTATCTTTGTGAGACTGGCTTCTCTGCTGTTGCTGCACTGAAGACCAAGTACAGGTCCCAGCTAAACATTGAGCAGGAGCTGAGAGTTGCAGTATCATGCTTCAAACCCCGCTTTGAAAAGCTGTGCTCTGCAAAACTTGCTCATTGTAGCCATTAATCCTGACCTCCTCATTTTGATTTTAAAAAATCAGCACAAATTGTTTTATTCATTTTTGTTTTGTAGGTCAAAGTGTTTCATATACTGTGCCCCTGAGTTAATGTTGCTGATCAATTTGAATTTATTCATATTTATTGATTATATTTCATTTTAATTTTCAGTATCAAATTGTCAATTTTTTTTTTTTACAGTTTAAATAAGGATAGATTATCTATATTTCTTTCTTTTTTTTTGTTTTTTTGTTTTCTTTAATGTTAATAAGGATACAATGTTATGCAGAGGTGTACTGATAACAATTTTATAGAATGATACTATTTACAGTCGCGGTGGAGAGTTGGGGGACGCAAAATGTTTCCTTCTTCCTAGGGGAGAGGGAAGGGGGGTAACAGAAAATAATTGAGAAGCACTGCTTTAAATAGACCAGTCCAAGGTAAAATTAAACTAAAGGAAAAATGGATGGGAAATGAACGGGGAAATGAATGGGAAATGAATGGGGAAATGAATGGGAAATGAACGGGGAAATGAATGGTCGATGGAAGGGGAAATGAATGGGAATTTAGGCCTGCAATAAATGAACATGTTTTTCAATAACCCAATGCATGTACAATTGTATAGGGCGTTAAGGCCTAGTTCATTGGTCATTTTGTGTGCTAGCTAACACCCTGAGATTGGAGATAAATAGCTATTGAGCTATCACAAACCACTTAATCCTAGAGCCAGTGTTAGTCTTCATCTCTACGGTAAAATAAGCTGACAGTGAGCCAAGAAGACAGGGCATCAGTAAGCCTGTTGTTTTCTATGGGTAATGAGGTAGCTAGGACAATCCTTCAATACAGATCGGGATGAGATGTGTAAGACCCATGTGTGTGTGTGTGTGTGTGTGTGTGTGTGTGAGTGTGTGTTTCAGAGTGCAGAGTTCAAATACAGTAAACCAAATGGGATTCATGACCATTTGGGATGCGTCCTCAGCGAAACACACTACTGATCATCGTCACGTTCACTGTCTTCAAAGTCCCTGTCATAAATGAGCCAAGGCTCAGCGTGCATGTAGTTCCACATCTTTAATAAAGTGAAACCTTCACAAAAATAACAGGTAAACAGAAACAGAATGTGATGCAACCGTGGAGCACAGAAAATAAACAACTACCCACAACATAGGTGGGAAAAAAGGCTGCCTAAGTATGATTCCCAATCAGTTGCAAGTTCAAATCTGTCGTTCTGCCCCTGAACAGGAACGACCGTTCCACAGGTGCATGTTCATTAATTGTTTATGGGCTCATTGAACAAGCATTGGAAACAGTGTTCACTGTAAACCTTTTACAATGAAGATCTGTGAAGTTATTTGGATTTCTATGAATTATCTTTGAAAGACTGGGTCCTGAAAAAAGGGACGTTTCTTTTTTTGCTGAGTTTATGGAAACAGGAGTAATTAGTGACCAGTATCAGGATAAATAAATAGATACTAATGGTAATTTCAATGAATAAACAATGAACAGCAGCGTAGATGTGAGGGGGGGTGTGCGTGTTGGTGTAAGTGTGTGGCGTAATGAGTGTGTGTGAGAGTGTGTGTGTGTGTGTGTGTGTGTGTGTGTGTGAGGGTGAGTGTGTGTGTGTGTGTGTGTGTGTGTGTGTGTGTGTGTGTGTGTGTGTGTGTGTGTGTGTGTGTAGAGTGAGTAAGAGTGACAGTGAAGGTGTGTGTGTGTGTGTGTGTGTGTGTGTGTGTGTGTGTGTGTGTGTGTGTGTGTGTGTGTGTGTGTGTGTGTGTGTGTGTGTGAGGGTAGACTCCTGTGGATGGGTATAGAGTCCGTGTGAAAAGTCTATGGGGCAGGGAAAACCAGTATTTGTTAGCCATTTAATAGATTTATGGCCAGGGGATAGAAGCTGTTTACTAGTCTGTTTTTCTTAGCCTTGATGTGACGGTACCGCCTGACGGTCTGGAGAATGGACAACAGTACATCTCTGGTGGCTGGAGTATTTGGCAATTTGTGGGGCCTGTCTCAGACACCACCTGGCGTGTACTTTGAAAGTTAACAGACCACATTGAGGTTGAGCTTTACTGATGTGACGCTGTTGTGTGTGTGTCTGTGTGTGTGTAACAGAAGCAGCGAAAAGCCCTTTTAAACTCCATTCCGTTTATCATACTCTTCCAATACCAATCATTCCCTCACAAATACAGTATATTGTCCATATTCACATCCATACAAAGACACTTATAACTAACACTTTGATGTTAAGCTAGCCACTTCCTTCTACTTCCCCAGCACCAGTCAGTCTGGGAGAATGAATTCATTAATGTTATTATACAAGTACATTACAAAAAATGACTATGAAGTTGCAGTCAACCAAAATCAAAACATTCTGCTTCCAGGATAGTAAGGACAAAACTAGTCTGTAATCATGACTGAATGAATAAACGGATCATTCCATTCCACTCTGTCAGAGCCCCCTGTTCTTTAATCGGATCATTCCATTCCACTCTGTCAGAGCCTCCTGTTCTTTAAATGGATCATTCCATTCCACACTGTCAAACCCCCCAGGGAGCTTGAACTTGGAATGGTCCGTGGGTACATAAAGAATAATTATGTCAGATCAGTTGTTTTGGGATCTCATTAAGGACGGATAATAACATAACTGTATCTCTGAATATGTATATTTCCCCGTTGTCAGGTTTACATCCAAATGTTGTGGATCTTATAGAATTAAATTTGAAAACTATTTGTGAGAAGATGAAATGCAATCTTGGCTATCTAAATGAGAATATAATTTTTCATGAAAAGTTGATGTAGTCAGTAACCATGCCCACTTGAGCACAGACATTTTGCTAAACTTAATGGAACGCCCTTTTCCCCAAAGTGTTTAAAAGGACTCGCTGAAGAATTAACCTTTCTCGGGCAGTAGCTCCGCTAGCGGAACCCCTCGACAACATTCCGCTGAAAAGGCAGCGCGCGAAATTCAAAAATATCATTTTGAAATATGTAACTTTCACACATTAACAAGTCTAATGCAGCAAATGAAAGATAAACATCTTGTTAATCTACCCATCGTGTCCGATTTCAAAAATGCTTTACAACGAAAGCACAACATATGATTGTTAGCCAAGTCAAAAAAACACACAGCCATTTTTCCAGCCAAAGATAGGAGTCACAAAAAGCAGAAATAATCACTAACCTTTGATGATCTGCATCAGATGACACTCATAGGACATCATGTTACACAATACATGTATGTTTTGTTCGATAATGTGCATATTTATATCCAAAAATCTCAGTTTACATTGGCGCATTACGTGCAGTAATGTTTTGATTCCAAAACATCTGGTGATTTTGCAAAAAAATACTCATAATAAACATTACTAATAATACTATGCATATATTAGCATCTGGGACAGAGTAGGAGGCAGTTCACTCTGGGCACGCTAATTCATCCAAAAGTGAAAATGCTGCCCCCTATCCTAAAAGAGTTTTAACATATTAGACCAAAACATGCCAGGTTGCTGCCAGGAAGTGAAGTGGTTCCAGTACGTTACAAATGGTTTAAAACGACCAGAGAACGTTAGGACGGACGTCCACACACTGACCACTGCTTTTAATCAGGGCAAGGTGTCTGGTAACATGACTGAATACAAACAGTGCAGCTATTCCCTCCGCAAGGCTATCAAACAAGCTAAGCGCCAGTACAGAGACAAAGTAGAATCTCAATTCAACGGCTCAGACACAAGAGGTATGTGGCAGGGTCTACAGTCAATCACGGACTACAGGAAGAAACCCAGCCCAGTCACGGACCAGGATGTCTTGCTCCCAGGCAGACTAAATAACCTTTTGCCCGCTTTGAGGACAATACAGTGCCACTGACACGGCCTGCAACGGAAACATGCGGTCTCTCCTTCACTGCAGCCGAAGTGAGTAAGACATTTAAACGTGTTAACCCTCGCAAGGCTGCAGGCCCAGACGGCATCCCCAGCCGCGCCCTCAGAGCATGCGCAGACCAGCTGGCCGGTGTGTTTACGGACATATTCAATCAATCCCTATACCAGTCTGCTGTTCCCACATGCTTCAAGAGGGCCACCATTGTTCCTGTTCCCAAGAAAGCTAAGGTAACTGAGCTAAACGACTACCGCCCGTAGCACTCACATCCGTCATCATGAAGTGCTTTGAGAGACTAGTCAAGGACCATATCACCTCCACCCTACCTGACACCCTTGACCCACTCCAATTTGCTTACCGCCCAAATAGGTCCACAGACGATGCAATCTCAACCACACTGCACACTGCCCTAACCCATCTGGACAAGAGGAATACCTATGTGAGAATGCTGTTCATCGACTACAGCTCGGCATTCAACACCATAGTACCCTCCAAGCTCGTCATCAAGCTCGAGACCCTGGGTCTCGACCCCGCCCTGTGCAACTGGGTACTGGACTTCCTGACGGGCCGCCCCCAGGTGGTGAGGGTAGGCAACAACATCTCCTCCCCGCTGATCCTCAACACTGGGGCCCCACAAGGGTGCGTTCTGAGCCCTCTCCTGTACTCCCTGTTCACCCACGACTGCGTGGCCATGCACGCTCCAACTCAATCATCAAGTTTGCGGACAATACAACAGTGGTAGGCTTGATTACCAACAACGACGAGACGGCCTACAGGGAGGAGGTGAGGGCCCTCGGAGTGTGGTGTCAGGAAAACAACCTCACACTCAACGTCAACAAAACTAAGGAGATGATTGTGGACTTCAGGAAACAGCAGAGGGAACACCCCCTATCCACATCGATGGAACAGTAGTGGAGAGGGTAGCAAGTTTTAAGTTCCTCGGCATACACATCACAGACAAACTGAATTGGTCCACTCACACAGACAGCATCGTGAGGAAGGCGCAGCAGCGCCTCTTCAACCTCAGGAGGCTGAAGAAATTCGGCTTGTCACCAAAAGCACTCACAAACTTCTACAGATGCACAATCGAGAGCATCCTGGCGGGCTGTATCACCGCCTGGTATGGCAACTGCACCGCCCTCAACCGTAAGGCTCTCCAGAGGGTAGTGAGGTCTGCACAACGCATCACCGGGGGCAAACTACCTGCCCTCCAGGACACCTACACCACCCGATGCTACAGGAAGGCCATAAAGATCATCAAGGACATCAACCACCCGAGCCACTGCCTGTTCACCCCGCTGTCATCCAGAAGGCGAGGTCAGTACAGGTGCATCAAAGCTGGGACCGAGAGACTTAAAAACAGCTTCTATCTCAAGGCCATCAGACTGTTAAACAGCCACCACTAACATTGAGTGGCTACTGCCAACACACTGTCAATGACACTGACTCTACTCCAGCCACTTTAATCATGGGAATTGATGGGAAATGATGTAAATATATCACTAGCCACTTTAAACAATGCTACCTTATATAATGTTACTTACCCTACATTGTTCATCTCATATGCATACGTTGATACTGTACTCTATATCATCGACTGCATCCTTATGTAATACATGTATCACTAGCCACTTTAACTATGCCACTTGTTTTACATACTTATCTCATATGTATATACTGTACTCGATATCATCTACTGTATCTTGCCTATGCTGCTCTGTACCATCACTCATTCATATATCCTTATGTACATATTCTTTATCCCCTTACACTGTGTATAAGACAGTAGTTTTTTTTTGGAATTGTTAGTTAGATTACTTGCTTTTTATTACTGCATTGTCGGAACTAGAAGCACAAGCATTTCGCTACACTCGCATTAACATCTGCTAACCATGTGTATGTGACAAATAAAATTTGATTTGATTTGATTTGATTTGACTATGGTTAAGAAATGTAAATCTCCAGAGACCAGTACATTGACCAGAGAACGTTAGGACGTGCGTCCACACACTGACTATGGTTAAGAAATGTCAATCTCCAGAGACCAGTACATTGACCAGAGAACGTTAGGACGTACGTCCACACACTGACTATGGTTAAGAAATGTAAATCTCCAGAGACCAGTACATTGACCAGAGAACGTTAGGGACGTACGTCCACACACTGACTATGGTTAAGAAATGTAAATCTCCAGAGACCAGTACATTGACCAGAGAACGTTAGGATGTGCGTCCACACACTGACTATGGTTAAGAAATGTCAATCTCCAGAGACCAGTACATTGACCAGAGAACGTTAGGACGTACGTCCACACACTGACTATGGTTAAGAAATGTAAATCTCCAGAGACCAGTACATTGACCAGAGAACGTTAGGACGTGCGTCCACACACTGACTATGGTTAAGAAATGTCAATCTCCAGAGACCAGTACATTGACCAGAGAACGTTAGGACGTACGTCCACACACTGACTATGGTTAAGACATGTAAATCTCCAGAGACCAGTACATTGACCAGAGAACGTTAGGACGTCCACACACTGACTATGGTAAAGAAATGTACATCTCCATAGACCAGTACATTGACCAGAGAACGTTAGGACGTACGTCCACACACTGACTATGGTTAAGAAATGTAAATCTCCAGAGACCAGTACATTGACCAGAGAACGTTAGGACGTACGTCCACACACTGACTATGGTTAAGAAATGTAAATCTCCAGAGACCAGTACATTGACCAGAGAACGTTAGGACGTACGTCCACACACTGACTATGGTTAAGAAATGTAAATCTCCAGAGACCAGTACATTGACCAGAGAACGTTAGGACGTACGTCCACACACTGACTATGGTTAAGAAATGTAAATCTCCAGAGACCAGTACATTGACCAGAGAACGTTAGGACGTACGTCCACACACTGACTATGGTTAAGAAATGTAAATCTCCAGAGACCAGTACATTGACCAGAGAACGTTAGGATGTGCGTCCACACACTGACTATGGTTAAGAAATGTCAATCTCCAGAGACCAGTACATTGACCAGAGAACGTTAGGACGTACGTCCACACACTGACTATGGTTAAGAAATGTAAATCTCCAGAGACCAGTACATTGACCAGAGAACGTTAGGACGTGCGTCCACACACTGACTATGGTTAAGAAATGTCAATCTCCAGAGACCAGTACATTGACCAGAGAACGTTAGGACGTACGTCCACACACTGACTATGGTTAAGACATGTAAATCTCCAGAGACCAGTACATTGACCAGAGAACGTTAGGACGTCCACACACTGACTATGGTAAAGAAATGTACATCTCCATAGACCAGTACATTGACCAGAGAACGTTAGGACGTACGTCCACACACTGACTATGGTTAAGAAATGTAAATCTCCAGAGACCAGTACATTGACCAGAGAACGTTAGGACGTACGTCCACACACTGACTATGGTTAAGAAATGTAAATCTCCAGAGACCAGTACATTGACCAGAGAACGTTAGGACGTACGTCCACACACTGACTATGGTTAAGACATGTATATCTCCAGAGACCAGTACATTGACCAGAGAACGTTAGGACGTACGTCCACACACTGACTATGGTTAAGAAATGTAAATCTCCAGAGACCAGTACATTGACCAGAGAACGTTAGGACGTACGTCCACACACTGACTATGGTTAAGAAATGTAAATCTCCAGAGACCAGTACATTGACCAGAGAACGTTAGGACGTACGTCCACACACTGACTATGGTTAAGACATGTAAATCTCCAGAGACCAGTACATTGACCAGAGAACGTTAGGACGTACGTCCACACACTGACTATGCTTAAGAAATGTAAATCTCCAGAGACCAGTACATTGACCAGAGAACTTTAGGACGTCCACACACTGACTATGGTTAAGAAATGTACATCTCCAGAGACCAGTACATTGACCAGAGAACGTTAGGACGTACGTCCACACACTGACTATGGTTAAGAAATGTAAATCTCCAGAGACCAGTACATTGACCAGAGAACGTTAGGACGTACGTCCACACACTGACTATGGTTAAGAAATGTAAATCTCCAGAGACCAGTACATTGACCAGAGAACGTTAGGACGTACGTCCACACACTGACTATGGTTAAGAAATGTAAATCTCCAGAGACCAGTACATTGCCAGGTTGCTACGGGCATGTAAAATGGTTCTAGCTCTACATTAGATCAGCATGACCGACAGCGTGAGTTGAAAGGTACGGAACGGTTAGACTCCACCAGACCAGCATACGTGCAGCGCGAGCTGAATACGTCACAAATGGTCAGGAACTCTCGACGAGTGACGAAGACAAAGGCTACACATTCACAGTCTGCAGCTGTATATGTCAAATAGTTGAGTAAACTCGAACGAAGACGAGAGACAAAGAACAATTTCCTCTCACGACTCTATTCTAACAAACAAGCTACAGCTGCGACAGACTTTGACCTCTGGTGGACAAACCAGTCACTTCTGACCGAACTACTCCCTAAGACTAAACCAGCGATATCAACAGAGAGACAACAAAGACATACAAGCGTAAATATGTGTTTCTAAAATCGGAATGAGTGTTTTTTTAGGGTGCAAAGAATCCATAATTACGATGAATGTATTTTCCACATGTATGTACAATAAGCTCACTCTCTGTCTCTCCCACTCTGTCTTTCCCGCTCTTTATCAGTCCCCACCCCTTTCCATTGTCTACCAAACCAACATATTGGGTTAGTCCACCAGTGACTTTTCATTGCATCGTGTAGTAATCAATGCCTAAGCTATCCTGTTTGTGTGTTTATGTAATTCTGTGTGATTATTTAGTTAGTTAGTAAATAAATAACTAAGCCAAATTGTATCTCGCTGATTCATCTTTTATGCTAGGGTTCGTGCAGATATCCAAGAATTTTGCGACATTCAGAATGAGACTGAGAGAAGGTAACAATTAATTAATGACTGATTGATAGCTGAAATGTAAGAGATCTTTATATTTTTACGAGTTAATTTGGAAAAAAAGTAACTTATTAAATAAACTTTTTTCGTGGTGCCCCAAGATTTCTAATGAGTTAATTGTTACAGGATTAATTTAATCCTCATAATAATTCAACATATTTAATTGATTTGATAAAATAATCATCATCACATTGATGATAGTAAAGACACGACACAGGCAATACCAGTAGATACCAGGAGATGTCAGTTGATACCAGGAGATACCAGGAGATACCAATAGATACCCGGCGATACCTGGAGATAGCATGTAATACCAGTAGATACCAGGAGATACCAGGCGATACCAGTAGACACCAGACGATACCAGTAGATACCAGGCGATACAGGGAGATACCAGTAGATACCAGGCGATACCAGGAGATACCAGTAGATACCAGGAGATACCAGTAGATACCAGGCAATACCAGGAGATAGCATGAGATACCAGTAGACACCAGGAGATACCAGGAGATACCAGGCGATACCAGGAGATACTTACTTACTTACATACTGACTTTATTGTCCCCATGGGGAAAGTTTGTTGCAGTGTCATATACACATCTAAAGTGATGTTTAAATACAAAACAAAATTGACAATACAACTTTCATAACAGTTACGTACCAATAAAAATAATAATAAGAAGAAATAAGAAATAAATAAATAAAAAATGAAGAAAAGACTAGCCTGCTGGCCTTACGGAGTCGATAGGAACATTCGCCCGAGCTATTTAGGAGGGATATCACACCTGGCACAAATGATTGTCTCGTTCTGTTTTTCTAGCTGAGGGGAGCCCTATACCTGCGCCCAGAGGGAGTAGTTCAAAGTCCAGGTACAGGGGTGGCTTGGGTCTAAAATGATTTTGTGAGCCTTACAGAGGGCCCTGACCTTAAAGATCTCATCCAGGCCTGTCTGTTTGACTCCAAGTACCTTGCTTGCTGTGATAATAATCATTCTCAGCGTATTTCTCTGGCTGACAGTGGCATTGCCAAACCAACAAACAATACAAAAAGTTAAAATACTCTCAACAAAGGATTTGTAAAACAGAGTCAGTATAGTACAGTCTATATTAAAATAATTTAACTTTTTGAGAAAGTACAGTCTCTGTTGGCTCTTTTTGTAGATCAGGTCTGTACATTTACTCCACTGAAGCTTATTGTCCAAAAGGACACCCAGATATTTATATTCCTCTACAATCTCTATATTCTGACCTCTGATAGATGTTGCAGAGGCAGGTGTTGTACGCTTCCTGAAGTCCATGCACGTCTCTTTGGTCTTGTTGGTATTGAGGACCAAGTGTGATTCCTCACACCACTCTACAAAGTCATCTAGGACCGGGCCATGATGTTCCTCGTCATCATGCAACAGGCTGATCAAGGCAGTGTCATCAGTGAACTTAACGAGGTGTCTGTCAGTATGGGAACTAGTACAACTATTATTGTACAAAATGTACAGAAGTGGGGACAAAACACATCCATGAGGAGAGCCTGTGTTGGTATTGCGTATATCCGACACGTGGGGACCTATTTTGACTCACTGTGAGCATTGCTTCAGGAAGTCCAACAGCCACAAAACCAGCCTCCCATCTAAGGAGAAGTCCGGAATGAGTCTCTGAGCCAGAATGTAGGGCTGGATTGTGTTGAAGGCAGAAGGAAAGACAACAAACAGAACCCTGACATGGGATTTGACACTAGATGCCTGTAGACCATGTAAGTAAACCCTCTAGATGTCTATAGACCATGTTAATACCCCTCTAGATGTCTATAGACCATGTTAGTACCCCCTCTAGATGTCTATAGACCATGTTAATATCCCCTCTAGATGTCTATAGACCATGTTAGATGTCTATAGACCATGTTAATATCCCTCTAGATGTCTATAGACCATGTTAATATCCCCTCTAGATGTCTATAGACCATGTTAACCCCCTCTATCTATAGAACATGTTAATATCCCCTCTAGATGTCTATAGACCATGTTGAATATCCCCTCTAGATGTCTATAGACCATGTTAATATCCCCTCTAGATGTCTATAGACCATGTTAGTACCCCCTCTAGATGTCTATAGAACATGTTAATATCCCCTCTAGATGTCTATAGACCATGTTGACCATGTTAGATATCCCCCTCTAGATGTCTATAGACCATGTTAATACCCCCTAGATGTCTCTAGATGTCTATAGACCATGTTAATACCCCTTCTAGATGTCTATAGACCATGTTAATACCCCCTCTAGATGTCTATAGAACATGTTAATATCCCCTCTAGATGTCTATAGACCATGTTAGTACCCCCTCTAGATGTCTATAGACCATGTTAATATCCCCTCTAGATGTCTATAAACCATGTTAGTACCCCCTCTAGTTCTCTCACTGCACCCGCACGCCCGACTAGCATCACCACCCTGGTTGGTTCCGTCCTAGAATATGTGGACATCTATAAGTACCTTGTTGTCTGGCTAGACTGTAAACTCTCCTTCCAGACTCATATCAAACATCTCCAATCTAAAATCAAATCTAGAGTCGGCTTTCTATTCCGCAACAAAGCCTCCTTCACTCACGCCGCCAAACTTACCCTTGTAAAACTGACTATCCTACCGATCCTCGACTTCGGCGATGTCATCTAAAAAATAGCTTCCAACACTCTACTCAGCAAACTGGATGCAGTTTATCACAGTGCCATCAGTTTTGTTACTAAAGCACCTTATACCACCCACCACTGCGACCTGTATGCTCTAGTCGGCTGGCCCTCGCTACATATTCGTCGCCAGACCCACTGGCTCCAGGTCATCTACAAGTCCATGCTAGGTAAAGCTCCGCCTTATCTCAGTTCACTGGTCACGATGGCAACACCCACCCGTAGCACGCGCTCCAGCAGGTGCATCTCACTGATCATCCCTAAAGCCAACACCTCATTTGACCACCTTTCATTCCAGTTCTCTGCTGCCTGTGACTGGAATGAATTGCAAAAATCGCTGAAGTTGGAAACTTTTATCTCCCTCACCAACTTCAAACATCTGCTATCTGAGCAGCTAACCGATCGCTACAGCTGTACATAGTCTATCGGTAAATAGCCCACCCAATTTTTACCTACCTCATCCCCATACTGTTTTTATTTATTTACTTTTCTGCTCTTTTGCACACCAATATCTCTACTTGTACATGACCATCTGATCATTTATCACTCCAGTGTTAATCTGCAAAATTGTAACTATTCGCCTACCTCCTCATGCCTTTTGCACACAATGTATATAGACTCTCTTTTTTTCTACTGTGTTATTGACTTGTTAATTGTTTACTCCATGTGTAACTCTGTGTTGTCTGTTCACACTGCTATGCTTTATCTTGGCCAGGTCGCAGTTGCAAATGAGAACTTGTTCTCAACTAGCCTACCTGGTTAAATAAAGGTGTTCTCAACTAGCCTACCTGGGTAAATAAAGGTGTTCTCAACTAGCCTACCTGGTTAAATAAAGGTGTTCTCAACTAGCCTACCTGGTTAGATAAAGGTGTTCTCAACTAGCCTACCTGGTTAAATAAAGGTGTTCTCAATTAGCCTACCTGGTTAAATAAAGGTGTTCTCAACTAGCCTACCTGGTTAACTAGCCTACCTGGTTAAATAAAGGTGTTCTCAACTAGCCTACCTGGTTAAATAAAGGTGTTCTCAACTAGCCTACCTGGTTAAATAAAGGTGTTCTCAACTAGCCTACCTGGTTAAATAAAGGTGTTCTCAACTAGCCTACCTGGTTAAATAAAGGTGTTCTCAACTAGCCTACCTGGTTAAATAAAGGTGAAATAAAAAAATAAAATAAATAAAACTTGTCAGTCAGTCTACAGTGTCAGTTGAGCTGAGAATCTCATCTGAGAACCTTCCCAGAGTCAGTTAGACAGCTAGGCCTAGTCATCTGAGAGCCTTCCCAGAGTCAGTTAGACAGCTAGGCCTAGTCATCTGAGAGCCTTCCCAGAGTCAGTTAGACAGCTAGGCCTAGTCATCTGAGAGCCTTCCCAGAGTCAGTTAGACAGTTAGGCCTAGTCATCTGAGAGCCTTCCCAGAGTCAGTTAGACAGTTAGACCTACTCGTCTGAAAGTCTTCCCAGAGTCAGTTAGACAGTTAGGCCTGCTCAACTCAGAGCCTTCCCAGAGTCAATTAGACAGTTAGGCCAACTCATCTGAGAGCCTTCCCAGAGTATAAACATAGACAGTGTGTGTAGGAGAGACAGTAAGTCTCAGACAGTAATCCAGCTAGGTCCTACCTTGTCATAGTTCTCCTTGACCCAGCTTTTTACTGTCTTCAGGGCAATCTTAGTCGCAGGCTCCTTAGGGAAACCTGGAGCAGAGAGCCCTTCATGGTTGTGAGGTCTGGGGTCCGCTCACCAACCAAGACTTCACATAAATGGGACAAACACCAAATTGAGACTCTGCATGCAGAATTCTGCAAAAATATCCTCCGTGTACAACGTAGAACACCAAATAATGCATGCAGAGCAGAATTAGGCCGATACCCACTAATTATCAAAATCCAGAAAAGAGCCGTTAAATTCTACAACCACCTAAAAGGAAGCGATTCCCAAACCTTCCATAACAAATCCATCACCTACAGAGAGATGAACCTGGAGAAGAGTCCCCTAAGCAAGCTGGTCCTGGGGCTCTGTTCACAAACACAAACACACCCCACAGAGCCCCAGGACAACAGCACAATTAGACACAACCAAATCATGAGAAAACAAAATGATAATTACTTGACACATTGGAAAGAATTAACAAAAAAACAGAGAAAACTAAAATGCTATTTGGCCTTAAACAGAGAGTACACAGTGTCAGAATACCTGACCACTTCGCCCTGGAAGTGAACATACTTTACGACTAGCTCCACCTATTCAAGGCAGCAGTGCCCATCTTCGCCGGGACCCGAAAGGACATCACTCTCAAATGCTCAACACTTCACACAGGAGAAACAGATCAGTAGACACCCCTTCCAGGCCTGCAGGACCCCCCCCCACCCGGACCTACACATAGAGGACCTGCATCCAGACCACAACACCACCAGCCACATCCACACCCCCACCCCAACCAATCAACACCCCCAAGTCAACCATGCCCACACCCCATTTAGGCCCCCTCAGATCAGATGTATGCTCCTCCTGCCCACACTATACCCCCCACTCCCGCAAAGAGGGCCTCAACATGGAAGTCACACAAACGCCCAGGCCGTGAGCAGGCAAAAAGGCCCAACCCCCACTCTTACACTAGCCCAAGCCAATAAAATGTACCAGATGCTCAGCAGGCTCTGCTCACACTTACTGACCTGAGGCTAAACCACACGACCAACGACATTGGACACTTTATGGAACACAAAGTCTTCACTATTACATCCTGGAATATCCAAGACCTGAGGTCATCTGCCTTTGGCCTAAAGAGCAGGAATCTGTACTTCATCAAAGAAATCAGAAATACAGACATTGTCATCCTACAAGAAACATGGTATAGAGGAGACAGACCCACTGGTTGCCCTCTAGGTTACAGAGAGCTGGTGGTCCCATCCACCAAACTACCAGGTGTGAAACATGGTATAGAGGAGACGGACCCTGGTTGCCCTCTAGGTTACAGAGAGCTGGTAGTCCCATCCACTACACTACCAGGTGGGTGGTATAGAGGAGACGGACCCACTGGTTGCCCTCTAGGTTACAGAGAGCTGGTAGTCCCATCCAACACACTACCAGGTGGGTGGTAAATAGGAGATGGACCGACTGGTTTCCCTCTAGGTTACAGAGAGCTGGTAGTCCCATCCACCAAACTACCAGGTGTGAAACCTGGTATAGAGGAGATGGACCCACTGGTTGCCCTCTAGGTTACAGAGAGCTGGTAGTCCCATCCACCACACTACCAGGTGGGTGGTATAGAGGAGATGGACCCACTGGTTGCCCTCTAGGTTACAGAGAGCTGGTAGTCTCATCCACCACACTACCAGGTGGGTGGTATAGAGGAGATGGACCCACTGGTTGCCCTCTAGGTTACAGAGAGCTGGTAGTCTCATCCACCACACTACCAGGTGGGTGGTATAGAGGAGATGGACCCACTGGTTGCCCTCTAGGTTACAGAGAGCTGGTAGTCTCATCCACCACACTACCAGGTGGGTGGTATAGAGGAGATGGACCCACTGGTTGCCCTCTAGGTTACAGAGAGCTGGTAGTCTCATCCACCAAACTACCAGGTGTGAAACAGGGAAGGGACTCAGGGGGTATGCTAATTTGTTATAGAGCAGACCTTAGTCACTCTATTAAATTGATCAAAATAGGAACATTTTACATTTGGCTAGAAATTCAAAAGGGATTTTATCAGAGAAAAATGTCCTCCTGTGTGCAACCTATATCCCCCCACTAGAAACCCCATACTTTAATGAAGACAGCTTCTCCATCCTGGAGGGGGAAATGAATAATTTCTAAGAAAAAAAACAGAGCACACTAGAATGCTATTTGGCCCTAAACAGAGAGTACACAGTGGCACACCTTACCACTTTGACTGACTGAAACTAAAGGAAAGCTTTGACTATGTACAGACTCAGTGAGCATAGCCTTGCTATTGAGAAAGGCCGCCATAGGCAGACATGGCTCTCAAGAGAAGACAGGCTATGTGCTCACTGCCCACAAAATGAGGTGGAAACTGAGCTGCACTTCCTTAACCTCCTACCCAATGTATGGCCATATTAGAGATACACATTTCCCTCAGATTACACAGATCCACAAAGACTTCGAAAACAAATGACATTTTGCTAAACTCCAATATCTACTGGGTGAAATACCACAGTGTGCCATCACAGCAGTAAGATTTGTAAAAACAACCCATATTTATTATCCCTTTTGTAATCTAACCATTTGCACATTGTTACAATCCATGTATACATAAATAATGACCTTTTGTAGCTTCTGTGAGTGTAAAGTTTATTGTTCATTTTTATTGTTTAAAAGAGACAGACAGAGAGGAAGTGAGAGGGAGAGGGAGAGGGGGAAAGAGAGAGGGAGAGAGGAGAGGAGAGAGAAGAGAGAGAGGGAGAGAGAGCGAGAGAGAGAGAGAGAGAGAGAGGAGAGGGAGGGAGGGAGAGAGAGACAGGGAGAGAGAGGAGAGAGAGAGACGAGAGAGAGAGAGAGAGAGAGAGAGAGAGAAGGGAGGGAGAGAGACAGAGAGAGAGACAGAGACAGAAAGTGACAGAGAGAAAGTGACAGAGAGAGAGAGAGAGAGACAGAGAGAGAGTGAGACAGAGAGGGAGAGAGAGATTGAGAGACAGAGAGAGAGAGACAGAGAGAGATACCATATTTCTTTATCTCAAGCCTGCGTGTGCATGTGTGTGTGTTTTTGATTAGCGTGTGTGTGTGTGTGTGTGTGTGTGTGTGTGTGTGTGTGTGTGTGTGTGTGTGTGTGTGTGTGTGTGTGTGTACCTGGTGCTGAATCTACAGTAACTAAGGTCTTATTAATCACCCAGGCTATGCCAACACAGGAACAGCAACCTCTGTGTTAACACAATGTATCGATCCAGGCACAAATAGCTGGAGAATGGTATAATGCTTAAAAAGACAAGGGAGGGTTGGACACAGGGAGGGAGGAATGCTGATTGTTAGAAATTCTGATGGTGTGTGTATTTGTGTATTTGTGTGTGTGTGTGTGTGTGTGTATATGTGTGTGTACGTGCATGTGTGTATGTGTATGTGTGTGCATGTGTGTGTATGTGTATGTGTGTGTGTGTGTGTGTGTGTGTGTGTGTGTGTGTGTGTGTGTGTGTGTGTGTGTGTGTGTGTGTGTGTGTGTGTGTGTGTGTGTGTGTGTGTGTGTGTGTGTGTGTGTGTGTGTGTGTGTGTGTGTGTGTGTGTGTGTGTGACCAGGCCACTACTCTGAGTCAGCCATTTGACAAAAGCAACAACAGAAAACATGTGATGGAATCAGATGAGGAAGAAGTCACTCTGGGATATCAATGTCAAATTCTAAAGGACTGTTGATTCTAGTAAGATTGTCTGGTAGTAGACTGGCGAAGCAATCCTTACTCAGCTGGTAACTTTGACCAGGCATAATAGAGTCACAGCCATTACTAAAGGACCAATGACAGCCTGTTATAGCAACCTGGTCTGACAAGCCTTGTGTCACATCTGCTGCCATGGAGCCATGAAACCTGTTGACAGAGGAGCTGACAATGTCTGACCCTCAACACACAGGTCCAAACCTCCTACCCTGAACACACAGGTCCAAACCTCCTACCTTCAACAGCAGGTCCAAACGTCCTACCTTCAACAGCAGGTCCAAACCTCCTACCTTCAACAGCAGGTCCAAACCTCCTACCTTCAACAGCAGATCCAAACCTCCTACAACAGGTCCAAACCTCCTACCTTCAACAGCAGATCCAAACCTCCTACCTTCAACAGCAGATCCAAACCTCCTACCTTCAACAGCAGATCCAAACCTCCTACCTTCAACAGCAGATCCAAACCTCCTACCTTCAACAGCAGGTCCAAACCTCTTACCTTCAACAGCAGGTCCAAACCTCCTACCTTCAACAGCAGGTTCAAACCTCTTACCTTCAACAGCAGGTCCAAACCTCTTACCTTCAACAGTAGGTCCAAACCTCCTACCCTCAACACACAGGTCCAATCCTCACCTTCAACAGCAGGTCCAAACCTCCTACCTTCAACAGCAGGTCCAAACCTCTTACTTTCAACAGCAGGTCACAATAACAGAACTGACCTATTACCTCTAGCAAATAAAGGAAGCATCAATCTTGATCAATCTCTCAATCTTGACCTTTGACACTGACAGAGGTAGAAGAGTGGGTGTGCAGAGAAACTAACATCTACGTCTTGTCATGACGTTGGCCTGGGGGATAGGTTTATGACAGTCATAAATACCTCTTCCTCCCTTTTTCCTCTCTCTACCCTACTGAGATTACATTTTCAAACCCCCTGGTTAACATAGAGAATCTAGGAACATCAATAGGTGGGGGAACTATATTCTGGTAATCCGACCAATTTAACATATGCGGTGGTACTTAATGAATATGATGTCAGTTCGGTTGTCATCTGAGACATTCACATCAATGATAAGATGACATAAACTCTACAGTGGAAAGTCTACACATCAGAGTTATCGGATTCACATGGAATTGTTGGTCAATTTAAATGTTTGAATATGAAATTATTTGTGATGGGATGAAATGTGATTTTAGCTTCTAAAATGTGAGATGTGCGTTTTCTTAAGATAGGGCTGCTAACTCAGTGGCCCGCCCACGTGAAGAGACAGAGGTTGTAAACTATGACACACACCCCTTTTCGCCCTTCCTATATAAAGCCTTGACGTCAACATAACTTCCTGTTCCGGGGATGTAGGACGACGGTCCTATATCAGAATGGTTCAGATAATAACACAACGAAGCATCAGCGTGAGCTTTGGATGCGAATGGTATGAACTTTGAACTCTTATCCACTACAGAAGTGATACCTCGTAGCCGTTGAGTTAGCAACAGCAGCTGCAAACGAGGGTTAGGAAGGAATAGACAGACTATCCCGTCTACCACACAATGACGTTACTACAACGTATCCAATTGACCACCAGAGACATTCTTCAAAGGACAAAGGACTCGGTTTGGCAACACGGCCTTCCATCTACCACCAATCTACTAAAGCGCAGCTCAGAGTAAAAATTTATTGCATTTTCCTTTTCCAAATCGGTGGTCATTTAGAATGCATAAGATACTGTATTTACGATAGTACAGCTTCTTCCCTTTGTTCCTCAGTCTACCCGCTCTTTCACTCAAACCCCAGCCCCTTTTCTTTTGTGTAACAATCGGTCACATCGGTTCTGCCCGCTAGGGACGTCTTCCTTTATGACGTAATTTGTAATCAAGTTATGATTTAATTATGTGTATGTGTAATTCAACTTGTTAGCCAGGGTTCGTGAACATAACCAAGAATTTACAACTTTCAGATGAGACTGAATTAAGATGATGATTAATATTGACTGCTATTGATGTGAAATAGTACTAGACCTTTATTAAGAATTTATTCGGAAGATAACATTTCGTGGTGCCCCGACTCTCTAGTTAATTACATTTACATTAGCTCAATCAGCATTAAATACAGAGAAAGGATTTTATAGAACAGTCATATCACTTAATCCGGCATAGCCAAAGACACCACAATCTTCTGTCATGATATTGATCTGCTGTCATGATGTACATCTGCTGTCATGATATACATCTGCTGTCATGATATACATCTGCTGTCATGATATACATCTGCTGTCATGATATACATCTGCTGTCATGATATACATCTGCTGTCATGATATACATCTGCTGTCATGATATACATCTGATGTCATGATTTACATCTGATGTCATTATTTACATCTGTTGTCATGATATTCATCTGATGTCATGATTTACATCTGTTGTCATGATATTCATCTCCTGTCATGATCTTTCTCTATTTATTTATTTTTCCTCTCTCTTATATCTCCCCTCTCCCCATCTTACATTGTCTCTTTCCCTCTCTCCTTCATTCTTCCTTCCGCCTTCAGTCGCCCCCCTCCCTCCCTCCCTCTCTCCCTCCCTCCATCCCCATTCACTCTGTCTCTCCATCTTTGGCCGTACCGCTCACTTCTGCTTAGTAGCAGGGGACGGCTGAAGTGTTGCTAAACCCAGCGCTGAGCTCCCCTCTCTAAAACTCTCGGTCCTGGGAGAGGGGATGAGGAGGCAGACGGGAGGATGGGAATGTGAGCTGAATATTTGCAGGTCTGAGAGGTTTCATTCTGTCTGTCTGTCAGTAGGGACTAAACCACTTGCTAACAACTCTATATTCTGAAGGCTTCCAATGCCTTTCAAATATCATCTAATTCAGTTAATGTGTAATTTAAACACAGATACATGTGTTATTGATATCACATATCAGCTGTTTTCCCCTCTTCTGACGACCCAATTCCCCTTACGCAACTGTCACGCGTAACCACAGATTCACGCGCCCAAGCACTCTCACAAACACACAAACGCACGCACACACACGCACACACACACACACACACACACACACACACACACACACACACACACACACACACACACACACACACATACACACACACACACACACACACACACACACACACACACACACACATACACATACACACACATGCACACACATACACATGCACACACACACACACACACACACACACACACACACACACACACACACCAGAGAGAGAGAGAGAGAGAAGAGAGAGAGAGAGAGAGAGAGCGAGAGAGAGAGAGAGAGAGAGAGAGAGAGGGAGGGGTGTAGAGGGAGGGAGAGAGAGAGAGACAGAGACAGAGAGACAGAGAGAGAGGGGAGTCGAGAGAGAGACAGAGAGAGAGAGAGAGAGAGAGAGAGAGAGAGAGAGAGAGAGAGAGAGAGAGAAAGCTAACAGGACTGCGGTGGGATATAAACAGCAGCTTGTGAAGCGCACACAAATGGAGGGGTGTCAGGTGAGTACACAAATAAATAAATAATGATATATTTATATACAGTATAATAATAAATCATTAATGTTGTATGTGGCAGGAGGCCCCATATGTCTCTTCTCCTCTCCTTTTTTTTTGTTGTGGTGTTATTAAGAAGCATGATATCTTCAGGTGTGCTGACCAAAAAATAACTAGTATATTTAATATAGTTAGAGCACAGTTTATACAAGTGCAGTATAGATTTGAACTATTAATCATATAGCATGGGGCTGAGAGAGAGAGATGGAGATGGAAAGAGAGAGGAGAGAGAGAGAGAGAGAGAGATGGAGATGGAGATGGAGAGAGAGAGAGAGAGAGAGATGAGAGAGGAGAGATGGAGAGAGAGAGATGGAGAGATGGAGATGGAGAGAGAGAGAGAGAGAGAGAGTGGAGAGAGAGAGATGGAGAGATGGGGAGAGAGAGAGCATAGAGATGAGGGAGAGACAGAGAGAGAATAGAGAGAGGGAGAGAGAGAGAGAGAGAGAGCATAGAGATGGGGAGAGAGACAGAGAGAGAGAATAGAGAGAGGGAGAGACAGAGAGAGAGAGAGCGAACGATCAAGATTGGGCGAGAGAAAGAGATAGATAAGTCAAAAGAGAGAGAGTGTGAGAGTGAGAGACAGAAAAGAGAGATGGAGAGTGTGGTCAGGAAGGCTTGGAGCGGAACTCTGGCTGGTAGACAGCAGGACGGCACCAAATCACGCACGCACGCACACACACACACACACACACACACAAGCACGGCCAAGGTCAACAGTAGCAGTGCACCCTCCCTCACAACTACTCCCCTGCCTCCCCCTCCTCACAACAACTCCCCCTACCCCCTCCTCACAACTACTCCCCCTACCTCCCCCTCACAACTACTCCCTACCTCCCCCTCACAACTACCTCCCCACTACCTCCCCTCCCCCAACTACTCTCCTGCCTCCCCTCATCACAACTACTCCCCCTCCTCACAACAACTCCCCCCTGACCGCCCCTGCCTTCCCTCCCCTCTCCATCTTTCAGCCTGATCCAACCTGTTTATGTGGTCCAAACAGACACACCAATAAAATGTCCCCCTCCCTTCCTCCCGTCCTCCATCACACCTTATTTCTCTCCACTGCCAGCTGAGCTCTCCACAGATCCACAGATTGTGTTATGCTACAGTCGTTTCTTTTTTTACATAACTAGCCCCATTCAAAATGGCTAACCAATCACAACGGTTGAAATGACAAGCTGTTCAAGCCTCCATACACAATGTGTGAAGTTTATTTACAAGTTGTAATAAAGAGTTTATTTGATTTATTATTTATTATTTCAATTGCTTCATTGGCATGACGTAACAGTGTACATATTGCCAAAGCATACTTAGGAAATGATTAATGAACAACAGGTTATGAGTTTAGGTGAGGTAAACCTCCCACCCTCCCTTTCTGAGAACAGCAAAAACAAACATGACCCCAGTCAGCTTAATTCACCTCAGTTCATCTACAAACACATAAGCCTATTAGCTATACAGTTGTAATGTTATACCCATGAAAGGGGGGAAATGATTCACACTGACACGTAGCATCAGTGACGGTTCAGTCAGTTCTAAAAAACTCTTTACATAGATATCTCTTTTCTCAAATGACATAGCATTCACTTTTGTATTGCAAGGCATTACTAATCAAGATCCGACACAAACAGTACACAGATGATTGTACGATCACGTTCACATGAATTATTAGTGTTTATATCAGTGATGAAGTGGTAAAACAAGGTGGGTAATGGGTAAATTATAAACTCCAGTGGGCGATGGTTTGGTGGTGGTCTAACATAAATACATGTTGTGTTTTCGCTGTAAAATATTTTACAAATCTGACATGATGGGTAGATGAACAAGGTGTTTATCTTTCATTTGAGGTATTGGACTTGTTAAGAAATTTCCCTGATGTTGAATCCCGCCACAGGAACAGCAGCCATATTAACTTGTGTGTGAAAGTTAATAGAATAGGGAGAATCACCTCAGGATTACAACCTACAGTATATTGCAGAGAAAAACCTTCTTCCGAAATCGGCATACTACTAGACCTACTAGAGAAAGATGAGAAAGATGAGAGAGAGAGAGAGAGAGAGAGAGAGAGAAACATGGGTTGGAGAGGGAGAGTATGCAAAATATAAGGAGAAAGAGAGAGAGAAAGAGATGGACAAAGATAGGTAGAAAGAGTTAGAGTTTTCAAAGTAGCTAAAGATTTTGTCCTCTGTGTCAGGAATGAAGAAGTATTTTAACATCAGGTTTATCATCCGTAGCGAAGGAGTGTTGAGTATAAAGCACATTGTGTTACTCTGTTAAATGGCCTAGAAGTCTTCCCTGGTCCCTGAGTATAGGGCTGCATCACAAATAGTACCCTATTCCCTTTGTAGAGCACTACTCCCATAGGAGAGACAGTAGACAGTAGGTAGTAGACAGTTGACAGTAGACAGTAGGTGGTAGACAGTAGACAGTAGACAGTAGACAGTAGACAGTAGGTGGTAGACAGTAGACAGTAGACAGTAGACAGTAGGTGGTAGACAGTAGACAGTAGACAGTAGGTGGTAGACAGTTGACAGTAGGTAGTAGACAGTAGACAGTAGGTGGTAGACAGTAGACAGTAGACAGTAGACAGTAGGTGGTAGAGGTGGTAGACAGTAGACAGTAGACAGTAGACAGTAGGTGGTAGACAGTAGACAGTAGACAGTAGGTGGTAGACAGTAGACAGTAGACAGTAGGTGGTAGACAGTAGACAGTAGACAGTAGACAGTAGACAGTAGGTGGTAGACAGTAGACAGTAGACAGTAGACAGTAGGTGGTAGACAGTAGACAGTAGGTAGTAGGTGGTAGACAGTAGACAGTAGGCAGTAGACAGTAGACAGTAGGTGGTAGACAGTAGACAGTAGACAGTAGAAGATAGATAGTAGGTAGTCGACAGTAGACAGTAGACAGTAGGTAGTAGACAGTAGACAGTAGGTGGTAGACAGTAGGTAGTAGACAGTAGGTAGTAGACAGTAGGTAGTAGACAGTAGACAGTAGATAGTAGACTGTAGATGGTAGACAGTAGACAGTAGGTAGTAGGTGGTAGATGGTAGGTAGTAGACAGTAGACAGTAGGTGGTAGACAGTAGACAGTATACAGTAGGCAGTAGATAGTAGGTGGTATACAGTAGACAGTAGATAGTAGACAGTAGACAGTAGAAAGTAGACAGTAGGTGGTAGACAGTAGGTAGTTGACAGTAGACAGTAGACAGTAGGTGGTAGACAGTAGACAGTAGGTAGTAGTTATTAGGTGGTAGAAAGTAGACTGTAGACAGTAGACGGTAGACAGTAGGTAGTAGGTGGTAGACAGTAGAAAGTAGACAGTAGGTAGTAGACAGTAGACATTAAACAGTAGGTTGTAGACAGTAGTCAGTAGGTGGTAGACAGTAGACAGTAGGTGGTAGACAGTAGACAGTAGGTGGTAGACAGTAGACAGTAGGAAGTAGACAGTAGACAGTAGTTGGTAGACAGTAGACAGTAGACGGTAAGTAGTAGACAGTAGACAGTAGGTAATAGACAGTAGACTGTAGGTGGTAGACAGTAGACAGTAGACAGTAGGTGGTAGACAGTAGACAATAGGTAATAGACAGTAGACAGTAGGTAGTAGAAAGTAGACAGTAGGTGGTAGACAGTAGACAGTAGCTGGTAGACCATAGACAGTAGACAGTAGGTAGTAGACAGTAGGTGGTACACAGTAGACAGTAGGTTGTAGACAGTAGGTAGTAAACAGTAGACAGTAGGTAGTAGAAAGTAGACAGTAGGTGGTAGACAGTAGACAGTAGATGGAGACAGTAGACAGTAGGTTGTAGACAGTAGGTAGTAGACAGTAGACAGTAGGAGTAGAAAGTAGACAGTAGACAGTAGGTGGTAGACAGTAGACAGTAGGTGGTAGATAGTAGACAGTAGACAGTAGACGGTAGACAGTAGACAGTAAGTAGTAGACAGTAGACAGTAGACAGTAGGTAGTAGACAGTAGACAGTAGGTAGTAGAAAGTAGACAGTAGACAGTAGGTGGTAGACAGTAGACAGTAGGTAGTATACAGTAGACAGTAGGTAGTAGACAGTAGACAGTAGACGGTAGACAGTAGACAGTAGGTAGTAGACAGTAGGTGGTAGACAGTAGGTGGTAGACAGTAGACAGTAGGTTGTAGACAGTAGGTAGTAGACAGTAGACAGTAGGAGTAGAAAGTAGACAGTAGACAGTAGGTAGTAGACAGTAGACAGTAGGTAGTAGAAAGTAGACAGTAGAAAGTAGACAGTACTTGGTAGACAGTAGACAGTAGGTAGTATACAGTAGACAGTAGGTAGTAGACAGTAGACAGTAGACAGTAGGTGGTAGACAGTAGACAGTAGGTAGTAGACAGTAGGTAGTAGACAGTAGGTAGTAGACAGTAGGTAGTAGACAGTAGACAGTAGGTGGTAGACAGTAGACAGTAGGTAGTAGACAGTGGACAGCAGGTGGTAGACATTAGACAGTAGGTAGTAGACAGTAGACAGTAGGTAGTAGACAGTAGACAGTAGACAGTAGGTAGTAGACAGTAGACAGTAGGTAGTAGACAGTAGACAGTAGGTAGTAGACAGTAGACAGTAGGTAGTAGACAGTAGACAGTAGGTAGTAGACAGTAGACTGTAGGTAGTAGACAGTAGACAGCAGGTGGTAGACAGTAGACAATAGGTAGGTAGTAGACAGTAGACAGTAGGTAGTAGACAGTAGACAATAGGTAGGTAGTAGACAGTAGACAGCAGGTGGTAGACAGTAGACAGTAGGTAGTAGAAAGTAGACAGTAGACAGTAGACAGTAGACGGTAGACAGTAGACAGTAAGTAGTAGACAGTAGACAGTAGACAGTAGGTAGTAGACAGTAGACAGTAGGTAGTAGACAGTAGGTGGTAGACAGTAGGTGGTAGACAGTAGGCAGTAGGTAGTAGACAGTAGACAGTATGTAGTAGAAAGTAGACAGTAGACAGTAGACAATAGGTAGGTAGTAGACAGTAGGTAGTAGACAGTAGGTAGTAAACAGTAGACAGTAGGTAGTAGACTTTAGACAGCAGACAGTAGGTAGTAGACAGTAGGTAGTAGACAGTAGGTAGTAGACAGTAGACAGTAGGTAGTAGAAAGTAGACAGTAGACAGTAGACGGTAGACAGTAGACAGTAAGTAGTAGACAGTAGACAGTAGGTAGTAGACAGTAGACAGTAAGTAGTAGACAGTAGGTGGTAGATAGTAGGTGGTAGACAGTAGACAGTAGGTAGTAGACAGTAGACAGTATGTAGTAGAAAGTAGACAGTAGACAGTAGACAGTACTTGGTAGACAGTAGACAGTAAGTAGTAGACAGTAGACAGTAGACAGTAGGTGGTAGACAGTAGACAGTAGGTAGTAGACAGTAGGTAGTAGACAGTAGGTAGTAGACAGTAGGTAGTAGACAGTAGACAGTAGGTGGTAGACAGTAGACAGTAGGTAGTAGACAGTAGACAGTAGGTAGTAGACAGTAGACAGTAGACAGTAGGTAGTAGACAGTAGACAGTAGGTAGTAGAAAGTAGACAGTAGACAGTAGACGGTAGACAGTAGACAGTAAGTAGTAGACAGTAGACAGTAGGTAGTAGACAGTAGACAGTAAGTAGTAGACAGTAGGTGGTAGATAGTAGGTGGTAGACAGTAGACAGTAGGTAGTAGACAGTAGACAGTAGGTAGTAGAAAGTAGACAGTAGACAGTAGACAGTACTTGGTAGACAGTAGACAGTAGGTAGTATACAGTAGACAGTAGGTAGTAGACAGTAGACAGTAGACAGTAGACAGTAGACAGTAGGTAGTAGACAGTAGACAGTAGACAGTAGGTGGTAGACAGTAGACAGCAGGTAGTAGACAGTAGGTAGTAGACAGTAGACAGTAGGTGGTAGACAGTAGACAGTAGGTAGTAGACTTTAGACAGTAGACAGTAGGTAGTAGACAGTAGACAGTAGGTAGTAGACAGTGGACAGCAGGTGGTAGACAGTAGACAGTAGGTAGTAGACAGTAGACAGTAGGTAGTAGACAGTAGACAGTAGGTAGTAGACAGTAGGTAGTAGACAGTAGACAGTAGACAGTAGGTAGTAGACTTTAGACAGTAGACAGTAGGTAGTAGACAGTAGACAATAGGTAGGTAGTAGACAGTAGACAATAGGTAGGTAGTAGACAGAAGACAGTAGGTAGTAGACAGTAGACAATAGGTAGGTAGTAGACAGTAGACAGCAGGTGGTAGACAGTAGACAGTAGGTAGTAGAAAGTAGACAGTAGACAGTAGACAGTAGACAGTAGACGGTAGACAGTAGACAGTAAGTAGTAGACAGTAGACAGTAGACAGTAGGTAGTAGACAGTAGGTGGTAGACAGTAGGTGGTAGACAGTAGACAGTAGGTAGTAGACAGTAGACAGTATGTAGTAGAAAGTAGACAGTAGACAGTAGACAATAGGTAGGTAGTAGACAGTAGGTAGTAGACAGTAGGTAGTAGACAGTAGACAGTAGGTAGTACACTTTAGACAGTAGACAGTAGGTAGTAGACAGTAGGTAGTAGACAGTAGACAGTAGGTAGTAGACAGTAGACAGTAGACAGTAGACAGTAGACAGTAGGTAGTAGACAGTAGACAGTAGGTAGTAGACAGTAGACAGTAGACAGTAGGTAGTAGACAGTAGACAGTAGACAGTAGACAGTAGGTAGTAGACAGTAGGTAGTAGACAGTAGACAGTAGGTAGTAGACAGTAGAAAGTAGGTAGTAGACAGTAGACAGTAGGTAGTAGACTGTAGACAATAGGTAGGTAGTAGACAGTAGACAATAGGTAGGTAGTAGACAGTAGACAGTAGGTAGTAGACAGTAGGTGGTAGACAGTAGGTGGTAGACAGTAGACAGTAGGTAGTAGATAGTAGACAGTAGGTAGTAGAAAGTAGACAGTAGACAGTAGACAGTACTTGGTAGACAGTAGACAGTAGGTAGTATACAGTAGACAGTAGGTAGTAGACAGTAGACAGTAGACAGTAGGTGGTAGACAGTAGACGGTAGACAGTAGACAGTAAGTAGTAGACAGTAGACAGTAGACAGTAGGTAGTAGACAGTAGACAGTAGGTAGTAGACAGTAGGTGGTAGACAGTAGGTGGTAGACAGTAGACAGTAGGTAGTAGACAGTAGACAGTATGTAGTAGAAAGTAGACAGTAGACAGTAGACAATAGGTAGGTAGTAGACAGTAGGTAGTAGACAGTAGGTAGTAGACAGTAGACAGTAGGTAGTAGACAGTAGGTAGTAGACAGAAGGTAGTAGACAGTAGACAGTAGGTAGTAGAAAGTAGAAAGTAGGTAGTAGACAGTAGACAGTAGGTAGTAGACTGTAGACAATAGGTAGGTAGTAGACAGTAGACAATAGGTAGGTAGTAGACAGTAGACAGTAGGTAGTAGACAGTAGGTGGTAGACAGTAGGTGGTAGACAGTAGACAGTAGGTAGTAGACAGTAGACAGTAGGTAGTAGAAAGTAGACAGTAGACAGTAGACAGTACTTGGTAGACAGTAGACAGTAGGTAGTATACAGTAGACAGTAGGTAGTAGACAGTAGACAGTAGGTGGTAGACAGTAGACAGTAGGTAGTAGACAGTAGACAGTAGGTAGTAGACAGTAGACAGTAGGTAGTAGACAGTAGAAAGTAGGTAGTAGACAGTAGACAGTAGGTAGTAGACTGTAGACAATAGGTAGGTAGTAGACAGTAGACAATAGGTAGGTAGTAGACAGTAGACAGTAGGTAGTAGACAGTAGGTGGTAGACAGTAGGTGGTAGACAGTAGACAGTAGGTAGTAGACAGTAGACAGTAGGTAGTAGAAAGTAGACAGTAGACAGTAGACAGTACTTGGTAGACAGTAGACAGTAGGTAGTATACAGTAGACAGTAGGTAGTAGACAGTAGACAGTAGACAGTAGGTGGTAGACAGTAGACGGTAGGTAGTAGACAGTAGGTGGTAGACAGTAGGTGGTAGACAGTAGACAGTAGGTAGTAGACAGTAGACAGTATGTAGTAGAAAGTAGACAGTAGACAGTAGACAGTAGGTAGTAGACAGTAGACAGTAGGTAGTAGACTTTAGACAGTAGACAGTAGGTAGCAGAAAGTAGACAGTAGACAGTAGACAGTAGACAGTAGGTAGTAGACAGTAGACAGTAGACAGTAGGTGGTAGACAGTAGACAGTAGGTAGTAGACAGTAGACAGTAGGTAGTAGACTTTAGACAGTAGACAGTAGGTAGTAGACAGTAGGTAGTAGACAGTAGGTAGTAGACAGTAGACAGTAGGTAGTAGAAAGTAGACAGTAGACAGTAGACAGTAGACGGTAGACAGTAGACAGTAAGTAGTAGACAGTAGACAGTAGGCAGTAGACAGTAGACAGTAAGTAGTAGACAGTAGGTGGTAGACAGTAGACAGTAGGTGGTAGACAGTAGACAGTAGGTAGTAGAAAGTAGACAGTAGACAGTAGACAGTACTTGGTAGATAGTAGACAGTAGGTAGTATACAGTAGACAGTAGGTGGTAGACAGTAGACAGTAGGTAGTAGACAGTAGACAGTAGACAGTAGGTGGTAGACAGTAGACATTAGGTAGTAGACAGTAGGTAGTAGACAGTAGGTAGCAGACAGTAGACAGTAGGTAGTAGACTGTAGACAATAGGTAGGTAGTAGACAGTAGACAATAGGTAGGTAGTAGACAGTAGACAGTAGGTAGTAGACAGTAGGTGGTAGACAGTAGGTGGTAGACAGTAGACAGTAGGTAGTAGACAGTAGACAGTAGGTAGTAGAAAGTAGACAGTAGACAGTAGACAGTACTTGGTAGACAGTAGACAGTAGGTAGTATACAGTAGACAGTAGGTAGTAGACAGTAGACAGTAGACAGTAGGTGGTAGACAGTAGACAGTAGACAGTAGGTGGTAGACAGTAGGTGGTAGACAGTAGACAGTAGGTAGTAGACAGTAGACAGTATGTAGTAGAAAGTAGACAGTAGACAGTAGACAATAGGTAGGTAGTAGACAGTAGGTAGTAGACAGTAGGTAGTAGACAGTAGACAGTAGGTAGTAGACTTTAGACAGTAGACAGTAGGTAGTAGACAGTAGGTAGTAGACAGTAGGTAGTAGACAGTAGACAGTAGGTAGTAGAAAGTAGACAGTAGACAGTAGACAGTAGACAGTAGACGGTAGACAGTAGACAGTAAGTAGTAGACAGTAGACAGTAGGCAGTAGACAGTAGACAGTAAGTAGTAGACAGTAGGTGGTAGACAGTAGACAGTAGGTGGTAGACAGTAGACAGTAGGTAGTAGAAAGTAGACAGTAGACAGTAGACAGTACTTGGTAGATAGTAGACAGTAGGTAGTATACAGTAGACAGTAGGTGGTAGACAGTAGACAGTAGACAGTAGGTGGTAGACAGTAGACGGTAGGTAGTAGACAGTAGGTGGTAGACAGTAGGTGGTAGACAGTAGACAGTAGGTAGTAGACAGTAGACAGTATGTAGTAGAAAGTAGACAGTAGACAGTAGACAGTAGGTAGTAGACAGTAGACAGTAGGTAGTAGACTTTAGACAGTAGACAGTAGGTAGTAGAAAGTAGACAGTAGACAGTAGACAGTAGACAGTAGACAGTAGACAGTAGACAGTAGACAGTAGGTGGTAGACAGTAGACAGTAGGTAGTAGACAGTAGACAGTAGGTAGTAGACTTTAGACAGTAGACAGTAGGTTGTAGACAGTAGGTAGTAGACAGTAGGTAGTAGACAGTAGACAGTAGGTAGTAGAAAGTAGACAGTAGACAGTAGACAGTAGATTCGGCAGACAGTAGACAGTAAGTAGTAGACAGTAGACAGTAGGCAGTAGACAGTAGACAGTAAGTAGTAGACAGTAGGTGGTAGACAGTAGACAGTAGGTGGTAGACAGTAGACAGTAGGTAGTAGAAAGTAGACAGTAGACAGTAGACAGTACTTGGTAGATAGTAGACAGTAGGTAGTATACAGTAGACAGTAGGTGGTAGACAGTAGACAGTAGGTAGTAGACAGTAGACAGTAGACAGTAGGTGGTAGACAGTAGACATTAGGTAGTAGACAGTAGGTAGTAGACAGTAGGTAGCAGACAGTAGACAGTGGGTAGTAGACTGTAGACAATAGGCAGGCAGTAGACAGTAGACAATAGGCAGGTAGCAGACAGTAGACAGTAGGCAGTAGACAGTAGGTGGTAGACAGTAGGTGGTAGACAGTAGACAGTAGGTAGTAGACAGTAGACAGTAGGTAGTAGAAAGTAGACAGTAGACAGATAGACAGACAGCACTTGGTAGACAGTAGACAGTAGGTAGTATACAGTAGACAGTAGGTAGTAGACAGTAGACAGTAGACAGTAGGTGGTAGACAGTAGACAGTAGACAGTAGGTGGTAGACAGTAGGTGGTAGACAGTAGACAGTAGGTAGTAGACAGTAGACAGTATGTAGTAGAAAGTAGACAGTAGACAGTAGACAATAGGTAGGTAGTAGACAGTAGGTAGTAGACAGTAGGTAGTAGACAGTAGACAGTAGGTAGTAGACTTTAGACAGCAGACAGTAGGTAGTAGACAGTAGGTAGTAGACAGTAGGTAGTAGACAGTAGACAGTAGGTAGTAGACTTTAGACAGTAGACAGCAGACAGTAGGCAGACAGTAGGTAGTAGACAGTAGGTAGTAGACAGTAGACAGTAGGTAGTAGAAAGTAGACAGTAGACAGTAGACAGTAGACGGTAGACAGTAGACAGTAAGTAGTAGACAGTAGACAGTAGGCAGTAGACAGTAGACAGTAAGTAGTAGACAGTAGGTGGTAGACAGTAGACAGTAGGTGGTAGACAGTAGACAGTAGGTAGTAGAAAGTAGACAGTAGGTAGTAGACAGTAGACAGTAGACAGTAGGTGGTAGACAGTAGACATTAGGTAGTAGACAGTAGGTAGTAGACAGTAGGTAGCAGACAGTAGACAGTAGGTGGTAGACAGTAGACAGTAGGTAGTAGACTTTAGACAGTAGACAGTAGACAGTAGGTAGTAGACAGTGGACAGCAGGTGGTAGACAGTAGACAGTAGGTAGTAGACAGTAGACAATAGGTAGGTAGTAGACAGTAGACAGCAGGTGGTAGACAGTAGACAGTAGGTAGTAGACAGTAGGTTGTAGACAGTAGACAGTAGACAGTAGACAGTAGGTAGTAGACAGTAGACAATAGGTAGGTAGTAGACAGTAGACAATAGGTAGGTCGTAGACAGTAGGTCGTAGACAGTAGACAATAGGTAGGTAGTAGACAGTAGGTAGTAGACAGTAGGTAGTTGGCCGTTCTAGTGAGCCACTATTGATCCATCACTGGGGAGAGATAAGGTGAAGATACTAGCTTCACAGCCTATTCCTGACCAGCAATGGAGGGGACGTGTGTGTGTGTGTGTGTGTGTGTGTGTGTGTGTGTGTGTGTGTGTGTGTGTGTGTGTGTGTGTGTGTGTGTGTGTGTGTGTGTGTGTGTGTGTGTGTGTGTGTGTGTGTGTGTGTGTGTGTGTGTGTGTGTGTGTCAGTGATTGATCCCTGATCATCAGATATATATTTCAACCCTGGGTGAAGACTGTCAGCTAATCTGACCCTCTCTGATCCCTTTGATCTGGACACGACACTCAGGACACGCTGCTCATCCTACCCACAAAGCCTGGGTGGATTATGGTGTGGATATACTGACATGGGTAACGTCCCTAATGGCACCCTATTCCCTATCTAGTGCACTACTTTAGACCAGAGCCCTATGGCCAATGGCACCCTAATCCCTATCTAGCTCACTACTTTAGACCAGAGCCCTATGGCCAATGGCACCCTATTCCCTATATAGTGCACTACTTTAGACCATGGCCCTATGGCCAATGGCCCCCTATTCCCTATATAGTGCACTACTTTAGACCAGGGCCCTATGTCTAATGGCACCCTATTCCCTATATAGTGCACTACTTTTGACCAGGGCCCGTAGGGACAGAGAAAGAGAGCAGGCCCCATAGGTCTCTGGTTAAAAGTAGTGCACTACATAGGGCCTAGGGTGCAGCTGGGAGGCAGATGGAGTCTCTGTGGATTACACACAGCCACATATCTCAGCAACCACCAGAATCACTGTTAAACCCTTATCTCAACAATATCCCTTCAAATCCCTTCATACTTCGTACTACCAGACCAGGGGCCATATCCAGAAAACATATCAGAGTAGAAAATCTGTCATAAGTGCTGAGAATAAAGACATTTTATTTAAAAAAAATATCCTAAAAGTATATTAAAGAAGTTAAATATCCTGGAAGATGAGGACTCGGTGAACTACGTGGAAGTACCATGGATGGATGAACGATAATGACTCTGGGTTCAATTGAACGAACGGGATACTATTACAACCTATTGACCAGTAATTCCATCGCCAGGGCCAAATCCACAAAGCGTCTCAGAGTAGAAAATCAGTCATGACTGCTGAGAATAAAGACATTTAACTCCTGCTCTTATGGGTAAAAATAAAGACATTTAACTCCTGCTCTTATGGGTAAAAATAAAGACATTTAACACCTGCTCTTATGGGTAAAAATAAAGACATTTAACTCCTGCTCTTATGGGTAAAAATAAAGACATTTAACTCCTGCTCTTATAGGTAAAAATAAAGACATTTAACTCCTGCTCTTATGGGTAAAAATAATGACATTTAATGCCTGCTCTTATGGGTAAAAATAAAGACCTTTAACTCCTGCTCTTGTGGGTAAAAATACAGATTTTTAACTCCTGCTCTTATGGGTAAAAATAAAGACATTTAACTCCTGTTCTTATGGGTAAAAATAAAGACATTTAACTCCTGCTCTCATAGGTAAAAAATGAAGACATTTAACTCCTGCTCTTGTGGGTAAAAATAAAGACATTTAACTCCTGCTCTTATGGGTAAAACAAATTAAGCTATGCATGAAGTCTCTTTAGTCATAACAAGCATCCCACCTAGTGGACAGATATTTAGGAGACCTCATGAGCTGTCCTAACCAGCAGGTAGCCTCGTTATAGAAAAGGCACAGTGATTGTGGTTCCTGCACCGCATGCAATTTTCATTTGAAGTTTAGAGAATTTTATTAATATTTCTATGATCAACCCATAAATAATCTACACCTACATGTAACAGTACAGTACCTAGTTTGTGTTTTACAAGGATTTACAATGATTTACAATGATTTAATTGGGTTTACAACGATTTAATTGGATTTACAATGATTTACAATGATTTAATTGGATTTACAACGATTTAATTGGATTTACAATGATTTACAATGATTTACAATGATTTAATTGGGTTTACAATGATTTACAATGATTTACAATGATTTGCATTTATTTACAATGATTTACTATGATTTACGATTTACAATGATTTACAATGATTTACTATGATTTACTATGATTTACAATGATTTACAATGATTTACATTGATTTCATAAGGCCTAGTTTACATAATATGCCTAAATACTTGTAACCACTAGGCTTATAAATTATCACTGATTTTACATGCCTGTAAGTTGTCCAATCGACAGCATTTAGGGGCTTTGTTAACTTTGACTGTGTTCCATGAAAAATATAGACCTTTGAAAACGTTTTATGCAAAGTTATCAACTTGATGCCTTCTGTGCAATTTTTTTATTTTACCTTTATTTAACCAGGAAAGTCTGTTAAGAACAAATTCTTCTTTTCAATGACGGCCTAGGAACAGTGGGGTTAACTGCCTTGTTCAGGGGCAGAACAACAGAGTTGTACCTTGTCAGCTCGGGGGTTTGAACTCGCAACCTTCCGGTTACTAAGTCCAACGCTCTAACCACTAGGCTACCCTGCCGCCCTGATGATGCCAATGATTTACATTTGTTAAACGGGACCAGTGTGTGGATATAACGGTCATTTTAATTTAATTTAATTTTAATATAATGGTAATTTTAATTTAATTTAATTTTAATATAACGGTCATTTTAATTTGAACAATTATTAGGTTATACTTTATGATTCCTATCACATGATTACAAATATCAGAAAAGGTAAAATAAATAAAATAAAAATAATAAAAAAATATATATATATGTGCATGCCATAATATAGGCAATAATTAAGAGCATTGGAAAAGTGATTGTGTCAGGTGGAGATTTAATTTAATTTAATCAAACGCTTTACCATTGCTGTGTTCTGAACTAGGAGCCGGTTCCGGTCTCGAAGGCTCTGATTGGTCTGAGTGATTGGCTTCTAAATACCTGTCTAGTCTGAACCTGTGAGGTAAATGTATGACATAATGTATCTGGCTTGTCACCGTGCCAGCTAGACCTTGGTGGCATTTCAAATGGAACTATTACCTCTATAGAGGGCCCTGGTAAAAAGTAGCACACTATATAGGGAATAGCATGCAATTCTGGATGCATTCCTTCCACCCGCTGCTCAAGATTGATCATATCAAGTCTGTCCTAAATAATCCAACCCTGTAGCCTAGTACAAGGCTGTTCTAGAGAGCAGTTCTAGAGAGCTCTCTCTCTCTCTCTCTCTCTCTCTCTCTCTCTCTCTCTCCCTCCCTCTCTCTCTCGATTATGTCAGTATTGTGTGAGGGATTGATTGTGTGAGACACCAAGAGAGGTGGAGAGAGAAAAATAAAGAGAGACAGAGAGACAGAGAGCGAGAGAGAGAGAGAGAGAGACAGAGCGAGAGAGAGACAGAGAGACAGAGAGCAAGAGAGAGAGAGAGAGAGACAGAGAGCAAGAGAGAGAGAGAGAGAGAGACAGAGAGACAAAGAGAGACAGAGAGAGAGAGAGACAGACAGAGAGAGAGAGACAGAGACAGAGAGCAAGAGAGCAAGAGAGAGAGAGAGATACAGAGAGATACAGAGAGAGAGCAAGAGAGCAAGAGAGAGAGAGAGAGAGATACAGAGAGAGAGAGAGATACAGAGAGAGAGAGAGACAGAGAGAGAGAGAGACAGAGAGAGAGAGACAGAGACAGAGAGCAAGAGAGCAAGAGAGAGAGAGAGATACAGAGAGAGAGAGAGAGAGAGAGAGAGAGAGACAGAGAGAGAGAGAGAGACAGAAAACAAATCCAATTTTGAAAAACTCCCATATCTACTGGGTGAAATTCCACAGTGTGCCATCACAGCAGCAAGATTTGTGACCTGTTGCCACGAGAAAAGGGCAACCAGTGAAGAACAAACACCATTGTAAATACAACCCATATTTATGCTTATTTATTTTATCTTGTGTCCTTTAGCCATTTGTACATTGTTAGAACACTGTATATATATATAATATGACATTTGTAATGTCTTTACTGTTTTGAAACTTCTGTATGTGTAATGTTTACTGTTAATTTTTGTTGTTTTTCACTTTATATATTCACTTTGTATGTTGTCTACCTCACTTGCTTTGGCAATGTTAACACATGTTTCCCATGCCAATAAAGCCCTTGAATTGAATTGAATTGACAGAGAGAGAGAGAGAGAGATACAGAGAGAGAGAGACAGAGAGAGAGAGAGACAGAGAGCAAGAGAGAGAGAGAGAGAGAGACAGAGAGACAAAGAGAGACAGAGAGAGAGAGAGACAGAGAGAGAGAGACAGAGACAGAGAGCAAGAGAGCAAGAGAGAGAGAGAGATACAGAGAGATACAGAGAGAGAGCAAGAGAGCAAGAGAGAGAGAGAGAGAGATACAGAGAGAGAGAGAGATACAGAGAGAGAGAGAGACAGAGAGAGAGAGAGACAGAGAGAGAGACAGAGACAGAGAGCAAGAGAGCAAGAGAGAGAGAGAGATACAGAGAGAGAGAGAGAGAGAGAGAGAGAGAGAGAGAGAGACAGAGAGAGAGAGAGAGAGAGAGATACAGAGAGAGAGAGACAGAGAGAGAGAGAGAGAGAGACAGAGAGCAAGAGAGAGAGAGAGATA